>NC_080550.1:14172518-14542518 GCF_028640845.1 Ahaetulla prasina
GGCGGCCTCCCCACCCACCCACCCCACTGCCGCCGCACTCAATTTCGGCTGAGAGGAGGGCGAGGGTGACAACGCCCCTCCGCCTCCGAGGCGAGAGGAGGCGAGTGACAAACAAATAAAGAGTTCTTCTCGCCTTGGCGTTTGACACACTCGCCGTCCTCTCCAGCCGAAATTGAGTGCGGCGGCAGTGGGGTGGGTGGGGAGGCCGCCGTGAAGTGCCGGCTGGGGGCCGGGATTGGCTCCCGGGCTCCCCCAGCCGGCACTTCACGGCGGCCTCCCCCCCCCCTGCCGCCTCGCACTCAATTTCGGCTGGAGAGGAGGCGAGTGACAAACGCCAAGGCGAAGAACTCTATTTGTTTGTCACTCGCCCTCCTCTCCGGCCGAAATTGAGTGCGGCGGCAGGGGAGGCCGCCGTGAAGTGCCGGCTGGGGAGCCCGGGATTGGCCCCCGGGCCCCCCCAGCCGGCACTTCACGGCGCCCTCCCCCCACCCACCCACCCACCCCCACTGCCGCTTCGCACTCAATTTCGGCTTTTCGGAGAGGAGGGCGAGGGTGACAAACGCCCCCTCCGCCCCCACCGCGGGCAAGAGGAGGACGAGTGAGAGGGGGCGAAAATGTCGAACGCCCCCTCCCCCCCCCCCCCCGCCCCCCCCCGCCCCCCCCCTCAAAAAAGGGCGGGAGAAAACGCCGAGGCCAGCCGCCTAAAACGAGCCGGCCGAGCTGGCAAAGCATGCCGGCAGCATTTGGGCTCGTCCTGCCGGCCCAGCTGTTCCCGAGGGCAAAAAACCCTCTCCCTGGGTCGGCTCTGCAAGGGTAGACTCGAGTATAAGCCGAGGGGGCGTTTTTCAGCACAAAAAACGTGCCGAAAAACTCGGCTTATACTCGAGTATATACGGTATATCTAAAGCATCTTAAATATAATATCACATGTGTGACAAGTAGATGTATTTTGAAGAATGACCAGGTTTCAGCATTGCCCTAAATCATTCATAGAATTTAAGCTCCTGTTTTCCATATCAAGTATGTTCACATTTTAATACAGTACTACTTTATTCTGTGTTTTTACTTTGACATCTTTTACTTCTTATTAAGTACGTACTTCTTACTTAGAAAAGGAAATAAATTGGTTTGTAAAGATAGAAGAGTAGAAGAATGATAATCTGAAATGGTCTGGTGGATTAATGCTTTTCATTCAATGAAACTAGTCAGCTAAATATAATCCTAAGAATTATCAACATTAGGTAAACCATTCATACGCAGATCTAGCATCAGTAATTTCATAATGTTAAATGAAGCATAATCATCAGAAGCATTTTTAGAATGAATGAATATGAGTATATATATATGTGTGTGTGTGTGTGTGTGTGTGTGTTTTCTGAGGTTTTTGCGGGTGTTTGTATGTAGGTCTTTGGTTATTCGGGTTTTCTCCCGCATAAAATTGGAAGTATCTTGGCAATGTTTCGACGAAGTCTCATTCATCATCTTCAGGCTTCAGCTTCAGCTTTGCTCCCAGAAGCACGAAGCTGAAGCCTGAAGATGATGAATGACACTTTGTCGAATAAACATTAAGACACTTCCATTTATTGAGAAAATAACCAAAGACCTACATATATATGTATGTCTTTGGTTATTCGGGTTTTCTCCCACATAAAATTGGAAGTGTCTTGAAAATGTTTCGACGATGTCTCATTTGTCATCTTCAGGCCGGTGTCTTCTGCTTCTTGCTTCTAGGAGCTCCTACACACACACACACACACACACACACACACACACACACACACACACACACGAATGAATGAATCAGCCCTATATCCAAAGATCAAGCTACACACAACAATGTAAGTCTTTCCATAATTAGCCTATTTTTCCAGGAATATGACTGGATACATTAAGTATCAATCTGATATCTATCTTTTGCCTTAGTTACAGAATGTGTACACAAAGCAGTTATTTATAAAAAATTATACTTACAGCCAAAGGCCAAAACAAGAACTTTAGCTGTGCATCCAGTTTCAGTAGATAGAGTAAATAGAATAAAAAGGTAATGACAAGTTCCATGATCACAAGGGCTAGGAAGGCTTCGTGAGATCTTTTAACAGCAAAAGTGATGATTGCCATAAAAGCTACGAGCTGCAAGGAAGAAATAAGTAATTTACAAGACATCCTGCAGAGATACCAGATTGCTAAATTTTCCATTTGACAGGTTAAAATAATAAAACACAAAGCTATGAAATTTCATGAAAAGAAGTGCTACACGTTTCTTTGGAATTCTAGCTAAAACAGACCAAGGATGTCACAAGGACAGAATGTCCTGTACACAAGTTTCCATGTGAAACATACTTAAATGGTGGCAGCAACTATAACCCAAGAGTTTGGAACCTTCATTTTGTTGATCAAAGGTAAAGGTTCCCCTCACACATATGTGCTAGTCGTTCCCGACTCTAGGGGACGGTGCTCATCTCTGTTTCAAAACCGAAGAGCCAGCGCTGTCCGAAGATGTCTCCGTGGTCATGTGGCTGGCATGACTCAACGCCAAAGGCGCATGGAACGCTGTTACCTTCCCACCAAGGGTGGGTCCTATTTTTCTACTTGTATTTTTTAATGTGCTTTCAAACTGCTAGGTTGGCAAAAGCTGGGACAAGTAACGGGAGCTCACCCCGTTACACGGCACTAGGGATTCGAACTGCTGACCTTTTGATTGACAAGCTCAGCATCTTAGCCACTGAGCCACCGCAACAAGGCACAACTTCCTGAAACAGAAGTAAAGTTTGCTGAGAGGTATTATGAAACAGTGGCTGGGTTTGCATTCCATTCTTTATTTGGTTATTGAATTAACTTACTTTCTTGTTTGCATGTTCACTGAATCATAAGCTGGATCTGTACAACATATACTAATATACAAAGCCAAGGTTAGAATTTAAAATGTGAAAAATGCAACTGTTAAGTCTGTAGTGGGTGTGATTTTACATTTATGGAGAGAGAAACAGACTTTAAAGAACTGAAAAAGAACAAAGTTACAGCATGAAAAAGGAAAAAAATTGGGCTTTGAAAATTCAAGATGTACACCTGAAAGACAATCATCATTTTACATCATAGTAGGAACCACAGAAAATACTTGGAAAAAAACTTAGCCTCCTTTATCCTGATGTGTTACGATAGTCTTTTTCTTTTTCTTGGGGCTAAGGAGGATAGCTGCTGTAGTCCAATGAACCTAGAAGATTTCTGGTTGGGGAAGGTAGATTTAAAATGCCCCCTGAACAACCACTGTATGGATCAAGGCAGATGACAAATATTCATACAAGATATCTACTCAGTTACAAACCTAGCAATATGGTTTGTTGGATCTTGGTTAGTTTCTTTCTGGAGTAGAGCTAGTGTGTGAACCCAGAGATTAGGAAAGAATATGAATAGTTCATTGCTCTGACAGTCAGACACTGAATTTTTAAAAATGTCTTATAAAGAATAAATGGAGCAATATGTTTCTGTAAAGTCTAGAAGAATGAATATGTTAAGTGAATGAGCTCATTCTATATTTATTTTATTAATTTAGTCAATTTATACGGCCACTCATCTCACTAAATGTGACACTGGGTAGCGTACAACCTAACTTATTAATATTGTATGAATCCTTTTTACCTTTTCTTACAGTTTTCCATCATTATTAGGTTAACGGCTGTTCTGTTTACTACTTTTTATATTTTATTTCGTAACAAGATACACAAAAGCCAAAAAGCCAACAACAAAGAAAAGGGAAACAAAGGCAATTGCTTTTTCAAAAAACAGTAAGATTACGCATTTCCTGAGCCCACAGTTTAACACTGGGACTAACTGCATTTTGTTTGTATTATTTCACACCCCTCCTATTATATATTTCATATATATTTTTCACATATACAGTAATAATGTGTAGAGGAAAGCAGTTCAATTCAGCTAATGTATTCCAGATGTTATGTAAAAACAGACATTGCCCTGATGTGACTCTAAAAGTTATTTGTGAGGGATTTAATTTCTAGGTCTAGAATATATAGAAGGAAGGAGAAGGTGGAAGAAAAGGAAAAAGAAGAGGAGATAGAGGAGAAAAAGAAAAGAAAATAGAAAAGAATAAGAAGGGAAAAGAGAAGGGGGAAGAGAGAAAAGGAGAAAGGACAAGAATAAAGATCAGGAAGAGGGGAAAGGAGAGAGAAGGAGAGAAGGCAGGAGAAGAAGGAATAGGAGACAGGAGATGAAGGTGAAGGTGGAAAAGAAGATGGAGAAAGAGAAAGTAAGATGGCAGTGGAGACGGGAGGAGAAAGGAGACAGTAGATGAAGAAGAGGAAAAGAAAAAAGATGAAGAAAAGAGGAGAAAAAGGAGCGAAGGAAGAGAAGAAAGAAAGAAAAGGAGAAGAAAAGGATGGAGGAGAAAAAGGGAAGAGGAGCTGAGAGGGAGCAAGAAGAAAGAAGGAAGAAGAAAGGAGACAAGGAAAGGAGGAGAAAGAAGGATGGAGGAGAAAAAGGAAAAGGAGCTGAGGGAGAAATAAGAAAGGAGGGACAGGAGAGAAGAAAGGAAAAGAAGAGGAGATAGAGGAGAAAAAGAAGAAGAAGGATGGAGGAAAAAAAGGGAAGAGGAGCTGAGAGGGAGAGAAAAGAAAGGAGTGAGAAGAAAGAAGAAAGGATGGAGGGAAAAAAGGAAAGAGCTGAGGGAGAAAAAGAAAAGAGGGAAAGGAGAAGAGAAAGGAGAAGAAAAAGAGGAAGAGGAGCTGAGAGGGAGAAAAAAGAAAGGAGGGAAAGGAGAAGAGAAGAAAGGAGAAGAAAGAAGGATGGAGGAGAAAAGAGGAAGAGGAGCTGAGAGGAGAAAAAGAAAGGAGGGAAAGTAGAAGAGAAGAAAGGAGAAGAAAGAAGCATGGGAGAAAAAGGAAGAGCTGAAGGGGAGAAAAAAGAAAGGAGGGAAACAAGGACAGAAAAAAGTAAAGGAGAAGAAAGAAGGATGGAGGAGAAAAAGAGGAAGAGCTGAGAGGAGAAAGAAGCAAGGAGGAGAGGGGAGAAGAAAGGATGGAGGAAAAAAAGGGAAGAGATGAGAGGGAGAAAAAAGAAAGGAGGGAAAGTAGGAGAGAAGAAAGGAGAAGAAAGAAGGATGGAGGAGAAAAAGGGAAGAGGAGCTGAGAGGGAGAAACAAGAAAGAAGACAGGAGAGAAGAAAGGGAAGGAGAAGAAAGAAGGATGGAGGAGAAAAAGGGAGAAAGGAGCTGAGAGGGAGAAAGAGAAGAAAAGAAAGGAAAGGAGAAGGAAGAACCAACGGAGGAGACCCTCAGCGCGGCTATCCAGCCCACCCTCCCCTCTGAAGGGGATCCGGCCCCTTGAAAGGCCGCGGAGGCCTGGCCAGAGAGGCGCTCTGCACATGCTCAGAGGGCCCCTCCCGGCCTCGACGTACCATGCGGGCCACCTTGAGGACGCCGCCAGCGGAGCGCGGGAACTGCCGGTCCACCTCCACCTTCTCCATGGCGGCGCTGCGAGAGGCTGCGGGCGGTGCCGGAAGGGGCGCCGGTTGACGGGGCGGAGGGCGAGGGCGCCGCGCTCTTCCTCCACGCCTCCTCGGGGCGGTTTGGCCGTCCTACCCGGCCGGGCTGTTGTATGTGTGTGTGTGAGGGAGGAAATGAAAGTAGAAATTGGGGCGGGGGAGGAGCTGAGCAGCCCCCCCTCCTTCTCTTTCCTGGACGGCCTACCTCACAAGGCGGTTGTGAGGAGAAAGATGTGAGGGGGGGGGGAGGAAAAAGGGAAGAGAAATGACCCACAAAGTGGATTTGAACATCTTTTTTCTGTCTCTCTGGGATGGTCTACCTTGCAGGGGGCTCGTGAGAAGGAAGCCACAAACCAGCCCCCCCCCCTTTTTTTATTTTTTATTTTATTTTTCTACACAGACATACATAAAAATACATACATCTTCAATCAAAATACAAACAGTGTGTCGGCTGGTTGTTTACAAAGCTTTTGTGCAATTTCACCATATTTGGTGAAATGTTATATGTTATGAATATTTCACCATATGAATATGGTGAAATATTCATAACGTGTAATTTATCTTATTACCTTGCATTTTAATCTAGATTGCATTGCAGTCTAATATACATCCAAATATTTAAATCAATTCATCTTTTGTAATAACTCTAAATGTTTCTTCCCTTGCCTTATATAGATTGTAGTAAATTTTACATTAATTATTATTTGTATCATTCATTTTCTTTTCTTAATTCAAACCGATGATATTACGTTATGTTCTGTTTGTTTCAACAATTCTTACATTATAAATCTCTCTGTCAAACTTCAACCAGCCCCCTTTTTATTTTTTGAATTTTTTTTTTATTTTTCTAGACAGGCAGACATAAAAACATCTTCAATCAAAATACAAACAGTGTGTTGGTTGGTTGTTTACAAAGCTTTTGTGCAATTTCACCATATTTGGTGAAATATTACATGTTATGAATATTTCACCATATTCATAACATGTAATTTATCTTATCATCTTGCATTTTAATCTAGATCGCATTGCAATCCAATATACATCCAAATATTTTAATCAATTCATCTTTTGTAGAACTCTAAATGTTTCTTCCCTTGCCTTACATAGATTGTACTAAATTTTACATTGATTATTATTTGTATCATTCATTTCCTTTTCTTAATTCAAACCAATCATATTACGTTATATTTTGTTTGTTTCAACAATTCTTACATTATAAATATCTCTGTCAAACTTCAACCAGCCCCCTTTTTATTTTTTTTTATTTTTTTTATTTTTCTAGACAGGCAGACATAAAAACATCTTCAATCAAAATACAAACTGTGTCGGTTGGTTGTTTACAAAGCTTTTGTGCAATTTCACCATATTTGGTGAAATATTACATGTTATGAATATTTCACCATATTCATAACATGTAATTTATCTTATCATCTTGCATTTTAATCTAGATCGCATTGCAATCCAATATACATCCAAATATTTTAATCAATTCATCTTTTGTAGAACTCTAAATGTTTCTTCCCTTGCCTTATATAGATTGTAGTAAATTTTACATTAATTATTATTTGTATCATTCATTTTCTTTTCTTAATTCAAACCGATGATATTACGTTATGTTTTGTTTGTTTCAACAATTCTTACATTATAAATCTCTCTGTCAAACTTCAACCAGCCCCCTTTTTATTTTTTTTTATTTTTTTTATTTTTCTAGACAGGCAGACATAAAAACATCTTCAATCAAAATACAAACTGTGTCGGTTGGTTGTTTACAAAGCTTTTGTGCAATTTCACCATATTTGGTGAAATATTACATGTTATGAATATTTCACCATATTCATAACATGTAATTTATCTTATCATCTTGCATTTTAATCTAGATCGCATTGCAATCCAATATACATCCAAATATTTTAATCAATTCATCTTTTGTAGAACTCTAAATGTTTCTTCCCTTGCCTTACATAGATTGTACTAAATTTTACATTGATTATTATTTGTATCATTCATTTCCTTTTCTTAATTCAAACCAATCATATTACGTTATATTTTGTTTGTTTCAACAATTCTTACATTATAAATATCTCTATCAAACTTCAACCAGCCCACTTTTTGGCCTTATGTGAAAAAAAAAGAACCTTTTGATCCAGTTTCAGGTTTTGCCGTTTACAAGCTTGGAAAGTCTGAGGAGTTGAATAAACCGTGGTTAGTTTAATCCTGGATAGGCAGGGCTGTGGGACATGGAACTTTGAAGTCCCTTTGAGCCCCTTCGTGGACCGCTGTCAGGATTGATTTATAATCAATGAAAGTATAGATAAGTAATGCAAAGCTGCAGGGAAACTTTATGGATATTTATCTGAGATGCTGTTATTAATTCTTCCCTATTTTAGATTAAATGTAATCATATCTGTCAGATCGATTAGTAAGGGACTATTGGGATCCATTAAAAAGGTGTCCTTCGTTAAATAATGAGCGAGGATGATATATTCTCAAAACTTTATTTTGAAAACTTTATTCTTTTAATTTCTTTTTCTCCCGCTCCCCCCATTACTTGCATAGGGATTATTCTTCATACTATTTATGTTGTTTGCATTTTTTGTCATGGGTTGCACCAGGGAGATGCCACCAAAACCGATTTTGCATTAAGGCTTTAAGAGTTGTAAACCTAATCTTACGTAGCTTCTTCTCCAGAAATACTACACTACTAACCAGAGCTTACAAAACATTTGCTAGACCAATTCTTGAATACAGCTCGCCTGTCTGGAACCCATACCACATTTCAGACATCAATACAATTGAATGTGTCCAGAAATATTTTACAAGAAGAGTTCTCCACTCCTCTGAATACAACAAAATACCTTATGCCACCAGACTTGAAATCCTGGGTTTAGAAAACTTAGAACTCCGCCGCCTCCAACAGGACCTGTGTTTAACTCATAGAATCATCTATTGCAATGTCCTTCCTGTTGAAGACTACTTCAGCTTCAATCACAACAATACAAGAGCAAACAATAGATTTAAACTTAATGTTAACCACTTCAATCTTGATTGCAGAAAATAGGACTTCAGTAACAGAGTTGTTAATGCTTGGAATACACTACCTGACTCTGTGGTCTCTTCTCAAAGTCCCCAAAGCTTTAACCAAAAACTGTCTCCTATTGACCTCACCCCTTTCCTAAGAGGTCTATAAGGGGCGTGCATAAGAGCACAAAACGTGCCTACCGTTCCTGTCTTACTGTTTCCTTTCATTATATCCAATTTATATAGTTATTACATGCTTATACTCATATATATGCTTATATGTTGTATAGTTGCTTCATGCTTATGCTTATGTATGCTATTATGACAAATAAAAATCAGTCAATAAATAAAAATAAATTTTGTTGTATACATGATGTACAATGACAATAAAGGCTATACTATACATGGAAGAGCTTCAGGTGACAAAGGTTTCTTTTGCAAAGATGCTGGAGATAGGAGTTGACAAGCAGTTTTTCAGTTATTTATTTAATCCATTTTTACAGTCTCACATACATCATTCTGGGTGGTTTACAATTTATTGAATAACAAATAATCCTAGGCCGGAGCCTCATTCCTGTATTAAATATAAAATGTGACTTGCAGATTACACTGGCTAGGTTCGGGGGTTATGCTAAAACATAAGGGAGTGTTTTAGTTCAGGCTTCAAAAGTGTTCATATGGACCCATTTCAAGTGGCTTTCAAGCCAGGATTAATGTCGCCATCATGGCTTGTACCAATCTGACTCCACCAATCTTTTTTTGCTCCAAAACTACGGTTAGCTTTGCTAAAGGAATTCCGGTATTGCAACAGGAAGTAATTTAGCAAGAACCTTCTTGCTTACAGCTCTGAGATTAAAAGTAGCTCTTTGAAACACCAGGAAGTTGATTCTTCTTTGCATAGGCTCAAATATTTATTGTGCTTCTTGACTGTTATTATTAGTGGTTGAAGAACATTTGTTTCAATCTTCTACCTGGAATTGTTTTTTGCATGACTTAGGAATTTTGTGGATATTTGTTCCAATGGTTTATTCACACAATGTTTACACTACAGTATGGAAGAGTAACAGGGAAGCAAAAGAACAATTTATAGTGAAACTCAACATTGTGTAGCCAAAAATGGCTGCCTAGTCCCTATCAGTCAGATAAAATGGCAGTGAAAGTGGGTTTTCAGGGGTTTCCCCGAATGCCAAGAGGAAAGGGCTAAGTTTAATTTGGTAGGTAGCGTGTCCCACAATGCTGGAGCAGCTGCTGAGAAGATCTATCTTCGACTCCCTTTTGTCTCTCATAATAGTTGAACTGTGTCGCTGGGAGGGACCATGAGGTCATCTAGCTCAACCCTCTGCACGACAGAGGAAAACCAAATCCATTATCTTGAGAAAGGACTGTCTAGTCTCTTTGTCCAAATCTCCAAGGCTGTTTTTCTTCCATCAGGATTTTTTCTTCTTCTTAACCTCTGTAATTTATATCCGTTATTTCTCAGGTGATTTCCATGGCAGTGGAAAAGTGGGCAATTATGCAAGTTCCCCACTCCCAATGCTCCTGGAGGATGACAAAATACTAATATAATGTGTTGCTGGAGGGCTGGGACCACTCATAGAGTGAAAAGGCCACGCTGATGCATGAGAATTAATTGCAGGCCACAGAGGGAGACCTGGCATGCCAATCAGCTGTTTGGCAGCTAGCGAGGAAGAGGCAGTGATGGAGCTGGCATCCCGGGTGAGGCCTTGAGGTACTTTGAAGCATGTCTTTCGGGGGCAGAAGTAGCTTTGAAAAGTTAGCCAATGGTGACATTTGATGACAATGAATTGGTTTTCAAAAAATGCTAATGATCATCATCATCATCATCATCATAATAATGATCATCAATTGTGTTGTAAATGTTGTACCTTGATGAACGTATCTTTTCTTTTATGTACACTGAGAGCATATGTACCAAGACAAATTCCTTGTGTATCCAATCACACTTGGCCAATAAAATTCTATTCTATTCTATTCTATTCTATTCTATTCTATTCTATTCTATTCTATTCTATTCTATTCTATTCTATTCTATTCTAATGGACTGCTTGGCAGGCTTCGCGCTGTGTAGACCCACTTTGGAGTGTTTTGATCATCGCTGTAGTTTTAATTAGTCCTGGAGGGGACTCGGGGACCAGTGTAGTGACTGCAAAGTGGCATTCTCCTACAATTGCCGGTAGGATCCACTGCAGGCATATAATTTGACTTGCAACAGTTCACTTAGTGACAGTTCAAAGTTAAAACGGCACTGGGAAAAAAGTGACTTGTGACCAATTTTCACACTTACGACCGTTGCAGCATCCCTCGGGGTCACATGATTTACATTTGGACTCTTGGCAGTTGGTTCATATCTGTGACGGTTGCAGTGTCCGAGGGGTCATGTGATCACTTTTTGCAAGCTTCTGACAAGCAAAGTCAACCGGGAAGCCAAATTCACTTAACAATCGTGTTGATTATTTAACAATTGCAGGGATTCACTTAACAAATGTGGCAAGAAAAGTCGTAAAAATGGGGCAAAACTCACTTAACAGATTTCTCACATAGGAACATAAATTTTGCATTCAATGATGGTCGTAAACAGAGGACCACCTGTAATAGTTCGGCCATTGCTTTGTATGTGAATTACAGCTTCTGAACTCCACATACAGTGTGTTGCAACAGTCAACATTATGGCAATACGGGTGTGAGTTCCTGTCTACAACGTTTCCTTGTCCAGTGAATAGAATAGAACAGAACAGAACAGAACAGAATAGAATTGGAAGGGATGTTGTAGATCATCTAGCTCAAGCAGGAGACCCTACCATTTCTGACAGGTGGCTGTCCAGTCTCCCCTTGAAAGCTCCAGTAATTCTGATTCTTCATTCTCTGCATTGCAGAGGCCATGGTTAACAAACCCATCGTGCTAAGCTGTATACGACTAACCTGATTTTAGAACTTTTGTGAATCACATTATTGTTTATTATTTCATCGACAACTTGGTTTGCTTTCACACTTTCATTTTAATCCCTTCCAAATCAACCCCTTTGAGGAAGGCTGGGTTGAAAGAAAGCAGCTAGCCCTCAAGTCATCACTGAGAACCCTTGCCTTGCTACCTTCCCACAATCCACTTAAACCAGGGGTGAAATCCAGCAGGTTCTGACAGTTTCTAGACTCTAGAGAACTGGTAGCGGAAATTTTGAGCAGTTCGGAGAACCGGCAAATACCATCTCTGGCTGGCCCCAGAGTGGGGTGGGAATGGGGATTTTGCAGTATCCTTCCCCTGGAGAGGGGTGGGAATGGAGATTTTGCAGTATCCTTCCCCTAGGAGTGGGGAGGGAATGGGGATTTTGCAGTATCCTTCCTCTAGGAGTGAGGAGGGAATGGGGATTTTGCAGTATCCTTCCCCTGGAGTGGGGTGGGAATGGGGATTTTGCAGTATCCTGACCCTGGAGTGGGGAGGGAATGGAGATTTTGCAATATCCTTTCCCTGCCACACCCACCAAGCCACACCACACCCAAACCACGGCCACAGAACCGGTAGTAAAAAAAATTTGGATTTCACCACTGACCTAAACTCTCTTACTGTATTGTGTTGTAGGGAGGGTGCACTGAAGGAGCTTATAGCTGATGGGCCTCTGTGGCTCAGACTGCTAATGCAGTCTGTTATTAACAGCAGGTGCCTGCAATTACTGCAGGTTCTAGTCCCACCAGGCCCAAGGTTGACTCAGCCTCCCATCCTTTATAAGGTAGGTAAAATGAAGACCCAGATTGCTGGGGGCAATAAGTTGACTTTGTATATAATATACAAATAGAATGAAGACTATTGCTAACATAGTGTAAGCCGCCCTGAGTCTTCGGAGAAGGGCGGGATATAAATGCAAATTTAAAAAAAAAACCAATCTCATTGTACATGGCTTGCACACTGACAATCAAGAATTAGAATTGAATTACCAGATTCACTTTTTTTCCCTCCCTGGGCTTCAGAGGTGGGTTTCAGCAGGTTCTGACCAGTTCTGGAGAACCGGTAGCGGAAATTTTGAATAGTTTGGAGAACTGGTAGTAAAAATTCTGACTGGCCCCGCCCCCGTCTATTCTCTGCCTCCCAAGTCATTATTATTATTATTATTTATTTATTTATTTGTCACAACAGTATATATAAGCATAAGCATGAAATGACTATACGATATATAAGCATAAATATAACCATAAGTATGTAATAGTCCCAGCTATTTGGGGGGAATTGGGGATTTTGCAATATCCTTCCCCTGGAGTAGGGTAGGAATGGAGAGTTTAGAGTATCCTTCCCCTGCCACGCCCACCAAGCCATGCCACACCCACCAAGTCACACCCACAGGAACCGGTAGTAAATTTTGAAACCCACCACTGCTGGGCTTCTATAATACCCAGAATCATTGCATGTTCAAGCGGGTTGATCTCGCCCACGCTTAGCCTATGGTGCGAATGCTAGATGCAAAGCTTCAAACTGAATCTTTGCAGCTGATCAAACGGAAATTTTTTTTTTTAGCTTGCAACCCTTTCTGGTCCACCAGGCCACAAGGCTGGAACTACAACTCCCAGCACCCTCTTGCCCAATCTGGGGTAGCTACGGCCGGCTGACGCGGATCGCAGCTGCGCGTCTTTCCTCCCCCCCGTTGCAAAGCGCAGCTGCTGGACTTGCAGCGGAAGGAAGCAGCAACTCATCGGCCCGGGCAGCTGCTCTTTGCTTGCCTTTGCAACGCGGCCGGCCTCCGGTTCCTGCTGGACATGGGCGATGTGGCGGATGCAATCGCTCCGCCACCGGCTCTGGCTGCCTGGCTTGCAGCTCTGGGCGGCTGGACCTCTGTCGGCTTCCTGCCGCTGCAAAGCCGGCTTCTCGGAGCTTCGTAGCCCCGCGCCGCCGAGGGATCAACGCTCCATGGCCGGGTCTTCCCAGCACGCCTCTTGTAGGTCCGGCTTGGCTTGGCTCCTTCCCGGGATGGGATGTGGGGCGCAGCAGGGCTGGCCAGGTTTCTGGGCTGCCTGCTCATCGGAAGGTGCAAAGGGTTCCCAGGGTTGCTCCGAGATTCGCCCTCGGTTTTGTTGAAAACGTGGCTTGGGAAAAAAATGCTCAAACCCCGTGGAAATAGAAGCGTGAATTGCCTGGGTTTTATTTAATTCATTAAATGAACGAATAATGTTTCAGGACCCCTTGAATTGGAAAGCTGAAATTTCTTTTAACTGTTGTCCAAGAAGAGCCTGGGGGTATTTCTTTACTGTTTCTGCTTTTTTCTTTTTGGGGTATGTGTGTGTGTTTGTATAACTTGTATAACTTGACTTTGTTGAGTCTTATGTTATGAAATCGGGCCTGTGAAATAAGAGTTGAATGGCAGACAATGATGCCAACATCTGACAAAATCCATAACCTTGAGCTGAGTCTAATCTAAACTATGTCTAGTTTAATGAAAAGAAGGACTAGGGGAGACATGATAGCAGTGTTCCAATATCTCAGGGGCTGCCACAAAGAAGAGGGAGTCGGGCTGTTCTCCAAAGCACCTGAGGGTAGAACAAGAAGCAATGGGTGGAAACTAATCAAGGAGAGAAGCAATTTAGAACCAAGGAGAAATTTCCTGACAGTGAGAATTTATTTATTTATTTATTTATAATTACATTTCTATACCGCACCATCTCCCGAAGGACTCAGGGCGGTGTGCAGCCAATATTAAAATACACATACCACAATAATATAAATATAATAAATAAACACTATTTAAAAACAATTAAAAACACATATTTAGTGGCCGAATCACTAAAACGGTCAAAGACCGATTAAAACCCATTAAAATTTCGCTAAAATACATTCTTAGGCTAATCCCGCTCGGTGAAATAATAAAGTCTTAAGTTCACGTTTGAAGGCCCGGAGGTCGGGGAGTTGGCGCAACCCCGGAGGTAACTCGTTCCATAGGGCTGGTGCCGCCACAGAGAAGGCCCTCCCCCTGGGGGCCGCCAACCTACATTGTTTGGTCGACGGCACCCTGAAGAGGCCCGCTCTGTGGGAGCGCACAGGTCGTTGGGAGGCAATTGGTGGCAGAAGGTGGTCTCGCAAATACCCCGGTCCTAAACCACTGATTAAGAACAATTAATCAGTGGAACAACTTGCCTGCAGAAGTTGTGAATGCTCCAACACTGGAAATTTTTAAGAAAATGTTGGATAGCCATTTATCTGAAATGGTGTAGGGTTTCCTGCCTGGGCAGGGGGTTGGACTAGAAGACCTCCAAGGTCCCTTCCAACTCTGTTATTATTATTAATCTGTGATCTTAGCTTTTCTTGTTTCCTGGTTAAATATGTCAGTTGGTCCTAGAAGGCCTTGCTTTGATGCAAGAGACTCCTGGTCCTGTTACACAGTCTTTCCCTTTCCCACATCCTTCCTCTACCTCTTGTGCCTTAATCTGGTGTGGTGAGGATGAGTGTTTTGCAGGTGTGTTTGTGGCACCTGCCTTCACACTACCCCTGTCCTGTCTTCTTTATCCAGCAACGGTAAAGATGTTTGACTGTTTCTTTCGCACGTTGTGCTAAAACAATCTTTTAATGCTAGCTTGCATTGGGTGAAGTTTCACATATTTACCGACCGAGCCATCTCGTGGCTTAGTGTGACGTGTAAAACTTGCGAGGAACAAATTAAGTGACCTTGATGGCACGTCTTGCAGTTGCATTCCGCCATGAGTGGTAATGTTGATTAGGATTCTAGCAAGGCTATTCAACCTCCTATCCTTTGATCATCATCATCTTTTAAATAATTGATATTAAAAGATTTCACAAAGGTTTAAAAAAAATCTATTGAAAAATAGAAGAAGAAATAGCAAACAGGGTAAAAGGAAAACAGAAGAATAGCAAGAAAAAAAGATATTTTAAGCAAAGATCTTTGCAGCAGTTGCAAACATAATGATTACCATTCCCTCCCCTCCCATATTGCATGTCATAGTTCCTTTCTTCCCGTAGACAAATCATTCTAATCAATACATCCAGAAATCACCAGTTCATTTTCATCCATAAGCAGCAAAAAGTCCATAAGTGGTTTCCAGGTTTTTTTTTAAAATAAAAGTTATTGTAATTTTCTCCTTAAACAAGTTCTTCAGTGTCTAGATTCAACTTTAGACTGTCAAAATTAATTTAAACAAGTTAATTTAGCCATTTCTGCTATCTTCACAACCCATTCCTCCATGATTGCTGTTTCTATAGTCTTCCATATTTGTGCATAAAATAGCCTTAGTACTATATTGCCCTTTCCTTTGTAGCACTACTAATATTCCAACACCAATTACTCTTCCAACTGAATGCCTTTGTTTTCTTTTAAAGATAAGCACCTGGCAAACGGAGAAGGAAGGAAGACAGTTGTAAGTATGAACCTCCCACATAATGAGACAGAAATGAAAACAATCACTACACATTTCTATATGCAGACTTGCAAATCTTTTTGTTGGATAACATAAAGGGGAATAAAAACAATATATTGTATAGTATGTATATTAAAAAGACTTGGGGCATACACTCTGCAGATGGGAAGAATATGTGAAGTCCTTTTATTGAAACCCTAATTGAAGTGACTGGAAACCGATAGTTCATCCTCGCTCACTTGATTGATAACATGATTGCATGGACTTTGTGCCACCCTTTTTATTTGATTTATGATATATCAGCTTTTTTGAATTTATACAGACTGGGAGAACTTTTTGTTCTCCACAAAAAGGGGAGAACAAAGCTTTATTGAAATATTGTAGGCCATCTTTTTTAAAATATATTTTTATATAGAGATCCCTAATTGGATATCGGTAGTAGAAATGCTCACACGTCCCAATCTTCTCAAAACAGGAGGGGCTGTTAGATATAAAGAATTATTAAATGTGAAAGGGGAACTGAAATCAAGGCACAAATTAAAGGAAGAAGGAATTGAATTAGAATGGTGGATATATCTACAAATGCAGTCTACATTTATGAAGGACAAAAAAGAAACGGGCATAAACATGCCTGGCGGGTGGTTCAGAGAACCGGTAGCAAAAATCCCTGCCCCCCCCCCATGCTCAGCTGAGCCACGCGATCATCAAAGGTGTTTTTTTTTAACTTTTAAAAGCATTTTGTCTTTGGCCAAAAAATGCTTTTAAAAGTTAAAAAAAAGCCTCTGATGATCGTGCGGCTCAGCTGGGATCGTCAGAGCCCTTTAAAAGCATTTTTTCTACAACCTCTTCCATCGAAGAGGTTGTAAAAATGCTTTTAAAAGGCTCTGACAATCCCAGCTGAGTTGCCTGATCATCAGAGCCTTTTAAAAGCATTTTTTTACAACCTCTTCGGCTGAAGAGGTTGTAGAGAAAATGCTTTTAAAAGTAAAAAAAAAAAAGTTGGCCACGCCCACCCAGTCACATTACCTTCCCACACCAAGCCACGCCCACAGAACCGGTAGTAAGACATTTTACATTTCACCTCTCGTTTAAGGGTATATATAACGATACCTATAAAATGGCTTAAACTATGGAACACGATTATGCGGTGATTTGGGGAGGGTTTTTAACTTATGCAGAGAGAAAACAAAGCCCTCTTGATTTTTTCAAATCGAACGAGTTCTAACTTTCTGCTGAATTTGAGCATCGCTATTGAGCTTTGATCACCTGCTGCCATTTCGTCACGCTCCAGCCTTAATCAGGATTTCGTTCTTTCTTTCTCTTTTCATCAGATCTGCATCGAGGGGAACATTGCTAGTGGGAAAACAACCTGCCTGGATTATTTTGCTAAAAACACTGGCATTGAGGTGATCCAGCATTGTGGCTTCTTGAGTTCCTTCATATTCTAAGAGTGCTTCGTGTGGTTAAAAACCAATAGGATCAGGATTGTGGGTCACATGTTTAGTGAAATTCCTGCCCTATGAATTTTTTTTTCCCACCACAGTTCCTTTGAATGTCATATCTTGGTGAGAGTTTCAGAAATGCTGTTTTTTCCCCTCGTCTGAAACTATTTTATTTGACTCACTTTCAATGCTTCTGGGCAGATTACAAAAACGTAATAAAATAAATTCATTTGTAAAACTCAATTCCACAAAATACATAGCACCCGAAAAGCCTTGGTGAAAACAGCCAGAACTTTATAAACTATAATGAAGTGGGTGGGCTGCTATAATTTAAATGGCGTTTTGCTCATTAATACATACCTGTCTTTGAAAAAAGCAGACTCAGTGGCTAACTGCTAACTGGTAGACCGAACCTGGTTTAAACCCATCACTGTATGCCAATTTCAGACGCTGCCTATTGCTGCATCGCTTCTGAAACTGACAAATATCAACTTGGATAAGCCATAGAAAGTCCTTGTGTTAATCGTTGCCTTCGACAGGACCTGGGTTTAGCTCATAGAATCATCCGTTGTAATGTCCTTCCCGCCAATGACTACTTCAGTTTCAACTACAATAACACAAGAGCTACTAACAGATTTAAACTTAATGTCAACCGCAGATTGCAGAAAACATGATTTCTGTAACAGAATTATCTATGCTTGGAATGCATTACCTGACTGTGGTCTCTTCCCATAACCCCAAAAGCTTTACTCAAAATCTATCCACTGTTGACCTCATCACATTTCTAAGAGGACTCTAAGGGGCATGCATAAGAGCACAAATGTGCCTACCATTCCTGTCCTATTGTTTCTTCTCATATATATATATATGCTTATACTACCTTGTTTCTCCTCATATGTTTATATATTATATATATATATATATATATATATATATATATATATATATATATATATATATATATATATATGCTTATACTACCTTGTTTCTCCTCATATATATGTTTATATATTATATAATCTTTTGTGTTATGCTTGTGTATATTGTTATGACAAAATTAAATAAATAAATAAATAAAATAAATAATCTACAAGATAACGGTGGGAGGATTGAGAAGGCTGGCTGGATGGTCAGAAAGCGAAATTAAAGAAGGTGTGGCAAAAATAAAAAATTGTTTCTTTTTTTAATTGAATAAATAAATCAAGACAAAACTCCCTTAAAAACAAAACAAAGCTAATGAAACAGTGAAAAGATCACAAATCGGTGGTTCTCAACCTTGTCTTCAACACACACACACCTACCTTTAAATACCTTTTGTGGCCATCGACTTAAAGCAAAATTTAAATAACATTTCTTCAAGCCGTCATGGGCCCTCTGGGATGACATCGCAGCCCCCCCACCCCGGGGCCTCAACCTGTGGTTGAGAACCACTACTATATATATTTTATTGGTTAGAGGTTTCACATAGTGGCGAAAGAGCATAAGAGAATCGTAAGAGATTCTTTCCAAGGGCAAAATTGGTCTTTGGTAAAGGAGTCAGTCATATAGAAAAAGCTCACATACTTTGCATACTTTCGGTACCAGCTGCTAATCTTCCACATTTCTTGGGTGGTTTCTTTAGTGCAGCTTGAGAGAAGTAAACTGAAATTTTCTGTATTTGCGCTGATTATTTTTTAAAACTTTCAACCCAGGTGTTGACCGAACCCGTATCTAAATGGAGGAATGTCCGTGGCCACAACCCTCTGGTAAGTTGCTAGAATGAAACTCCAGGACTTATTTTCTGCATTCATTGTTTTAACTGCTTGAAAGCCCTTGAACTATAGTGAGAAAGTAAAACCGAACTACCCTTATCTAACACCAGAAAATATACTAATTCTTTAAGTTCAAGCACTATTATTGAGTAGATTTCCCCCCCCCCCAAAAGGTGGCTAATATGATTCGCCAAAATACGATATTCCAAGACAGCATATACTATACTTCCTCTTTGTAATTTGGTAATAATTTTTAAGCCTTTTTTTAAAAAAAAAATAAGTTGGTCTCCGTTTTCAGTGCTGCTTCTTTTGCAACCAAAATACATTCAGGCCCAAAGGAAGATAAAAGTCACAAATTTTCCTTGGTGGCCAGTCTCCATTGAGAACTGAATATGCTTAGTAAGTCCTTCCCATTGGGGAGAAGAAATTAAATAAATATTAGATGATTTGGAACCATATGTGGTCATTTACCTAATATTGCAACATTTCCCTTCCCTTCCCTTCCCTTCCCTTCCCTTCCCTTCCCTTCCCTTCCCTTCCCTTCCCTTCCCTTCCCTCTCTCCCCTTCCCTTCCCTTCCCTTCCCTTCTCTCTCTCCTCTCCTCTCCTCTCCTCTCCTCTCCTCTCCTCTCCTCTCCTCTCCTCTCCTCTCCTCTCCTCTCCTCTCCCTCTTCCCCTTCCCCTTCCCCTTCCCCTACCTTCCCTTCTTTCTCCTCTCCTCCCTTCCCTTCCTCTCCCTCTCCATTCCACTCCACTTCATGCTTCTTCCACTCCACTCCACTCCTCTTCCACTCCACTCCATACTTCTTCCACTCCACTCCTCTTCCACTCCCTTGAATATCGTCGTATTGTTTTCTCCCCAATGGCAGGGCTTAATGTATCAGGACGCAACCCGGTGGGGGATGACATTACAGACTTATGTGCAGTTGACTATGTTGGACCACCATACAAAACCAATGGTATGTTTTACAAGGTAGTATCTAGAATCGTACAAGGTGGCTCAGGGGCTAAGACACTGAGCTTGTCAATCGAAAGGTCGGCAGTTCAGCGGTTTGAATCCCTAGTGCCACAGAACGGGGTGAGCTCCCATTACTTGTCCCAGCTTCTGCCAACCTAGCAGTTTGAAAGCATGTAAAAAAAAATGCGAGTAGAAAAATAGTCACCACCTTCGGTGGGAAGGGAACAGCATTCCGTGCGCCTTTGGCATTTAGCCATGCCGGCCACATGACCACGAAGACGTCTTCGGACAGCGCTGGCTCCTCGGCTTTGAAATGGAGATGAGCACCACCCCCTAGAGTCAGGAACGACTAGCATATATGTACAAGGGGAACCTTTACCCGTTACCTATCTAGAATCCTAATCTAGGTAGTCCTCAACTTATGACCATAACTGAGCCCAACATTTCTGCACCTACGTTTTCCATAGTTGTTAAGTTCATTTTGCCCCCCATTTTACAACCTTTCTTGTCACACTTGGTAAGTGAATCATTGCAGTTGTTAAGCAAGTCTTGACTTTCCCATTGACTTTGCTGATCAGAAGGTTGCAAAAGGAGATTGCGCAACCCTGGGACGTGGCAACTCTAATAAATACATGCCAGTTGCCAGATGACTGAATTTTGATCACTTGACCACAGGAATGCTATAACGGTCGTGAAAACCGGTCAAGGACTTTTATCAGTGTGGTGGTAACTTTGGACAGTCAGTAAATGAATGGCTACAAGTTGAAGACTACCTGTGTTAAGAGCCAGTGTGCCATAATAGTTAAGATTCTGGAAAGGCAATAGGGAGACCCTGGTTCAAATCCAGTCTCTGCCATGGAGTCTAAATCAGGGGCAAAGCTGGCTGAGGAATTCTGGGAGTTGAAGTCCACAAGTCTTAAAGTTGCCAAGGTTGGAGACCCCTGGTCTAAATGGGTAATTTTGGATCCATCGCCTTCGCTTCAGCCTACTTCCTTGGCTTGTCAACGTGGGGAAAATGGGAAGAGAGAGAATTATAGTTTTTGAGTTCTTGGACGAAAGTTATTGAAATCGAATAAGGTTGCTGGTTTCATAAAGGCCTTGCTGAAGTTAAATAAAACTTCAGGGGAATAAATAAAGAGAATAAATCCCTTTTCCTCAAGGAATCTATAGTCCAGGGGTAACTGCAGAACAGCTAATCTCCCCCTCCCCTTGAATAACCAACAGACCGTCTATCTATCCATCCATCCTTCTAAATGGTTTTTGACGTTTAATTTGCAGATTTCTCCCATAAGAATGATGGAGAGGTCAATTCACAGCGCAAAGTACATTTTTGTGGAGAACCTATATCGCAGGTACGGTACGGAGCCTGCTTTTAAGAGAGAGGCTTCATATTTTATTCATTCTGAAATAGCCCAGGAACAGAGCCAAATCACCATCAAATTGTCAGTTGCACATCGACTGACTAAGGCACGCTGGCTGCTGCTTATTCGTCTTGCAGCATGTTTTCGATTGGTCTTGCCATTATTTCTGCACTCTGAATAAACATGACGGCCAAACTAGATTTCCGTTCTGAAATACGGGAGGGAAAGGAGAAGCTATTTGTTAATCCACAAGGTGGCATCTCGGCTACAGCGTCTCTTGAGCAAAGGTGCAGACGCGATGCTACGAAAATACCTTTTGGTTCTCCTTCATCCGAATTGCTGAAGTAATTACTGTATCTGTCTGATTGCTCTTTGTGTATGACTTTAAAGAAATTACATTACTGCCCTTTTTGCACATGCATATTTGGATACATATTACCGTGTTTCCCCAAAAATAAGACTCTGTCTTATATTATTTTGAACCCCAAAATAAGCACTTGACCTTATTTTTGGGGAGATCTTACTATTTTGGGGCATAGAAGGGGATCCTCTTGCCATCTTATCTGATTGTCAGCTCTGTTTCCCTAACCCTAACCAGAAGAAATGGTGGGGAATGGCTGTGCACACGTTTAAATATTTTCGGGGAGGGCTTATTTTTGGGGGAGGGTTTATTTTCGGGGAAGGGCTTATTATCCGGGGAGGTCTTATTTTTGGGGAAACAGAGTAAAAGCTTTGATAATGTTGGATTGGGTGGAAGCTCTACACTAGTGTTTGTTGTAACTCAGGCCCAAGTAGGTAGTAGAAAACTCAGTCAGTGAAAAAACAAACAAATTTTATTCGAACAGCTGAGAATTTCTTCATTCCCAGCGTAGTTCAACTAAATTAAAGCAAATTCCTCCCAACACAAATTCCTCAGTTCTATCGCAAACCTTGGTCCAATTAGGCAAACTGCCAAAGGCCATTCTTGGCAAATGTTCAGAAGTCACAGATACAAAAATAAATGCAAGATGTAGAAGAAGCAGAAGATGAAGCTACCAACATTGTTTTCCGGCAAAGCCCAAACACCGTTGCTGGTCTTTTAAGCCTTATGGGAGGGACCAATCAGCTCTTGGACCTACTCCTGAATTGTCCTCTTTGCTTGAGCTGCTCTTGCCTTCTGGCAGCTCTTCTCATGTGTGCATTAGGAACAGGCTCCTCCTGTTCCTCTGCCTCACTACTATCAGTCTCTGGAGGCTCTGGAGTCCGCACCTCACTCCCCGATGGCCGTGGCCCCACCTCAGCCACATCGCTGTCCGACTCTGTTGCCAGCTTCGCAGGCTGCTGGCGGACTAAAACAGTCACTTATCACTTAAACCTGGACTATAATAAGCAAGCCATGAGCTATACGCTCAGGTTAGCTATGGAGGAGAAGGCTAGTGAAAGCACATGACTTACCTCCATGTGCTCTCCTTCGTACAATCCTTGGTTATGTGTGGTAACCAGGCAACACCGAACTGATTCATGCGAATGTTGAAATTGTTCCAGTGAATGATTGCTGAAAACAGATCAGATATATTACATTAAAATATTTTGGCTCAATTGTCATTGAGCTAGAAATATTGTGATGTGGCGGCCTAGTGGTGAAGACACTCACCTCCCACTCGGAAGATTGAGAGTTCTCTCAAGCAGCAGATGTGTCTTTCCTAAGGTGGAAAGAAAACAAAATCTGCTGTGAACTCCATATAGACGTCAGGAAGGGCATCTGGCCAGTAAACGCTCAGCTCCATTCTGTCACCCCAATTCTACCCCAAACTATGGGATTACAGGATCATAAAAATGGAGTGGTTGAGGTAGAAATATACAGAAGTGAAGGGAAATATATTCTCTGATTCTCAAAGATAAGTAAAATTGGGCAGTCCTTCAACCTGGCTGAAGACAACTGGAAAATACAGAATTGTTGGCAGGACTGAGAAGTTTCGAACATACCCAGAAGAAGGAAGTGGGGAATTGCTTCTGTACTTTTGTGAAATAAAAGATAAGAATGTACCTGTATGAAGGCATCAGGAGTTGAGCTTGACTTAAGGGAGACAATAGCTCTCTCATGGAGCTGGTAGAACATAGCAGATGTTGGCTGATCTGAAAAAAACCTGAGTAAGGTTGCGCCTGCTTGGTCTCTGGAGAAGAGAATTCCAGAGTGGTCGGCTAGGCTGGGAAACAACAACAACAATAACAACAACAACAAAAGAATCCTAGGACAAAGGAAACTTTAAGCAAAGTCAGGAGGAAGCCAGCAGGAGATTGCAAATGGCAGCTGTGTGACCATTAGATACTGTGATTGTGCAGGATTCACCTAACAATGGCAGTTGGGACTGCCCCAGCTTTTGTCACAAGGTGATGCAAGCACGAGACATCACACTTTATGATCACACTGCACAGTTCTGGAGTTGCTGGTCCCTGTTAACATCTTTAAATGAGGACCACCTATAAGGCACCCACAAAGCCATAGAGCGGCTGACATTTTGACAATCAGATATGAGATCTTGGTGATTACTTTTAGAGGAAGATTGGGCCAGTGTGTCAGCGAATCCAAAAAGAGAACTCCTGGGGTATTGTACTTCCCAAAGTAAGACTTTATTGAATACACCACATTGGCACAGACAAAGCGAAACCAGCTCTGGATTTCCATAAAGCCCACATAGTTAAACTTGCTTATTCCTTTGGGCATCCCCTCAGTTCATTGCATTGTCCAATTCCATCCACTTCTTTTGTTACAGTATGAGAGAGGCCCAGATCGCTCAAACACCGTTGCTGGTCTTTTAAGCCTTATGGGAGGGACCAATCAGCTCTTGGACCTACTCCTGAATTGTCCTCTTTGCTTGAGCTGCTCTTGCCTTCTGGCAGCTCTTCTCATGTGCATTAGGAACAGGCTCCTCCTGTTCCTCTGCCTCACTACTATCAGTCTCTGGAGGCTCTGGAGTCCGCACCTCACTCCCCGATGGCCGTGGCCCCACCTCAGCCACATCGCTGTCCGACTCTGTTGCCAGCTTCGCAGGCTGCTGGCGGACTAAAACAGTCACTTATCACTTAAACCTGGACTATAATAAGCAAGCCATGAGCTATACGCTCAGGTTAGCTATGGAGGAGAAGGCTAGTGAAAGCACATGACTTACCTCCATGTGCTCTCCTTCGTACAATCCTTGGTTATGTGTGGTAACCAGGCAACACCGAACTGATTCATGCGAATGTTGAAATTGTTCCAGTGAATGATTGCTGAAAACAGATCAGATATATTACATTAAAATATTTTGGCTCAATTGTCATTGAGCTAGAAATATTGTGATGTGGCGGCCTAGTGGTGAAGACACTCACCTCCCACTCGGAAGATTGAGAGTTCTCTCAAGCAGCAGATGTGTCTTTCCTAAGGTGGAAAGAAAACAAAATCTGCTGTGAACTCCATATAGACGTCAGGAAGGGCATCTGGCCAGTAAATGCTCAGCTCCATTCTGTCACCCCAATTCTACCCCAAACTATGGGATTACAGGGTCATAAAAATGGAGTGGTTGAGGTAGAAATATACAGAAGTGAAGGGAAATATATTCTCTGATTCTCAAAGATAAGTAAAATTGGGCAGTCCTTCAACCTGGCTGAAGACAACTGGAAAATACAGAATTGTTGGCAGGACTGAGAAGTTTCGAACATACCCAGAAGAAGGAAGTGGGGAATTGCTTCTGTACTTTTGTGAAATAAAAGATAAGAATGTACCTGTATGAAGGCATCAGGAGTTGAGCTTGACTTAAGGGAGACAATAGCTCTCTCATGGAGCTGGTAGAACATAGCAGATGTTGGCTGATCTGAAAAAAACCTGAGTAAGGTTGCGCCTGCTTGGTCTCTGGAGAAGAGAATTCCAGAGTGGTCAGCTAGGCTGGGAAACAACAACAACAATAACAACAACAACAAAAGAATCCTAGGACAAAGGAAACTTTAAGCAAAGTCAGGAGGAAGCCAGCAGGAGATTGCAAATGGCAGCTGTGTGACCATTAGATACTGTGATTGTGCAGGATTCACCTAACAATGGCAGTTGGGACTGCCCCAGCTTTTGTCACAAGGTGATGCAAGCACGAGACATCACACTTTATGATCACACTGCACAGTTCTGGAGTTGCTGGTCCCTGTTAACATCTTTAAATGAGGACCACCTATAAGGCACCCACAAAGCCATAGAGCGGCTGACATTTTGACAATCAGATATGAGATCTTGGTGATTACTTTTAGAGGAAGATTGGGCCAGTGTGTCAGCGAATCCAAAAAGAGAACTCCTGGGGTATTGTACTTCCCAAAAGTAAGACTTTATTGAATACACCACATTGGCACAGACAAAGCGAAACCAGCTCTGGATTTCCCGCACGAAAGCCCACATAGTTAAACTTGCTTATTCCCTTTGGGCATCCCCCTCAGTTCATTGCATTGTCCAATTCCATCCACTTCTTTTGTTACAGTATGAGAGAGGCCCAGATCGTTCAAACACCTGCGTGGTGTGACTTTGGGGGTGGCAGCAGGGTCCCGCGATCTGCAGGCAAAGTCTTGGCATTCCTTTCCCACCCCGACATTCCAACCCCCCCCCCAATTGTTGTCAAGCTGAGAGCGAAGAAGCAACTAGGTGAAAGAGCAAATCACTCTTGAGACAGTGTACCTCAGGGGTGTCTAACTCAATTTCATTGAGGGCCGCATCAGGGTTGTGTTTGACCTTGGGAGATGGGTGGGTGTGGCCAGCTTAACGTCACTCGTGTCGTGGGGGGGGCACCTGCGGCCCAAGTACTCAGCCAGCAAAAATGGGCTCCTGAATTCTGTTTTCGGCTGTGACGGCAGCCCTCTGCCAGCAAAAATGGAGCTCGGTGGGGGGGCCACACGTGGCCCTCGCGAACTGTTTTTGGCCATGAGGGCCTCCTGCAGCTCTCTGCCAGCAAAAAAAGACACCCCCCCCAGCTCTGTTTTTGCTAGCAGAGAGCTACAGGAGGCCATCGTGGCCGAAAATGGAGCTTGCGAGAGCCGCATACGACCCACCCGAGCTCCGTTTTCACTGGCATAATTCACCGCGGGCCAGACCTTCGCGGTTTCCAGGGCGGCTCCGCAGGCCAGATCTAAGCACCCTCAGGCCTTGAGTTTGACGCTCCTGGTGTACATTATTTTGTGGTGATGATGATGAAGAGAAAGATTAGCACTTGACGGTTGATAGTACGAAGGTGAATGACTGAACTGTTGATCCTGTTGTTCATTTGAGTTCCAACACTGAGTGCCTCCTCAGATCATTCTCCTATATTTGTTGCAGTGGGAAAATGCCAGAAGTAGATTATGTCATCCTGACTGAATGGTTTGACTGGATCCTCAAGAATATGAACGTGTCAGTTGATCTGATAGGTAAACACCTCTTGATGCTTCCGGGGCGTTGAGGTTTCGTGGCTAGCGATCATTAGGGATAACTTTGGTAATTTGAGTCTTAACATGATACCAATCAGATAGTCTATATTTCAATGTGCCTAATTCTTTAATCACTGTGAATTTAAGGGAGTTGAACTTCAACATATACAGTATGAGGTGAATTAGGTGAGGGAGATCATCTGTCAAAACTTTGCTGTTTCTTTTTTCTAATAAACGTTTGTGTTTGCCCATTTGTGTGTGTAGAATAGACTAACTCTTTAGCTCTAAATTATTTTTTTTTCTTTGGATAGATTAAAATCAAGAATATGTTCATCTTTAGTCTATGTTGGCATTAAAAGGCTTCAGTAGTTTCTGCATTGCATACTTAATAGGCGATTACATGAATGTATTGTACTTTTGAAACTTGAAATATTTATCATTTTGGGATTATTTTTTCCTGAAAAGCAAACAGATTCCTATAGCTATAATTTCCCTCTGAGCTTTGTATTCAATTTTATTTATGGCCAAAAAGCCCCAATGCAAGATACAAATATAATCTAAATTCGGCATTGAGTAAAGCACTTTAACAAGTAAAATATTTAATACACGTTACATCATAGACTTAAAACCCCAATTCATTGATTTGTTACTAAAATCCATGGTTTTATAACCATAGTTCAAAAAAACAAATATCTGGCTGTTGCCAGTGAGATCTGAGCTTTCAAAAACTGGATGGCCCTTCAAGAAAATTCAATTTATTCTAGTACGCCAAGCATTTTGAATGGGAAATGCTCGGTTTCAAATGGGTAGCTGTGGTTACGACTGCTGTTAACCATTTTGGAATTCTTTTAGGGCCGAATCAACTCTGCTTCTGAGTTAAAATACCTTCTGAAATGATTGAAACAGCCGTTGCATCCTTAACAGCTTAAAACTATAATGGTTTGATGCAGTTTACCTACAGACCTCTCCTGGCATGTGTTACCAGAGACTCAAGCGGAGGTGCAGGGAAGAGGAAAAGGTGATTCCCATGGTAAGGAGAAGACCTTTCCATTTTTTGGAACTGTTGTGACCCAGGCCCCAGTAGGTAGTAGGAAACTCAGTCAGTGTAAATTTCTTTTGAGAGACAAATTTTTTAAACTTAAACAATATAGGTAGGTACGCTGTTATTAACTTGATTAGGGTACTCCTAAACTGGCCTTTGCTAAAAACGTCCTCAATCTGATTGAGGTACATTCGCTGAGATCGACCCCTTCCCACTCTCCCATCCACACTCATCTTGTATACTTGTTTGGTCTATCTCCTTTCATTTATCCTCTCTATATGTCCAAACCATCTCAACATATCTTTCTCAATCCTCGACACTACATCTTCTTTCACACCCACAACGTTGGCTCACTCAACTCGTGCATGAATCGCGCGCGCCTCCCCAGCACTGCGTATACCGCAGCCCGCCTGCGCCGTGTCTCCCGTCGCCCAAATGACCGACACCCCCACTTCTTCTAATGCCACTTCTTCAAAATAAAGTTGCCCAGGCTGAAAACTGACTTCTGAGTATGGGCCACCAAGTTTCAATCACACTGTAGGTGCGTGCCCGCACGTGGCATTTTGTGGAAGAGCCACACTCAAGGGGCCAAAGAGCCGCATGTGGCTCGCGAGCCGCGGTTTGCCGACCACTGTCCTAGAGAAACAAGATTTAGGTTCACTACCCAGCCCCCTTCCCAAATCTGGTGGTCCTGTTGCAATGTATATCAGATATTTGGCTCTAATTTCAACTATCCTATCTTTTGCTTCTACAGAACTCAAATCATGTATCAGTATTTTTTGTATCTGTTTAAAAAAAAACCCTGATCATCCTTCTTTTTCCTCTTCCTCTGGACAGGAATATTTAGAAGCTATTCATCAGCTTTATGAAGACTGGCTCATTAAACAAACATTGTTCAAAGTCCCTTCTCCGGTGCTTGTAAGTATATCTTGTTTTGAAAGATAGTTTGGCCAAAACAGGAAAAAGGTATCCGAATTAGAGCATAACTTTTATTATGTTTCGTAAAAAAAAAATCTCTTGTGCTTTTGGTCCCTTCATGTCTCAATATTAACTATCTTCAAAGGCTTCTTCGACTTATTATAAACGTTCCACAAGTGGGGAAGACATTGTGACAGACATCAACTTGGCTTTTGGCAACTTGGTTCCTTGTAGGAAATACGGTTAGACAGAAGTGTAAAATTGACATGTGCACACATATCAGGGGTGAAATCCAGCAGGTTCTGACAGGTTCTGGAGAACCGGTAACGGAAATTTTGAGCGGTTCGAAGAACCAGCAAATACCATCTCTGGCTGGTCCCAGAGTGGGGTGGGAATGGAGGTTTTGCAATATCCTTCCCCCAGGAGTGGAGAAGGAATGGGGATTTTGCAGCATCCTTCCTCTGCCACGCCCACCAAGTCACGCCCACAGACCCGGTAGTAATTTTTTTTAAAATTTCACCACTGCAATAACTGCACTGCGTTGCAATTATTTATGCTTATATAATAATACTGCAAAAATATTATTAATTGAGGAGGTCACATAGGATGGATGTTTAACAACTTACAATATAAGCTATAATTGGTTGCATTATGCTGAAACCAAGCAACGTGTTTAAGCCAATAGTCCTGATAGAATAGACCACTGTGTGAACGAGTTGTCTGTTAGTGCAGGTAAAGCCTGTTGCTTGAAGGAAAGGGAACACATTTGCATGCCATCGAAACAAAGCATGCCAAGAATACTTCCGCCAAACGAGCCAGGGTTTTGTAAGCCAAGGACAATTTAGCCACAAGCTCATGAACGTTGGCTTGTTTAACACCACAATCTCAATTCCAGACTGGGGTACTGTCTCATCGGTAGATGTTTTTTTTTTCTTCAAAAATGTGCTTCAGCATTTGACCATTTTGAGTCTTTTTAAGGTGATGCAAGCTGACGATGACCTGCAGGAAATGATGGAGAAATACGAAGAGAATCAGGACCAAATCTTAATGCTGGACAACACCCAACGGCGTCTGTAGAATTAGGTGTCTTTAACTATGGACAAGACTCTGTTGCCCAAAAGAACAAGTACACAGGTGGTGTAGCCTAAGCAGAGAGAGCAAGAGCTGTAGATTTGGTTCCTTCAAGCAGCTTGAATTAGTGGGCTTGGAAACTCGAAGGCGTTCTGAGCAGCTTTGCAGAATGATCCAAGGGCTTGGAATTACGGAATTGCTGAGAAGGTCCACCATTTCCATGCAGGACGAGCAACCCAGAGCCAGATTGGATTCTGCACTTTTCTCTGCCTCCCACCTTCAGCCTTTTTATTGTTTTGGGACTGTACCTTTGAAAAGTAAATGCATACATATAAGATGCGGCTAATTCTTCTCTTTTGCAGCAGCCCTTCTCCTTTTTTCTTACGCTGCTAGGGAGACCTGAGAGACTCTCAAAGGATGGAAAAATATGAATTTATTTTATTTATTTTTTATTTTATTAAATTTTTATACCGCCCTTCTCCCAAAGGACTCAGGGCGGTGTACAGCCAAAATAAAACACAATATATATACAATTAAAACCAAAATTTAAAATAGAGCATATTACAAAAAGGCCGATATTTAAAATTTATAAATTTAAAAACCCCACAACAATAAAAAACCCAGTTTAAAATATTAAAAACCATTATGCCAGTCCAGCTTGAATAAATAAGTGTGTTTTTAGCTCACGGCGAAAGGTCCGAAGATCAGGCACTTGGCGTAGGCCAGGGGGAAGTTCATTCCAGAGCGTCGATGCTCCAACAGAGAAGGCCCTACTCCTGGGGGCCACCAGCCGACACTGTTTGGCGGACGGCACCCTGAGGAGACCTTCTCTGTGAGAGCGTACGGGTCGGTGGGAGGCATAAGGTAACAGCAGGTGGTCTCGTAAGTACCCGGGTCCTAAGCCATGGAGTGCTTTAAAGGTGGTGACCAAAATCTTGAAGCGCACCCGAAAGACCACAGGAAGCCAGTGCAGACTACGCAGCAGTGGTGTTACATGGGAGCCACGAGCGGCTCCCGTTACTACTCGCGCAGCCGCATTCTGGATTAACTGTAGCCTCCGGGTGCACCTCAAGGGCAGCCCCATGTAGAGAGCATTGCAATAATCCAACCGAGACGTGACCAGAGCGTGAGTGACCGTGCATAAGGCATCCCGGTCAAGGAAGGGATGCAACTGGCGGACCAAGCGAACTTGGTAAAAGGCCCTCCTGGAGACAGCCGCCAGATATTCATCAAAGGACAGCCGTCCATCCAGGAGGACGCCCAAGTTGCGCACCACCTCCTTTGGGGCCACTAACTCGCCCCCAACAGTCAGCTGCGGGTGCAGCTGACTGTACCGGGGTGCCGGCATCCACAGCCACTCCGTCTTGGAGGGATTGAGCCTGAGTCCGTTTCTCCCCATCCAGACCCGTACGACTTCCAGGCACCGGGACAGCACTTCGATAGCTTCATTGGGGTGGTCCGGGGTGGAAAAGTATAGCTGAATGTCGTCAGCGTACAGATGATAACTCACCCCAAAACCACTGATGACCTCGCCCAGCGGCTTCGTATAGATGTTGAACAGGGTAGGCGAGAGAATCGACCCCTGAGGCACCCCACAAGTGAGGCGCCTCGCGGCAATGAAATGCGTAGCTATGACTTAATTCCTTCTGCTGCCAACAGATGCTGCTGTTTGGAGTGAGCAAATATACAGCTCAAATGCAGTCACATTTAAATCGTATTCCCCCCCCCCAAAAAAAAAATTAATGGAAGGGGACAAAGAAAACAACCAGCCAGGCTTATTACTAGTACATACTTATTGCACTTGTGTTAATATTTTAAGTATACTAAAAAGTGTATACAAGATGGAAGCAGCCCCCAATCTTTCCGGCTCCGCGGACTGGCAGTCTTGGTGGTTGGCTGGCGGCATAGTGTTGGCGGGTTCGGGGCGGGGGAGGAATAATTTTGTGCACACAAGCTAATCCCGCACATGCGCAAAGGGAGCTTTGTGTGCCCATCCTCTATTTGCCCCCCAATGGGCTGCAGCACAATACCTGTCCATGACACTGCCCCAATCCCTGGGGCTTAGGGATCACTGCAGTACGGAATACTCGAGTTATTTTCCATCCATGAATACATAAATTGTATAAATTATATGAAATGGGTAAAGTCCAGCAAACGGAGATGGACTGTATTTTGTTGACACCCAAAGCTGGGTGGTTGTCAGAATTCATTCCAAGGGCCCACTTGGGATATCACCCCCACCCACTCTTGAGCAACAGGCAAGGTGTTGTGACCTAGGCCCAAGTAGTTATTACCGGACACAATCAGTCCTAAACAAACATATTTTATTAGAATGTCTGAGAATTACTTCATTCTCAGCTTAGTCCAAATTAAGTCCAAAACAAAGTCCTTCAGAAAAAGTCCTTCGGCCTTATCACAAACCTTTGTCTTCTTTGGCACCCTGCCAAAGGCTTTTCTTGGCAAGAACCCCACAAAGTTCAGAAACGGGAGACAAGCAACAATTGCATTGTTGCTTTCCTACAAAGAACCCAAGATCCGTTGCTCCTCTTTTAAGCTTTATGGGAGGGGCCAATAGTCTCCTGGCCTTACTCCAGAGTCGTCCTTTTTGCTTTAGCTGCCCTTGCCTTCTGTGTGCACTAGGAACAGGCTCCTCCTGTTCCTCTGTCTCTGGAGGCTCCGGAGTCTGCTCATCACTCCCAGATGGCCCTGGCCCCATCTCTGCCTCTGACGCAGAGCCCTCGTCCGGGCGTTCCCCTGACTCCAGGACTGGCCCTTCGTCCTCCCCAGCCTCCTTTTTAACTATTTTACTTTTCCCTGCAAGTCAGTTCATTTAGAATTATTTCTTTTATAGAGTTTTGTATTTGATATTAAGAGTCGGGTTCAAGGAACACTCATGTCGGACCAGTGATTTTATGTGAGAGTATATAGTTAAATGATGGAGCACAGGCGTAACTTTTTGATGTCTTTTACTGTTAACCTAGTTTGGCTTAAAATGTCCTTAACTAAGATGGAAAGTTTTGGGTCTGAAATAGAATGTGGGTTGGAAGGTACGTTTGCACTGAGAAGGTAATTTTGCTCAACTTCTTACAAAAAAAGTATACAAATGGTTATATTAAATGAATGTAGAATTTTCTATTCGGCATGTTTTAGAAACTTGGTTACAGTTTGCCAGATGTGATTCCAAGGTATTTATCATTCCTTCATTAAAAATGCATCAAAAATGTGTTATTGTCTCACATTCTTAATCCAAATAAAGAGAACTGTCAACCTGTTCATTCTCCCCGAGATACAGAATTCTAAGATGGAAGAGTTGGTTAACATCTTTTATTTAAATTGTAATGTTATCGGTAGAAAATTAACTGCGATTCAGCTATTCTTTAATTGAGCCGCACAGTGATGTAAAGGAAAATATAAGCATACATTAAAAATATTTAATATATTACGTTATTGTCAAGTGATTTATGTCGAGATACAATGGGAACACTGCAATTTTATCGGTTTTCCCACCTAACGTTAAATACGGGGATCATAAAATCTTTTCAGTCTCCATAATTGGTTATGAGTTTGAAAGCGATTTTGAAACAACTTTTTAAAGATTCACAAATGATTTTGTATAGTTCTTTTTCAGGGCTGGATAGGAAAAAAAATGCAATTGGCAATGGATTCTTCACAAAAGCCTACAGAAAGATTTTGATATTGTATGTTCAGTCCAAATACAGAAACAGAAAACTATGGTACTCCTACAGAGTGTTCTTCCAAGCTTTATATAAAGAGGTGTATGTGTGTGTACATCTTTGTACATGCCCTCAAGTGTTGAGTGCTGGATTAGCCCCTGCAGTTTTCTTGGCAAAATTTTTCAGAAATTGTTTGCCATTGCTTCCTTTCTAGGGCTAAGATAGAGTGACTGGCCCAAGGTCACCCAGACGACTTCATGCCGAAGATTGGACTAGAACTCTCAGTCTCCAGGTTTCTAGCCTGGTGCCTTAAACCAGGGGTCTCTAACCTTGGCAATTTTAAGCCTGGTGGACATCAACTCACACAATTCTGGGAGTCGACGTCCGCCAGGCTTAAAAGTTGCCAAGGTTGGAGACCCCTGCCTTAAACCACTACACCAAACTGGCCCACTTTATTCTAAGCAGACCCAAGAAAGGACAGCTTACCATTTGGAATGCGACGGTAATGTTATAAAATGAAGACAGATCAAGAATATATATTTTTTTTTAATTCCAGAAGGAGTGCTTTTCAAGAAGAAATAAAAAAAAATATTTCACAGGAATTCTACCTTAGCTTTTTTTACGCATTACTTATAAGCATTGCATGTTCTGAGCCTTGAACTTCAGCCGCTTGTGGCAATGAGTGGAATGGTTCGGTTTCAGAATTTTATTTTTTTATAAAATTCCCTCTTGTAGAGAGATAAGCCGTCACCCCTTCAATTGCAAGGGTCCCAAGCTCATGTTCCCTGAATATTGGTCGTATTAGCTGAAGCGGATGAGAACGGAAGTCCAACAAGTTCCTCAGCTGAGCGGTATTGGCACAGAAGCACAAAATGAACTGGAGTAACATGATTAGAAATAACCAAGAACAGGCAGTCAAAATACAGGTAATCCTCAACTTATAACAGTTCGTTTAGTGACTGTTCAAATCAGAACAGCACTGGAAAAAAAGCGACATGACCATTTTTCACACTTAATGACCGTTGCAGCATCCCCATGGTCATGTGATCAAAACTCAGGTGCTTGGCAACTGGTTCAGATTTATGACGGTCACAGCATCCCAGGGTCACATGATAAAAACTTTTGCGACCTTCCAACAAAGTCAATAGGGAAGCCAGATTTCGCTTAACTCTGTGACTGACTTAAGTCACTGCAGTGATTCATTTAACGGCAGTGGCAAGAAAGGTCATAAGTTGGGGCTAAACTCACTTAACAGCCTGCTTCACTTAGCAACATAAAATGTAGTTGTAAGTTGAGGACTACCTGCATCGGTGGTGAGAAATGATTGAACGTTTTCACATGCATTCCTTCACTAAGTATTGAAAGTATTTTCAATGAAACCTGACAGGCTATTGATTATATTGGTACTTTGGTATGCATAGTATGTTGGCTGCTGGTTCATTATTACAAGACATTTTTGGACAGACTTGTTCTAGTTGTCTGATTGCGGACGGGACAAAATGTTTATCCACAAGCCCTGAAAAAGCCAAACAAATAAAAGAAAACCAAAAAGAGATACAAGAAGTTTAGCATCGCTCAACATATTTGGGATCCAAATGGCTTTTCCATGGGTGATTCAAAAGAAATTATGTTTTCCTTCATTTTTGTTTTTATTTTTTTTTGCTACACTGTAAAGGTAAAGGTTCCCCTCGCACATATGTGCTAGTCGTTCCCGACTCTAGGGGGCGGTGCTCATTTCCGTTTCAAAGCTGGAGAGCCAGCGCTGTCCGAAGACGTCTCCGTGGTCATGTGGCTGGCATGACTTAAACACCAAAGGCGCACGGAACACTGTTCCCTTCCCACCGAAGGTGGTGCCTATTTTTCTACTTGCATTTTTTTTACGTGCTTTTGAACTGCTAAGTTGGCAGAAGCTGGGACAAGTAACGGGAGCTCACCCAGTTACACAACACTAGGGATTCAAACCGCTTGAACTGCTGACCTTTTGATCGACAAGCTCAGTGTCTTAGCCACTGAGTCCCTGTTGTTAGACCATACTAAAATTTAAATGCTTACCTCCTCAAATTTCCTGTGGAGTCCAATATGCTTTTTCTTTAAAAAAAAAAAAAGTCACACCAACATTCTTGAATTGTTTCCTATCCAATTATTTGTGGTTATATTTCAGTATAGAAGCAGCTTACATTATCTTTCATCGTGTCTGATCAACCTTGCATAGAATCTTAACAGAAAGGTATAACAATTTAACCAAACGAACAAACTTGGAGCTATGCAAGCCATTTGATATTCTATGTTTCCGTATATATTTCCTACATTTAACAGCAATTGTATTTAACATTTAACATGATTCATGAATTTATGAAACAGCCTGTTATGAACTGACATCAGGATCCAGATAATCCAATAACATTTTCTTAGAGGTAGTTCTTGTTTAGTGACTGCCTAAGGCAGCGGCCATTCAGAGAAGTGAAAACGTAATACAACTATGAACTTCACAGGCCTTTAATAGCAATAGCAGTAGCAATAGCACTTAGATTTATATACCGCTTCAGAGTGCTTTCACAGCCCTCTCTAAGCGGTTTACAGAGTCAACATATTGACCCCCAACAATCCGATTCCTCATTTTACCGACCTCGTAAAGATGGAAGGCTGAGTCAATCTTGAGCTGGTGAGATTTGAACTGCTGAACTGCAGCTAGCAGTCAGCTGAAGTAGCCTGCAGTGCTGCACTCTAACCACTGCGCCACCTCAGCTTTAAAGCAAAGGAAAGCTGAAGTAAGATCATAAAGAATGGTGGTTTCTTTGGATGACTGCTTAACAACCAAGTTGCTGGTTCCAATTCTTGTTGCTAAATGAAGACTACCTGTAATTTGTGTGTTAAAGTGCACAACATTTCTTCGATTAAATCTGAAGAACAGAAAACGCTCAAGAGAAACTTCACCAAAGCATTCCTGCTTTGTAGAGTTATCCTGGACAACTTTCAGAGGCACTTAGGGACTGCATAAAAAAGGAAGAAAGGGACAGCACCTGTGTTCTCCCCAAAGTGTGTACCTGTCGGATCTGGAAGCCATCTTTTCACTTTTGAGCCTTCAGGCCTGCCACAAATTCTACTGTGGGAAAATGGGAGGGCGAAAGGATTGTATGGAGTGAAGATGATAGGTAGTCAAAATAACGTTCTTTCTAGAAAGTCAAGGCCGTTGTGCCCTGCAGCTGTGCGGAGAAGAATGAGGAGGTATCCTCTGTTCCAGAGGGTCACCTGATTGGACATGTGGGTGAAGGGCAAGGACTTGAATTTTCTTTTGGGTGAGGAAATCCAGAAGCTATCAGATTCGGGTTTTCCCATATGTGCCATTATGACATCTTTAATAAAAATTGGCTTTGAGGAAACTCAAGTCTTGGAGTTTGATTTTGTCTAGCATGCCTGCCAACCCTTAAGCCAGGGGTCGGCAACCTTAAACACTCAAAAGAGCCATTTGGACCCATTTCCCACAGAAGAGAAAACACCAGGAGCCACAAAACCCTTCCCGTGCCTGACCTATTTTCTGAGTGGTCACAGAACTAGCATATGTAGTTGAATTAAATGTTCTGTTTTCTTCTGAAACTTTTTTTTCCTTAGATTTATCCATGGTAGGCCTACCGGGTGTTGAAAAGCTCAATAAATCATTTGCCGGTGGGTATCACACATTGGCAGTTGTGACGCATATTTTGAGTGACAGGGAGCCCCAGCAGAAGGATGAAAGAGCCACATGCGTCTCCAGAGCTGCGAGTTGCTGACCCCTGCCTTAAGCCATGAGCACAGAGAGGGAAGTTCAGAGGAGATTTTGGAGCTGCATAAGTGGATGAAAATTCCTTCCTTGGAAATGGAAGGAATCGTGATTTTTTTCCCCTTAAAAGTATAATGTTCTTTCAATGATCTCACTGTAAGATGATGCTAAACCTCTCATGAGGTCTTAGCTGAGCACATTGGAAGTCCTATGAAACATCCCACGATCCTCTCTTGCAAGATTTTAACACTGGATGAGAAGCATGTAGACACCCCAGTGCTCTTACGAGACCGTATCGCCAATCTTGCTGCAGCTCAGTAAATCCTGACTTGCTGGTCCTAGAACTCTGAGGGACCTATTTTTTTAATTATCTTTCTTAATAATAACATAACTGTCTAGGCTAGGTTCGTTCCCATGCGCCCCACGAGTATCGAAGTTCGCCGAAGAGGAATGAAGGGGACATCTTTCTCGCCTAGGCTGAATACCTGTTGGAATGTCACCACAGTACTGATCCTCGGTGGGAACGGGACAGGTTAAAATTGGGACATCTAGATGTCTGCTATGACTCGGACCAGGCGTAGGATATCTGCACCCGGTGATATGACTGAAGTGATCTGACGAATAAAGGTCCACATTGTCGTTGTCTCCACAGGAGAGGTTGGCAGATTTCATCTCAGGAGGATAACGTTCTTCAGGGACTCGGTGGCTCCTTGCAGACTCTGGTCGTGCCGTTTCTTCCACGGGATACATCAACCTCTCTACGTAGTCTTCCTTGTTCTTCGGCTTATCTACCATCAAGGCCAAGTCACTGGAGGAGTTAGGTGACTGCCGCGCCATGCTACCTTTCAGTTCTTTGGGTTCGTCAAGTGTATCTGACCCAGGAATGCCCAGACGCTTCATGGCATCGCAGATTTTGGATTCATTCATCGTTCGTCGAATCTGGTAATTGTAAGGAGCTTTGCTTACCACCGTAGAATCGTTGAGGATAGCTAGGGCCTGAGGACCACTTTCCTCAGAAGGCAGATGAGGGAGGGTTTCTTCCCCACAGGTTGGTAGGCCCAGCCTTGTTTCAGTAAGCCAGGCCTCCTCATTGGTTGCTCTAGATGAAGAGGTAGAGAAGTGGAGAGGCTGTTGTCCAATGACAATGTCGCTGTATTTAATCAGAAAGTCCTCACTGTCCGTGCTTCTGATGCAGGAGTGTGTCGAGGTTTCCTCCGTTTGGTTTTGATTCCTGTCGTGCTCGGGAGTCTCTTTGGAAGCTGCTGGCTGAATCTCTGTTGTAATGCATCGGAGACCAAAGCTCTTGCCATGCTCCATCTTGTCCTGCTCTTTGAAGGCACTCTGGCTATGACTCAAGTAGGCCATTGCAGGATTTGGTGTCCCGTTGATTTCTCCAATGGCCACATCCTCTTTTGTTTGTGCGTGTTCCTGCTTTTTAGCTAAGCCAACACATGGAAGACCATGTTTCTGGGCCCTCTTCTGGAGGATATCAGCGAGGTCACTGTCTTTCATGTCCTCTGCAACTTCAAGAAGGTTTTCGCATTCAATTCTTGCAAGGAACATTTCAAATGCCGTGTTCTCCGCTTCTTCCTCGCTTAGTTTTCTGACCAGGGAATATTCGGTAGCAGAGGTGGCAACGTAGCCGATTTCGGACAGCAGCTGTTGTACTACACTTTCTGGAAGGATGGACTTTACATGGTAGACAAAGTTGCCTGTAAAAGTCTAAAAACAACAAGGAAAAATAACATTAGGAGACATCAGCATGGATAAATCACTACTATTCTGTGAAATTATGGGTTGAAGATTTTCTTTGTGGATGCAATCAACAGAAGAATTCAGACTTCAAGCAACAGGATAAGGACTTGCCCTGACTGGCCCCAAAGAGTCAGGCTGACTTTAGAAATCTTCCTTCCTGCTGAAACGGTATCGTATGTGCCTCTGTTATCTCTTTACCTGAGATCTAGTTCGCTAAATCTGGACTTTGGGATATCTATCATTGGACAGGAATCTGGCAATCCTAGCATCTCTAAAAGATGTGGCACATTATCTCAATAGGTTTACTGGAACCAAGGCAATATTCTGGCTTTCTGGGCATTTATATGAGATTATTGATACAATTCTGCAGAGGAATTATTGTGTCTGTCATATGCACCTCTATAACTATCTGGTTTGGCTCTGCTACCCAACAAAACAGACACAGACTTCAGAGGATCATTAGAACTGCAGAAAAAACAGTTGCTACCAACCTGCCTTCCATTGAGGACCTATATACTGCACGAGTCAAAAAGAGGGCTGTGAAAATATTTACAGACCCCTCCCATCCTGGACATAAACTGTTTCAACTCCTACCCTCAAAAACGACGCTACAGAGCACTGCACACCAAAACAACTAGACACAAGAACAGTTTCTTCCCGAATGCCATCACTCTGCTAAACAAATAATTCTCTCAACACTGTCAAACTATTTACTAAATCTGCATTATTATTATTATTAATCTTGTCATCGTTCCTATCACCCATCTCCTCCCTCTTATGACTGTAACTTTGTTGCTTGTATCCTTACGATTTATATTGTTTCCTAGTATGATTTGATTGCTTATTTGTACCCTATGATTATCATTGTGTTGTACCTTATGATTCTTGATGAATGTATCTTGTCTTTTTATGTACACTGAGAACATATGCACCAAAGACAAATTCCTTGTGTGTCCAATCACACTTGGCAATAAAGAATTCGATTCAATTTGACTTGACTAATTCTAATTCTATTCAGTTCTTGGTATTCCAATCTAACAAATTTGGAGGGCACCAGATGGACCAAGCCAGGTTCCGTCATAGGGTTGCTACTGGGTAAATTAAATTGGAAGTTGAAGTTGACCACTTTGGATGCCATAAACAGAAAGGCAAAATTAATAGCCAGATGTAGAAGTGAGTATGTCACCTTGAACTTCCAAGAAAAAAGCAGGATAAATCTAACCTAGGAAAAGTGTGATTGGACGCACAAGGATTTTGTCTTGGTGCATACGTTCTCAGTGTACATAAAAGAAAAGATACCTTCTTCAAGGTACACCAGTTACAACACTTAATGATAGTCATAGGGTACAAATTTTAACACTTAATTATAGTCATAGGCTACAAATAAGCAATCGGGAAACAATATCCATAAAAATGGTAAGGATACAAGCAACAAAGTTACAGTCATAAGTGGAAGGAGATGGGTGATGGGAACGATGAGAAGATTAATAGTAGTGCAGGCTTAGTGAATAGTTTGACAGTGTTGATGGAATTATTTGTTTAGCAGAGTGATGGCGTTTGGGGAAACAACTGTTCTTGTGTCTAGAAGTGGCCGAACCCACCCCGGACCATCCTTTTCTCCCACCCACCCACCCTTCTTGCACTGTCCTGCCACCATCACTCCCCCCAACTCACAGGCTACTTTGGATTGGACTAGATCAGGGGCCTCCAACCTTGGCAACTTTAAGACTTGTGGACTTCAACTCCCAGAATTCCTCAGCCAGAGGAATTCTGAGAGTTGAAGTCCACAAGTCTTACAAGTTGCCAAGGTTGGAGACCCTTGGACTAGATGACCTCCCAGGCCCCTTTTAACCCTTGTGACCGTAACCTGTTACCTTCAGCGACTTGATCTCCTTCCTCCAGGGCGAGAGGCAAAGGTTGACGCCCAGCAGCTCCAAGTAGCCGAAAGCCTGGCTGAGTTTGCGGAAGACGGCGCCGGCTTCCCGCCGGCCCCGCAGCCTAGCCCAGCAGCTCTCGGCGATCGCCCCGACGTCCCACTTGCCCGCCTGAAAGCCGGCGCGACTCTTCAGCGGCGCTTCGTTGCAAAGGCGAAGTTTGCCTTCCGCCCAGTTCGCGCGGTAGAAAGCCAGGTAGTCTTGCAAAACTTCGCGCGGGGCGGCCAGAGACGGGCAGCTCCTCATCCTGGTGGCCGAAGCTCCTCCGGGGGACTTGGCTTCCCTCTCGCCCGCACCTACCGGGGACAAAACGGGAGACGGACCAGCCGCGCTTTCCCTCCACGACAACCTGCAGGACCGCGGAAACGGAGGCTGCTTCTTCCCACGCTTGGCTCGCTGGGCGGAGAGAGACCGAGGCTGCCATTGGCCTGGTACGTGGCCTCGCCCGCCGTGCCACTGGCTGCCCCTGCTGTCGCTCAAGGGGAGCGTTCCTAGGTTTTCATTTGGGGCTGGCCAGGAGGCGGGGAAGTGGGCGGGGCCTGCAAAGCGAAAGTGAAACCGAAGGGAGAAGGGAAGCGGAAGTGGTTCTTTCTTTGGGGAGCCCGCCGCTCAAAGGCAGGCTGGAAGGGCTTGGCTGGCTCTCTCCGGTGTTCAGTTATTTATTTATTCTTTTTTTTTTTATTTGTCTGTTTGTTAAACGTACAGAGAACTAGGTATGAACATAAACTTGTTCCCACTTGTTACTATAACCATGCTGCTTATATCTTTCAATTTATATTGTTTTTATTTGTTTCCTAGTAGGATTTGATAGCTTATTAGTAACCTTGACTACCACTAAGTGTTGTATCTTTTTATCCTTGAAGAATGTATTTTATTCTCCATATGTACACTGAGAGCATATGCACCTAAGACAAGTTCCTTGGGTGTCCAATCACACTTGGCCAATAAAGAATTTTATTTTATTTTATTTTATTTTATTTTATTTTATTTTATTTTCTAGTCTAGTCTAGTCTAGTCTAGTCTAGTCTAGTCTATTCCTACTCTTATTCTATTCTATTACATTTCTACCCTCTATTCTATTCTATTCTATTCTATTCTATTCTGTTCTGTTCTGTTCTATTCTATTCCTACTCTTATTTTATTCTATTCCATTTCTACATTCTATTCTATTCTATTCTATTCTATTCTATTCTATTCTATTCTATTCTATTCTATTCTATTCCATTCCATGTCTATATTCTATTCTATTCTATTCTATTATTTCTACTCTTATTCTATTCTATTCCATGTCTACCCTCCTATTCTATTCTATTCTATTCTATTCTATTCTATTCTATTCTATTCTATTCTATTCTATTCTATTCTATTCTATTCTATTCTATTCTATTCTATTCTATTCTATTCTATTTCTACTCTTATTCTATTCTATTCCATGTCTACCCTCCTATTCTATTCTATTCTATTCTATTCTATTCTATTCTATTCTATTCTATTCTATTCTATTCTATTCTATTCTATTCTATTCACAAAGGAAGTAAATACAAATAAATGGAGACAGTAAGACGGGCGCTAGGCACGCTGGTGCGCTTATGCATGTCCCCTTTACGGACCTCTTAAGAAGGGAGTGAGGTCCACAGTAAACAGTTTGAAGTTGAAACTGTGAAGGTTTGAGGCTGTAACAACCGACTCGGGTAGAGCAGTGGTCACCAACCAGTGGTCCATGGACCACTGGTGGTCCATGAGAAAATTTTGGTGGTCCATAAAAAAAATTATTTGCATTTTTATATTGCACTAAATACTATTTATCTTTCTAAAAAAATCATATTAGTGGTCCACAGGATTTAAAATTATGAATTTAGTGGTCTCTGAGGTTTGAAAGGTTGGTGACCCCTGGAGTAGAGCATTCCAGGCATTGACCACTCAGTTCGTTCTAGAAGTGCCCCCGTGGGTGATGGTGGTTATTACAGGTAATCCTCGACTTACAACGGTTCACTTAGTGACCGTTTGAAGTTAAAACGGCACTGAAAACTGACTTAGGACCATTTTTCACACTTACAATTGTTGCAGCATCCTCATGGTTATATTCGGATGCTTGACAACCAACTCGCATTTATGACAGTTATGCAGCCATCCTGGGGTCATGTGATTCCCCCTTGGGTGACCTTCGGACAAGCAAAGTCAATGGGGAAACCAGATTCACCTAACAACTGTCTTCCTAGTTTAACAATGGCAGTGATTCACTTAACAAACGTGGCAAGAAATGTCGCAAAATGGAGCAAAACTTCCTTAACGAATTTCTCACTTAGCCGCATAAATTGAGGTCTCAGCTGTGGTCGTAAGTTGAGGACTACCTGTATTTTATAGACTGTTGAATTCACGTCCTGTCGTAGCTATGGAAGCCAGCTGGGTGACTTTGGGCCACTCACTCACTCACTCTCAGCCCAACCCACCTCACAGGGGTGTTTGCTGTGGGAAAATAGGAGGAGGAAGATGTGTTGAATATGTTGCCACCTTGAAGTTATTTGTAACTTCAACATAAACGTATCAGTGAATGAATTTTTTTTTTAATATCAGGTGCAGTAGACTAAACCTGGGACTGCTTGTCCTGAAGCCCACATCTGGCACAGGGCCATTAGAAGGTTGTTCAGGTAAAACAAGCATTTTCTTTCAATCTTTATAATCATTATAGCATCATTATTTCATGGTTTAGGACCGGGCTGTCTACGAGACCGCCTTCTGCCACCGATAGCCTCCCAACAACCTGTGCGCTCCCACAGAGTGGGCCTCCTCAGGGTGAGTTTTTGGAATAATGTTGGAATATTTTAGAACACCCCTTCGTATATAATAAATATAGAGCAAGCTTTTGAATTTTAAGATTTGGCGAAAGAATTATCCCATGTAAATTTAAATTGTTAGACTATTTCTAACTCCAAAAAGGCCAGCTTAATGCATGTTGTAAAAGCTTTCCATGTATTATTTTTTATTGCTCTTCTCTTTGGAATCATTATACAAATATCCATTGTTTAATTAACGGCAGGAAGTAATACAGTTCTCTTTCTATTATGCTGCGTAAAGTAATTGCCACAGATGGGGTTTTTGTTTTTGCATTTAATTGTTAATGGAATCCCATGCTTTACAATATTTAGTCTTCTATATCCAGAGGCAAATGCCACCTTTTTTGCTGCTACATTTCTAAAGATTGCTAAAAGACAAACAAACAGAGCAAAACAAACCATATTCTATTCTTGCTACAATGTACAGATAGTCCTCAACTATTCATTTACCGACTGTTCAAAGTTACAAGGAAACATATGACCGGTCCTTCCTCTTACAAATGTTGCATTATTCCCTACGACCACATGATCAAAATTCAAGTGCTTGGCAACTGGTATGTAGCATATTTTTCGGAATATAAGATGCACGGGAGTATAAGATGCACATTAGATTTTAGGGAGGAAACTAAGAAAAAAGCTGATTGGCAGGTAGATTTGCCTCCCGGAATACCCCCAATCAGCTGTTCCCAGAGGTGAATTTTAGCAACAGGTTCCTTGGTTGTGAGCTCTGTGCCTTGCTTTTTTTTGCTTTTTTCCCCCTGCCTCTGAAACACCATTTCAGAAAAAACTTTTTTCTGCCTCCGAAAGCCTCCAAAACAGAACTTCAGAAAAAAAAGCCTCTGAAGCTCTGTTTGGAGGCTTCTTTTCTGAAGTTTCTTTCAGCCTCTGAAACCTCCGTTTGAGAAGCTGGGTGAGGCTACATTCGGAGTATAAGACGCACCCAGATTTCACCCTCTTTTTTGGGGGGGAAAAAGGTGCATCTTATACTCCAAAAAATACGGTATTTATGATGGCTGTCATGTTCCAGGATCACATGATTGCCATGCGTGAACCTCCCAGCCAGCTTCTGACAAGCGAAGTAGACAGGGGGAAACCAGATTTGCTTAACGGCCGTGTGATTTGTTTCATAACTGCCATGATTTGCTTAACCATCCTGATAAATAAAGTCATAAAATCAGGCGTGACTCATTTCCAACCATCTTGCTTAGCAACATAAATTCTGCTCTCGATTTGTGGTCATAAGTCGAGGTTTAACTGTGGAGGAAGAATGGGACATCCATGGGAAATGAAGCGCCTCCATGTTTCTCAACTTGGCAACATTAAGATGGGTGGACTTCTGGTATGGCTCTTGGGAATAGATGCAATTGTTGGGAAAGGTCCAAATCAAAAACTGAAGGAAAAGTTTTATTATTCGGAACCAAACATTTGATCCCAGATGGATCAAAGATTTGTGATTTGTGCTCGATAAGAAACTGTTGTAGACTTTCTACAAGTTAAATGCAATACAGGTGGTCCTCCTTGGTTTACAAAAGTTTGTTTAGTGACTTGTTCAATGTTACAATGGAACTGAAAAAAGTGGCTTATGACCAGTGGTGAAATGTAAAATTTGTTACTAGTAGTTCTGTGGGTGTGGCTTGGTGGTGGAGTGACTGGGTGGGCGTGGCCAACTTTTTTTTTTTTTTAACTTTTGAAAAGTTACAACCTTGGCCGAAGAGATTGTAGAAAAAATGCTTTTAAAAAGCTCCTCTGACGATCCCAGCTGAGTTGCCTGATTGTCAGAGGCTTTTCTTTTCTTTTAAAAGCATTTTTTGCCTTTTAAAATGCTTTTGCATTTTAAAATGCTTTTAAAAGCCTCTGACGATCCCAGCTGAGCCAGGCAATCATAATAGGCTTTTTTTTTAATTTTAAAAAGCATTTTTTCCTATATTCAAAACAGATATCAGATGAAGAGATATCAGATTACCTTTGAATGATTAGGATGTATTATTTCTGATTGCATTGGGGGAGGTTAGGATCTGATGAGAAATGCAGGAGTATAACTGACTTAGGAGGGAAAATTTTTAGCATATGTTTGTTTTATTTTTAACTATACCTTGTGTTTGTTCTGGGAAGTCTGGGGGAAGGGGGGGGGTTTGAAGGGAGGGGGAGGGGAAGAAAAAAGCCGAAGAAAAAATGCTTTTAAAAGTTAAAAAAAAAAACCTCTGATGATCGCGTGGCTCAGCTGGGCATGGGGGGTTGGGGGCAAGGATTTTCACTACAGGTTCTCCGAACTACCCGCCACCATCGCTACCAGATTGGGTGATCCGGTCCGAACCGGGAGCATTTCACCCCTGCTTATGACCATTTTTCACACTTACGACCACTTCAGTATCCCCAAGCTTATGTGATCAAATTTCAGCTGGTCACAAGGGGGAAATCAATTATAAGAAATTTGATGCATGGGTGTTCTAGCTAGAAGTGAATGTCCTTTGTCAGAGGCCCACGTCCTTTTGAGATTAGACTTCCAGAAATAAATGGGGAAGGACCAAAATGAAAGTTGACTTGATTGGAAGGGTTAATGAAATACAAGGGCCTCAAGTTCATGCTCATTTCTCCTCTCCCCCACCATGTGCCACATTTCTCCCTTGTATCAAATTAAAACTCACCCATGGAAATACAAATTTTGGACAGAACGTTTGGAGATTTTTGGGTCTACAGCTAGCATTTTCCAAGGCAAGTGGACTTAGGTTGGACAGCCCTGCCTTAAGGAACTGAATTTAGACTTGAGTGGGAAAGATCAAAGAAAGTTCTGGAGCAGGAGAAGAACTTCCACTTTTCCCAAAAGAGCAAGAATACCATTTTGTAAAAGGTGATAAAATACTCAGGTTAAAATTCTCTAACGACGTTCGATGTTTTGTAGTACAGAAACAACAGCCGCGGTAAAACAAGAATATAGCAGCAAGCCATCAAGAACCTAAGCAGAGATTTAAAATCCTTAAGAGTTTCAGCAGAAGAATTCTTTTGCTCCCTGCTTGCAAAAACCATGGATGGAGACCAGCAAACTACTTTCTAGAATTCAGAGTTACAGCTCAGAAAAAAAAAAAAATCAGATTCCCATAAACAAATGAATGATCTGAGATACTTCAAGAAATCTGTAGTCAATTATTAGTTGGCGAATCATATTTTGGTACATACATTGAATCATGGTCGTTATGAACTTACTCCATAATTACTCATAATTACTCAGAGCAACATGGATGGCGTTCTCCCTATTTTATTAGCTTCCCAACTCTCCTGCGAGGTAGGTCGTGTTGATAGGCAGACCGGTTGGCTTCAGGATGGCTATTTTCCCAGACCACACTGAGATGCAAACTAGCCAGCCCACATAGTGCGTTTTGTAAAATCCAACCCACATTTTCCTTACAAAGAATCCCTTCCTCTGTTATTTATTTCAGCCGGCTTACGAGCAATGCTTAAAATATTGGTTGTACTTTTTTTTTTTTTTTTAAAAAATGCCTTTTATTTATTCATCAAATTTATAGAGTTGCCCATCTCAACAAAGTTGATTCTGGGCAACTTTTCCTCCCCCAACCGGGGAAGATCCCACAAGAATTGACAATTCCATACGCCCCCTGGGTGAGCAGGAGACATCTTAAAAATGGAGATGTCCACCTTCCTTAGCATTGCTTTTGGTGTTTTACATTTTCAAAGTGGGAGAGGAAACGGTGCAAAAGACATAGTTAGGCTAGCTTTCCAAAGACGTTCTACCACTAAAGAAAGAAAAAAAAACCCGTGTCTCCAAAAGCAGCCCAGCCTAGCCCTGTTCGAAGTAGAAAAAGAGAAAAAGTTTGGATGCAAGTCCATCGGTGGGGTAAGTGATCAGTTCAGCTTTCCATGTGTCTTTCGCCTGGAAGGCTTCCTTTCCGATGTCCCCACGGGCGTAACTCGTTTACGCAATTCTGTCGAAAAGTGTCCGGTGATAATCTGCTGAACCTTTCAGCAGAGCAAGTGAGGCTTGTGGGAGAGGAACACTCTGTTCACACACAACAGCCTCGTACGGAGGCGCCGTTTCGGTTGGGAAGGATGACGACAAGGCCGTGGAAGGTTGACGCAGGTCCTGTATCCTAACCAAACCCTCAGAACCCTGTCCCATTGTTGCACTGGTAGATCCCCTTTCTTCCAAGGGATTGTTTATAGACATGTCGTTCTGCTGACAAGGGTCTATCAGAGAATACGGTGGAGGATCTTCCGTTGGAAGGTAGATTTGAGCTGCTCCGGGCCCAACGCACTCATCGTACCTGAAAGAAAACATAGCCACTGTGTAGTTCCTGCACAATTTCAGGCCAATCCATCAATTCAAAACAATAACGTGCAGATTTCCATCCGTAAGGGAAGCCAGAGATAATAGAATTGAAACCGACTGATGTAGCAGGTGAAACAGAAACTTAAATAAACACACCAACTCTTTCCTGAACTGGATGATTCTTTTTTAAGGAACAAGAAGTTTTAAAAGGAAGTTGCTATGTTTACTGGTAAAGGACAGAGGGCTGCTAATTAAATCCGGACCTCCATCGACCATTAATTATATTAAGTGAAATAATAAATAAATAGATTGAGCACTGACAATGTAACCTATTTTGTGTCAGCGTTCCAGAAAACCCCCTCCTGCAGAAAAGACTCCGAGGCAAACATCTTTCAAAGTTCTTTTACTAGCATAGGTAAGCTGGCACAGCTGGATAAACTCCAAATCTGGAGATCCGGGTTTTACCTCAGTAGTACAAAACCCCAGACCAACCCCCTCCCTTGACTCCTCTGCTGATCATGTGCTCCAATCTTCAACCATCCCATCTCGAGACATCACTCCGGCCACTCCTCCAGATGTGAGCTCAGCCTGACCTTGACCGGCAGGAAGAATGTTATTATGTCTAATGGCCCCTTGTACCAACCCTCCCCTTCTCCTACTTTCCCACACAGGAGAAAGTGGCAGCGTGTGGAAGCCTTCGGCCTAGTATGGCTTCCAAAGCTGACATTTTGGTAATAAAATATTTGGAAGAAAACAACCAAGTTCAGAGAGCACCAAGGACCCCTCATTTCAACCCGGAGTTACAAATATTCTCCTTTATCCCTAATAAATAAATAGCACTGTTGTTTTGTCGTCGTGAGTTTTTTGGGCTATTTTTTTGTTTTGTTTTTAACTCTGTTTTTATTCTATTTACAATAGTTTTTCCTTCTTTATTTAATTTATAAACGTTTTAATATTCTATTCTATTATCCTATTATTTAATTTTAATTGTTTAATTGTGAGCCACCCAGAGGAAATGGATGAACTATATGTTTACTAAATAAACACACAGATTAAACAAGTCTGAGTCATTACACAGAGCAGCCAAACAGAGTCTGCCTGCCTATTTATTTTTTTTAAACCCTCTGTATCTGGTTTTTCTAAAATACTAACTCTAAAATAGGTCTGACATGTTTCCAGTGAATTTGGGTCCTCAGGAAATCCATTAAGAGAGGGATATTTATGGATATTACTTTTGATGTACCCTTTCAAGAAAAATAGACTAGAGTGGTTCCATCTGAATGCTTTGGCAGGATCCTGATTAAGGGAAGCAGGAAGAGAAAGAAAGCAAAATAATCCCAAATGAAATCTGTGGGCTCGTATGAGAACCGATTAGGGATACATTTAGAGAGATAATCACATTTAGTCGCAAATGAGATTTCTGTAGCTCGTACATCAAAGCAATTAAATTATTAACGTCCCAAAGGCATCTTTCATAAATGAATGTCCTAATTAGAATTATATATAAATAGTTTTTTTCTGCCCTTCAAAATTTAAAATGAAGAACAGCCAACCCACCAAAAAATGAGACTCGGCTTTGCTTCATTGGTCAGGAGTGCGAGTTAATCGATTCTCAGAAGATTTGGTCCCAGGTGTTGATGTTGTGTTCTGCTAATGGATGCCTTGTTTGACCCCTATGCTCTTTCCCCAAAACTGGTGCCCTTCATATCAGGGGTCCCAACCTTTTGGACCTCAGGGACCATTCATAATTTTAAATTCTGAGGACCACTAATATGATCTGCCTAATGACCGGCTGGGTGGGCGTGGCTAGGTGGTCATGTGACTGGTTGGGCGTGGCCAACTCGATGTCACGTCGAGCGGTGCCTCGCCAGCTTGTACTTGCCCCTCCCCTCTCAGCCACTCCTCGCCTGGGCTCCTTAGACTCCTTACAGGAAGCAGTTGTTGGAGCTAAGCAGCCACCATGAGAAAGAGTTGGCAAAACTCTTTGGGCCTCTGGTGGCACAACAGGCTAATGCAGCCTATTATTAACAGCAACTGCTTGCAATATTGCAGGTTCAAGTCCCACCAGGCCCAAGGTTGACTCAGCCTTCCATCCTTTATAAGGTAGGTAAAATGAGGACCCAGATTGTTGGGGGGCAATAAGTTGACTTTGTATATAGTATACAAATGGATGAAGACTATTGCTTGACATAGTGTAAGCCGCCCTGAGTCTTCGGAGAAGGGCGGGATATAAATGAAAAACAAAAAAACAAAAAAAAACCAGCTCAGTTCAAATTGGATCCGAGAAGGAGGCTCAGCAGAAGCACCTCACTGAGGACTATGAGCATAGGCTTTCCAAACAGAGAGAAGACCTGCGGGAGTGCAAGGCCAGGTACCAGCCGGGGGCTGGGGCGCATAGAATTATAGGTGTGAGCACGCACGCGCCTGACCCCTCCCTGACCCCTCCCTCCTGGCACGCAATGACAAAAAGGTTAGCCATCACTGGTATAGGACTTCCTGCCCTAAGCAAGGGGTTGGACAGAAGACTTCCAAGGCCCCTTCCAACTCTGTTAATTCTGTTCTACATGGCCCCCAGGTCTCAAACCCAGGCTGTCAGCTTTTCAACTGATAAGCTCAGTGTTAGTTTTGGAAGGCATTTTTCTATTTTGCCTCTTAACTGCCAATATTTTAGCTGGGGTAGTTGGAGGGGGTTGTTGTTGGAGCGGTAGAAAGTTAGTCATAACAACATTCCATATTTAAGGACATCCTGCGTCTGATGGAGACTGCCTGAAAATTGTATCTAATTGAATTTGAAGAGTTGATTGAACAATGTGATGAACTTATGAGTGTGGGGCAGGGCTGTGAACTGTCAACTGGGTGTGGAAAACCTGGAAGCTTTCAGTTTTGGGTTTTCCCAGCTGTGCCAACATGACATCTCTAATAAATTGGAATTTTGAGGAACCTCAAACCTCAGTTTTATTTCATTGGGGTTGTTCTTTGGAACCCTGACACTCAGCATCTTTAACCACTGAACCATTGTGCCCCCTAAAGCATGTGAGATATCCAAGTAAATGCAGGGGGATTTGAAGAGAACCGGTTGATTCAATTTCCTACCACAGATCGCAGGTTTGTTTTTTTTTATCTCCAAGGTCTACCGCTGGTTCGAAGAAGTCTAGTCTGAAGCTCTAGAAAACTGCAATATATCAAAGTATTGATATATTGGATCTGTTACAGAGCGGTGGGGGGGAACACTGCAATGAAAGGGAGGTGCTAAACTCTCAGTAACACAACACAGAATGCTTAGCAACTGGAAAAGGTGGATGCAAAGCCAAGGACTCATCAGTGCCCTACAGTGAATGGGGGAAGGAAAGGAGGTGGAGGTGTTTTGGGAGAAGAGGGTGAGAAAGTCTGAAACCTGGAAGATTACTGGAGCTGGCAGTTGGCAACCTTGCCCGGAGGACAGAAATGCCAGCTGGTGGAAACAAAAGCTGTACTTTCTAGATACTCTTATCAGTTAAGCAGATGGCCAGCTTCCCACTTAGGCTGCAGGAAGAGAATGGAAAGGTTGTAAAAAGCCCTGATTTATTGGGCCTCTTGCCAGGAGTTGAATTCGCTTCCTGTAATTAAGTCAGTGGGAGAAAATCTGTAGGTTTCCACCCCTTGAGAACAGAGCGTGGTAAGACTCTACAAATTACCGAAATGAAGTCCTGCTTAAATAAAAAGGACTTAAGAGAAGAGACAAGGCCTTCCCCTCTACCCCAGGGAACATGAAGAGAGAGGAAGGTTGACCAGAGCGCCTTCTGCCAGCCTTCAAGCTGCAGGCAAGGCTGGATCCAGGGGTGAAATCTAAATTTCTTTCCTACTGGTTCTGTGGGCGTGGCTTGATGGGTGGTCATGTGACTGGGTGGGCGTGGCTATGTGACAGGGGGATCAAAAGACAGAAACTCACAATGTCCTGCAGGGAGCAGGGTTGGACTAAAGGATCTCTAAGTCCCTTCCAGCCCAGGTTTGTAGTCCTTTCTTTCTCTCCTTTTTCCTCCCTCCCTCCCTCCCTCCTTCCTTCCTTCCTTCCTTTCTCTCTCTCTCTTTCTCTCTCACACACATACACGAACCCCCCAACCCCCATTTTTTGCCTAACAGGCTTCAGCTTTTTTATCTTTTAAAAAATGCTTTTAAAAGTAAAAAAAAAAAAAGCCTCTGACGATCAGGCACCTCAGCTGGGAATATCAAGAGCCTTGTTTTAACCCTTTAAAAGCATTTTTTTTACTACTGGTTCTCCTAACAACCCACCGCCATTGCTACCAGATCGGCTATCCGGTCCGAACCGGGAGAATTTCACCCCTGGCTGGATAAAAAACTGTTACACAAATAAACAACAATCTCACCCAACATCTCAGCTCCATTCCCAATGTTGTGTTTTTGCACAATCAAACCCTATTTGTGGAATCTTGTTGCACTCACTTAGGGAGTTGTTCTTATGCTTCTGCTGCAAAAGGTCCCTCTTTTATAAACGAGAAACCAGCCGTCCATTTATTTCTTGTTTTGGAAACAGGGTTTGCAAATTGTTTTTCTCTGACTCTGACGTGCGTGATGTTGAGTTGGCCACACCCACACGGTCACATGACCACCGAGCCACGCCTACCCAACTGGTCATTAGGACAGAGAACCGGTTGTTAAATTATTTGAATCCCATCCATGCTGTCTCACCTAGGAAACAGAGTTGACCACCCCCAGAGTCTGATTATTTCAAACTTTTTTTGAAATAATAATCATTAAGCAATTAAAAGAAATTTACCGTGGCGGTGAATCTGCATGTATGATGTTGGCCTGGGAAAGTGCCTCCATGTAAGAGCTAAAGTAAAATGTTGGCGGGAATTCCTCGGCACAGCTGGATCTCAGCTCTCCGACGGAGCCACCGTAGGAAAAACAGTCTGGAGCTGGGGAAAAGAAAAAATAATATTAGCACAGCTCCAAAAGGTGGATTAAACAGGGATTGTTTAGACAAAGAAATTCTAAATCACAAATATTTAGGATGCATCCAGGAATGCAACTGTTAGGATGAAGTGAGGGCTACGGAAAAGGAAGGTCGGAAATATTTACATCTCGTATTACAGGTAGGCACCAGTGATGGGTTTCAATTTTTTTTTACTACCGGTTCTGTGGGTGTGGCTTGGTGGGAGTGGCATGGTGGGCATGGCAGGGGGAGAATACTGCAAAATCCCCACTCCAGGGGGAGATACTGCAAAATCCCCATTTCCTCCCCACTCCAGGGGAAGGATACTGCAAAATCCCCATTTCCTCCCCACTCCAGAGGAAGGATACTGCAAAATCCCCATTTCCTCCCCACTCCAGGGGAAGGATACTGCAAAATCCCCATTTCCTCTTCACTCCAGGGGGAGGATACTGCAAAATCCCCATTTCCTCCCAATCAGCTGGGACTCGGGAGGCAGAGAATAGATGGGGGTGGGCCCAGTTAGAGGTGGTATTTACCGCTTCTCTGAACTACTCAACATTTCTGCTACCGGTTCTCCAGAACTGGTCGGATCCTGCTGAAACCCACCTCTGAGGTAGTCCTTGATTTACAACTACAATTGACCCCCATTCCAAATATTCATTGCTAAGCAAGACAGTTGTTAAGGGAGTTTTGCCCCATTTTATGATCTTCCTTTCCACAGTTGTTAAATTGGTAACATGGTTGTTAAGGGAATCTGGCTTGCCCATTGACTTTGCTTGTCAGAAGGTCACAAAAGGGGATCGCAAACCCCAGGTCGTGGCAACCGTCACAAATACGAGTCCATTGCCTAGCATCCGAATTTTGATCACGTGACCGTGGAGATGCTGCAATGGTCGTTAAGTGTGAAAACCGGTCGCAAAGCCGCTTTTTTTCCCCAGCCCCATTGTAACTTTGAACGCTCACTAAACAAATTGGTTGTAAGTCAAAGACTACCTTTATCATATTCCTAATTTTGAGAAAGAAAAGAGAAAATATGGCAGACTCTCTTACTGTAGCTGGCATCGCTCCACAGCTGGAGATGTCGAAAGCAGTGATTTTTTCGCAGGCTGCCAATCAAGATGGCCACGCAGGATAGAAAGAGGACCACTCCAATGACTACCCCAGCCACAAGCACTGACGAATCCAGCATAATAGTGCCTCAGCTGGTTTCTGTGTAGTGATTAATTCCGCTGATGAAGTTGCTACGGTTCAGCTGGATTTCTATGTACCAATGAGATAGAAATGGACCCGGTTGAAGAGATCTTACAAAACAGCCCGTTTCAAATGTACATTGCCGGATAAAACTTTGGGGTCTGTAGGTGAATTGTAGGAGATGACCAGGCTCAGCCTGAGGGAGGGGTCAAACGCATCATTGGTCTTGAGAACCTTCATGCCCACAAGAGATCTTAAGTCCAGCCCACCTTGAATTCCTTTGACTCTTTATCTACCGCCAATTTACAGACACAAGACTTCAGAGGATCATTAGAACGGCAGAAAAAACAATGGCTACCAACCTGCCTTCCATTGAGGACCTGTATACTGCACGAGTCAAACAGAGGACTGTGAAAATATTTACAGACCCCTCACATCCTGGACATAAACTGTTTCAACTCCTACCCTCAAAACGATGCTATAGAGCACTGCACAAAAATTGGAAGGAGTTAAAGTCCAATAATATCTGGACTTTATGATGAAATCCATCTGGTTCCCATCAGGACTTGGGTTGAGTTCTCTTTACAGTTTTTTTTAGTTGCCTAATTGTCAAGCATGAACTTCTCACTCATCTGCAGGAAGTGGACTCGGTTACTTCCTTGATTTAGGCTAAGAGACAATTGACAGGTTTGCAAATCACGTTAAGCCATAGACTTCAGTTTATACATCACAATGGCTGGCTGTTGTGACCCAGGCCCAAGTAGGTAGTAATAAACTTAGTCCGTGAAAAAACAAACTTTATTTGAACAGCTGGGAATTACTTCATTCCCAGCGTCGTTCAACTTAAAGTAAAACAAATGTCTCCCAACACAAATTCCTCAGTTATCTCACAAACTTTAGTCCAATTACACAAACTGCCAAAGGCCCTTCCTGGCAAATGTCCAGAAGCCACAAAGACGTACACAAAGCAGAAGACGCAGCTACAATGTTGTTTTCCGGCAAAGCTGAAACACCAGTGCTGGTCTGTTTTAAGCCTTATGGGAGGGGCCAATAATCTCTTAACCCTACTCCTGAGTTGTCCTCTCTGCTTGAGCTGCTCTTGCCTTCTGGCAGCTCTTCTCATGCGTGCATTAGGAGAGGAGGGAGGACGAGGCACAACAAGGCTCCTCCTGTTCCTCTGCCTCACTACTATCAGTCTCTGGAGGCTCTGGAGTCCGCACCTCACTTCCCGATGGCCCTGGCCTCACCTCAGCCTCATCGCTGTCCGACTCCGTTGCCAGCTCCGCAGGCTGCTGACGGACCACAACAGCTGGCTTTGGGCATCAGCAATTTGCAAGCCACCATGGTGGATTAACGCATTATGCTAAATCTCAGCCCACCACAATATAGTTTAGACCGACACATAAATTAAGGGTCTCTGGTGACTTCTCGATGCCTATATCCATACCATGATCAGTCTCAATATACAATTGATAGTGTGCTCTTGTTGTCAGGCTCTTGAACTAAAATACTCATGCAGAATAGCAGAGTCACAGAGTTGGAAGGGATCTTGGTAGTCTTCTAATCCAACACCCTTGTTCAAGCAGGAGACCCTAGACCAGAGGTGTCAAACTCAATTTCGTTGAGGGCTGCATCAGGGTTGTATTTGACTTCGGAGGGCCGGGGTGGGCGTGGCCAGGTCAACGTCACTCGTATCGATGGCACCTGTGGCGGCCTGAGCGCCCTGCCAGCAAAAACGGGCCCCAGAGCTCCATTTCCAGCTGCGACAGCCGCCTGCTGTCAATTTTGGAAGGCAATTTTCTTTTTGCTTCTTAACTGCCACATATTTTAGCTGGGGAAGTTGGGAGGGGGTTGTTGTTGGAGTGATAGAAAGTTAGTCATAACAACATTCCGTATTCAAGGACTTTTGCCTGTGTCTGATGTAGGCTGCCTGAAGACTGTATCCAATTGAGTGTGAAGAGTTGATTGGACAATGTGATGAACTTGTGGGTGTGGGGCAGGGTTGTGAACTGTCAACTGGATGAGGAAAACCTGGAAGCTTTCAGTTTTGGGTTTTCCCAGCTGTGCCAACATGACATCTCTAATAAATTGGAACTTTGAGGAACCTCAAACCTCAGAGCTTTATTTCGTTGGGGGTGTTCCTTGGAACCCTGACACCTGCAACCCTTTGCCAGCGAAAACAGAACTCAGGAGTACCATATGTGATTCTTCCAAGCACCATTTTAGCTGGCAGAGGCCCCATGGGCCAGACCCTCACTGTTTTCAGGGTGGCCCCATGGGCTAGATCTAAGCACCCCATGGGCCAGATCCACCCCACAGGCCTTGAGTTTGCCACTCATGCCCTAAACCATTTCAGACAAACAATTGTCCAAATCCCTTTTTAAAAATCTCCAGTATTGGACCAAGAATAACCAAGATTGATTTGGTACGTTCAGGCATATTAAACGGGCTAACAGAGGCCAAATCTGCTAGGATTTGTGAACGCTTTTCCTTCCACGCCAAATTCTGGCCTGCCGGTCCTTTTTCCGACAGCTGACATTGCCTGTTTATTTTTTTGCTGCAGCTACCTGGTAACAGCCTCCGCCGTTGTGCGCTGACATTCTTATTAAAGTGTCTGAAGGAATCAGATTGGATCACGACTGACCTGCACGCTCTGAATGTCAGAAGCAAAGAGTTATGTGCCAGGAAAAGAGGGTGAGAAATAAATTGTTTCAGATATTCGTGCCTTTAGGGCACCGCGTGGATGTCACAAGCCACTTGTAAATGCGCTATTTCAAATTAGCAGGTAAACACATACAGCCTTTCCTAGTCTTCACACCACCAACCTGTTTTTATCAACATGATAAATTCCACTGGAGTAAATGAAATTGCTTGGGTGGGAAGCAAGCATGACATGCATGTCACCGGCTATAGCAGTGGTAGTCAACCTGGTCCCTACTGCCTCCTAGTGGGCGTTCCAGCTTTCATGGTGGCCGGTAGGGGTTTTGTCCAATACTGAAGCACTTTCCTTTTTTTAAATTTAATTGACTTCTTTAAAAAAAAATTCATAGCATTATTTAAAAACATTTTCATTAGGTTTTCATAAAATTCCCCGTGACATTTTAAATTTCTGAAAATATACTATTTGTATCACCCGGGCATAAGTTTAGTTCACTTTACGTAAGTGAAACTAAATGGCGCTATAGTGCGACAGCAAACAAAAGAGCCTCGTCCCAGAATGGCTTGCGCATCTCCCCCCACACCACCCAGCTGTAACAGACAAGCAGAGCTGGTAGCCAGCACCCCCCCCAACCCAATCCACGATGCGCGAGAGGCATGTGCAGACGACGATACACGGCGCATTACTGTGAAACCGGTGGGCGGTTAGAAAATTTTGCTATTAACAGAGATACAAAAGTGGGTGATAGGTATAAAAAGGTTGACTACCCCTGGGCTATAGGATTAAACTGGGATGGGGCTTCAGGATTCTCAGACGTGCTAGGAAGCAGACTGTGTACTCAATTTACAACCACCATCCAGCCCCAAAATTTCGACTGCTAAGCAAGGCGGTTGGTTAAGTGGGTTTTGCCCCATTTTACAACCTTGCCTGTTGTTGTTCAGTGAATCTTGACTTCCCAGTGGACTTTGCTTGTCAGAAGATTGCAAAAGGTATTCACAAACCCTGTGACACTGCATCCATAATATGTACATGCCAGTTGCCAAACGTCTTGAGTTTTGATCACATGACCATAGGGATGCTGCAATGATTGTATGTATAAAAACCTGTCATAAGTATTTTTTCTTTTCAGTGCCATGAATGGTGAGCAAATAAATGGTTGTAAGTCAAGAACTAAGTGACGTGGTGGCTTAGTGGGTAAGACGCTGAACTTATCGATCGAAAGGTCGGCAGTTCAGTGGTTCGAATCCCGAGTGCCGTGTAACGGTGTGAGCTCCCATTACTTGTCCCAGCTTCTGCCAACCTAGCAGTTTGAAAGCACGTAAAAAATGCAAGTAGAAAACTAGGGACCACCTTTGGTGGGAAAGGAACAGCGTTCTGTGCGCCTTTGGTGTTTAGTCATGCTGGCCACATGACCACGGAGACGTCTTTGGACAGCGCTGGCTCTTCGGCTTTGAAACGGAGATGAGCAGCACCCCCTAGAGTCAGGAACGACTAGCACGTATATGCGAGGGGAACCTTTACCTTTACCTTTAAGTCAAGAACTATCTGTACTTCTAACCAATGTCTAGGTCCCAATATGGCACTAAACAATGGATGTCCTAGTAAGAATATTATTAAATAAAACTATAAACTCTTTGCCGCTATTCTGGAAGAAAAACTAAAGAAGCTTTCACATGTGAAATGGAGGCTTTCTGCTGAAAAGACAGCTAAGAGATAATGTGAGGACTGTCCTAAATATTGTTGAATATTTACAATATCGTAATGAAAAGAGGCTGCCTTAATTTTTTTAGATGCAGAGAAGGCCTATGACAACCTGAATTGGGGCTTTATGTTTAAGGTGCTGGAAGAAATGGAGTGAATTTTATCCAAGGAATTAAAGTGACTTACACGTCACAGAATGCAAAAATTGTTATAAATGGTGATTTAACTAATTTATGTGAAATTCAAAAGGGCACAAGACAAGGATGCCCTTTGTCCCCTCTGCTGTTTATTTTGGCTTTGGAAGTTTTGAATAGAGGCATCAGACAAGATGACAAAATAAGGGATATAAATATTGAAAAAGAAGATTATAAATTGAAGGTCTTCAGCTAATGATCTGGTTATATTTCTACAGAATCCAAAAAAATAATATAGAAAATTCGATGAGGATGTCTTCGTAAGAATAGTGGCCTGGATCCAAACATGATGGTCAGATTGGGTTTGCAGACCAAATTGGCTTGGTTGAATCAAGGCTTATTAGCTGTGTATAGATAACCGCATTTGCACCAGCCTCTAACCCACAAATTGGTGAGCTATACTCACACCAGCTATGAAGATAAACACAGCACTTTATACCATGTTATAGATCAACCTTTCAGCTAAACACAACCACTGCACAGATTCTTCACATTGAGCTAAACTCTGCACCTGGTCAGCTGAACAAACCACAAGGGTGTGAATTCATACGTGCGAAGCCAGCACCACGACAACTACACCACAACCTTGTACAACGTGTGAATTCAGTCAAGGTTGATTTCCCCCCCCCCCATCATCGTCTCAGAAGTGGATAATATTTGTGAGGCTGAAACATTATCCTGGCTCACGGTGGCTGCTGTTTTTCCCTTTAACATATTTAATTTGTTCTAAAAATAAAGGAGCCCAATATAAGCCGGCCAAATTTTTTAACAACTTGCTCTACTTCTTTCAAACATATATAAAAATACATACAGCTGGCTCTTATTACAGGTGACGTTACCAAGCCAACCCTAATCTGGCAAGAAATATATTTTTGATTCATCAGCTTTTAATAAAGCCATGCCGAGTCTTGCCTATTATTTAATTCTAAAGTAAGTTTAACTTGGGAAAATTGGTCTCAATGGATAGAAATTAAAAATAAGGAATGTATAGAATAAAATAAGATACAAAATGTGTTTAAATATGTTGATTAAGTAGGAATATGTGGGAATAGATGTACAAAGTTAAGAATTATGTATTGTCAGAATGACGTTGAATTGTATAATTATTACGGATGTATTTTTGTTATAGATGTATTTTAACCTGTATTTTTATTTTAAAGATTTATTTAAAATAAATAAAGTCATGCCTCTCTTTTACTGGTGGACTGGCCAAGCAACCTACATGGTGATGCAGGAACTGGTCTTAGGGAGGAGGGAATGGGAAGCATTTATTAATCGATTAGAATCTTTGAAAAGATTATTTTACTTCATTGTGTTGTGGCCCGCCAGCAGATCTGGACAGTGAGGAGGTTGGGGAGGAACACGGGCCAGTCCTGGAGTCTGGGGAAGGCTTTGATGAGGGCTTTGCATCAAGCTAGAAATTGGGAGACTGTGAATTCTAGTCCCACCTTAGGTGCAAAGACAGTTGGGCCAGTCACTTTCTCTCAGCCCTTGGAAGGAAGCAATGGCAAACTGCAATGAAAACTCTAACTAAGAAAACTTCAGGGACTACTCCACACAACTGCCAGAAGTCAATAAGTTGAAGGCATGCACTTGCGCACAACACACAACCACAGACACACATACACACCTGTTCAAAAAGAAATGCCTATAGTAAGTACAGCCAGATGCACTCAACATCTACGTTCATAAAGACAAACAATCTCCTTGCTAGCGAGACTTTTCTGACATTCAAAGGGATTGTGACAAAACAAACATGATGCTGGAGGCTCTCAACGTTTTATTTAATTTTGAAATTGAAAGTATCTTTAAAAAAGAACAGGTAGGGAAGACAGCGTGCCTGGTGCTTAGGGACTCCGTGTTACTTAATCGTTGGCCAGAACACTGAATGGGTTTGGAGAGAAAGTAAAATTGCAACAATAAAGAAATTTGGCATTGGAAGGCAGCCAGAGTGATTGATTGAGAGATGGACAGGTATATAAATGAAATGAAATAATAAACAAAGCAAACTGTTCTGTGTCCTTTCCCACTTCAGACCCACAAGCTGGTCTTCAGCCAGTGGATTCACGGCTCTTATCAGTCCCGGCAGAGAAATCACAGCTGCCTGCAAAAGTTCAAACAAATGACTCACGTAGCAAGACTTTCAGCTCTTTTTGAAATGGTTCAGCTAAACTTTGCTTTCCGTGGAGTGAGAGCAGTCCCAAAGCTCCTTATATATCCTGTGGGGTGGGGCTCCTGCCCCACTCTTCCTTTTGATGACGCCGCCTTTCTAATCTTCTGAAGCGCGGGTCAAGCCAAGCTTGATTATTATTATCAGCTGGGTCTGAAGGCGTTGCCTGGGGAAGGGAGGAATCGGGGGATGATGGCCTCATTACGTCCTCCGACTGGTCTGGTTCTGGCTCCTGGAGCCCGGCCAAAGGAATCGGTGCTCCCGAGGTAAGCCTTACCGCCCCTTCCCCCTCACTCTCGGAGTCACTTTCGGGCATGGGGCCAGGTTCGGGGGCTGGAGTCACAACACAAGCAAGCACGCAAGCTAGCTAGCTAACTACTTGGAGAGTTATACATATTATAACTGAATCATAAAGTATTAAAGTAAACCTTACTGCAGGCTTTCTTAAGTGCCATCCTTGGATGAACTGGCAGGGCATCAGTTAAATAAACAAAAGCACCAGCAAATTGTAACACGGTGGCCCAGCTTTACAGACATGCTTATAAAACTTCCAGGACCCAATGCAACCTGACAGTTCTAATGACCCCCAACTCCCCCTGCTGCTGGTGCCGGGATCCTTCTGAGATCTGCCTTCACATTTCCTTCGTATCAATTGGCTCCTGGTTCAAATACAATTTTCATCCTCAGCTTTTCAATCAACTGCTTAATGAAAAGATAAGCGTGGTCAAGGTGCAGATGGCCAGCAGAAATGGAAAGGGAAAAAAAAAAGTTCTGCTCTCATTAGCAGCGGTTCAAAGGAGACCATTCCAGGAAATACTGCTGTTAGGGTTCTTCTTGAAATAACCGAGCGAGGGGGTGTGTGTCAGCTCTTCCAGAGAAAAACAGACATTTTATGCCAAATTATAGAATAGGCAACATTTAGAATTCTTCGAAAATCAGATTTGTCACAGCATAATTTCCCAAATTTGGAGATACGACTCCAGCACAACAAAATGAGGCATGATACCGCCTGCAAATTAAGATAATTAAGCTTTCTTAAATGAGCTCCTAGGCCACCAGCCTCTTTATAAATAAGAAAATAGCAGAGAGAATAGAATCTATGCTAGAATTTTCTTCTCAAGTTGGGCTTCTTTCAGATGTGCTGGGATTCAGTTCCTAGAAGCCACATGTGGAAGTCGTCATTTCATTCTTTGAATGAAGACTTCAGAATAGTTAAAGACTGTGAAGTGAAATAGATAATAGGTAAATCTCCCCATAATTACAAATATAAGGGAGAAACGGATGTGCGTGAAAGAGAGGTAGAACATTAACAGAGGGGGGGGGAAATGGAGATCACAAGAAAATGGAGGCTCCTAGTTAATTTCATGAATTGGTGCACTAAACTTTTCTGGCAATATTACTGAAGTGGTTTAGCATGACCTTCCTCTGGGTTTTTTTGTTTGTTTGTTAAATTTCCCTCTTTAGCTTACAGATCTGGCAATCTCCCATCCAAATAGCTACTAAGCTGAGTTTGTGAGCACAGCCAAAGTTGGCTTGCTGAGATGTGTTGAATGGTTCAACTTGCAGGTTATAGTCCCAACGGTGCTTTTTCGGGAGACGATTGGGCTTGTCTTGTTTTTTCTTTGAAGATGTTTTGCTTCTTATCAAAGAAGAACTGCTTCAGCTCTGAGTGAATGGTGGGGAATGGGAGGATTTATAGTCCTTGCAGACAGCTGGTCATTTGCCTCCTTTCAGAGAGTCGTTGAGACACTTGGAGATTTATCTGTATCCCCGGGGTCACCTGAGTAGTGCAAGTGTTCCTTTAGCCTGCAATTTTTCTCTGGAAATCCATTCATGTTCCCACACCATTCGAAAGGTGCTCATCCCAAAGTGCATGGCTAAAAGTTTATGGAGATCGAAAGTTCAGTTATCCAGATGCTTCAACCTCCAAGTGCTTCAACTACTCTCTAAAACAGGGGCTCTCCAACCTTGGTCCCTTTAAGACTTGTGGACTTCAACTCCCAGAGTCTGGGACTCTGGGAGTTGAAGTCCACAAGTCTTAAAGGGACCAAGGTTGGAGACCCCAGCTCTAAAAGGATGCAAATGACCAGCTATCTGCAAGGATATAAATCCTTCCAATCCCCACCATCTAGTCAGAGCTGAAGAAGCTTCTTGGGTGAGAAGCGAAATGTCTTCAAAACAACAACAACAAGAAGAAAAGTCCAGTTGCCTCCTGAAAAAAACACCTTTAGGACATCCATGACCTGGAGGACTGAGACCCTCCATAGATTTGCAGGTTATAGGTAAATGTACTGTCCGAGGTGCTGAACTGACTTAATTCTGTACCTACTGCATTTAACCAATTTATTTCACTCTTCCTTCTGGCTGCCCTATCCAAAATGTATCATAACTCTCATCTGATGTTATCGCAGTCAAACCATTGGTTTTGTTATTGATTGGATGTTGATGGCTTCCTCTATTTTTAACAAGTTATTACACATGTTGTATGCCTGTTACTTTCCGAAAACAGTTCTGGATGTTTCATTGAGCGATAACCCATGCCTTTTAAATAACAATTACTCTATAGGTTTAAAATCCCACTAATAAATTGCCCATTTGTTTAAAGCCTTTCAACTAGTTTTCTGCCTCCATATACATTAGGGCTCATATACTAAGCTTAGCGTGGCATTTCCTCTCCCCAAATGGAGACCACCAGCAGGAAGAGACCACCCATTGAGACCCACATGAATAATGGTTACTGAATTAGTCCATTTTCTGAGTCTGCACAGGACACTGAACCGAATGGTACTCAAAGGAGCAGCTGTTACGATTGAAGAATGGATATTAAAAGTTGCAAACTTAGCAGAGATGGCGAAAATCTCAGCATTCCTGAAAGACTGCTCACAAGAAAGAATACATATTGGAATGGAGAAGATGGACTGACTATATTCAAAATAGATGCCAGACTAAGAAATACCAAATAGCTTTTGAATGAACAGTTTACAAGAATTATGTTTATGTTTTTTCTTTGTAAAAGGAGAGTTAAGGTTCTAGGGGAGGATGGGAGTTTACAGATAGTTAGCATAATTTAGCTTATGATTGTTAGATTTAATACCCTGTATTTTGTTCCGGGAAGTCTGGGGGGGAGGGGGTTTGGGAAAGGGAAGGGGGGAAGAGGGGAGGCTGGGAAGGGGAGAGGGGGAAGGAGGGGTAAATCTTTGTAAAACTTTTTCAATAAAAAAAAAGGAGCAGCTGTTATATTTCATCTTGACTGGTAGTTGAACTAGAAGGCTCACAGCCTGAAATTCAAGGACGCAAATGCAAGAAATGCTATAAACTTTATAACTCAAGCCATCCTATCTACCTACCTACTTGCTCCAAGTCCCCCAAGAGATTATGTCTCTTCCTCTTACTTTTATGTAATACTGGATGAGGAACTGTTTGACACCCAGGTGCCCTTATTGAAATGAGCCAGGCGCTTTGTTGCTGACTTCAACCACTATAATTCTTCCAAATATATTGAAACCTCTTAAGTCAAATAGACACACATAGGGAACCACATCCGTAAAGCTAACCAGGGATAGCATGATTAAAACAGCTGTAACACTGAATAAATCTCGCTTTTACCAGCATTTTACCCTTAGAATAACATCGAGCCACGGCGGCGCAGTGGTTAGAGTGCAGAACTTCAGGCTACTTCTCCTGACTGCTGGCTGCCTGCAATTTGGCAGTTCAAATCTCACCAGGCTCAAAGTTGACTCAGCCTTCCATCCTTCCGAGGTTGGTAAAATGAGGACCCAGATTGTTGGGGGCAAGAGGCTGGCTCTGTAAACCGCTTAGAGAGGGCTGTAAAGCACTATGAAGCAGTATATAAGTCTAAGTGCTATTTCCCTTCCTTCCTTCCTTCCTTCCTTCCTTCCTTCCTTCCTTCCTTCCTTCCTTCCTTCCTTCCTTCCTTCCTTCCTTCCTTCCTTCCTTCCAGAATGCAGTATTGCAGGCTAACTCTTCCCACTGCCAGGAGTTTGATCTTAACTGGCTCAAGGTTGACTCAGCCTTTCATCCTTCCGAGGTTGGTAAAATGAGGACCCAGATTGTTGGGGGCAAGAGGCTGACTCTGTCAACCGGTTAGAGAGGACTATAAAGCACTATGAAGCAGCATATAAGTCTAAGTGCTATTGCCCTTCCTTCCTTCCTTCCTTCCTTCCTTCCTTCCAGAATGCAGTATTGCAGGCTAACTAACTGCCCACAGCCAGGAGTTTGATCCTGACTGGCTCCAGGTTGGCTCAGCCTTCCATCCTTCCGAGGTGGGTAAAATGAGGACCCAGATTGTTGGGGGCAAGAGGCTGACTCTGTAAACCGCTTAGAGAGGGCTGTAAAGCACTATGAAGCAGTATATAAGTCTAAGTGCTATTGCCCTTCCTTCCTTCCTTCCTTCCTTCCTTCCTTCCTTCCTTCCTTCCTTCCTTCCTTCCTTCCTTCCAGAATGCAGTATTGCAGGCTAACTAACTGCCCACAGCCAGGAGTTTGATCCTGACTGGCTCCAGGTTGGCTCAGCCTTCCATCCTTCCGAGGTGGGTAAAATGAGGGCCCAGATTGTTGGGGGCAAGAGGCTGACTCTGTAAACCACTTAGAGAGGGCTGTAAAGAACTATGAAGCAGCATATAAGTCTAAAATGCTATTGCTATTGCTATTACCCCATCAGAGATGTGGTTTTATTTTCATCAAGAATTACCACTCTGAATTTCCTCCTAATAAAATGTCTTGGCCACTCTGCCTTCCTGAATTAAAACACATCCATTATTACACGGATAGGCACAAAGAATTCTTTCTCAACAGATGCTGCGGGGACCAGCTTCCTTTAAAAACAACAACAACAATAACCCCTCCTTCTTATCATTTCCTTCCCTTCATCCATTAAAGAATTCAGGCTATTATGTTAGGCTTTAATGATTCAGCAGACTAGAGGTAATTTGTAAACCACTTCCCGGTTGATGCTGTCATGAGGCAGTTACCGAGAGGTTCTGCCAATATCCTCCCACCAACATTTCTTTCATTCATGGAAGAAGCGGGGGCACACTGGTTAGAGTGCAGTACTGCAGGCTACTTCTGCTGATCACTGGCTGCCAGCAGTTTGGCAGATCGAATCTCACCAGGCTCAAGGTTGACTCAGCCTTTCACCCTTCCGAGGTGGGTAAAATGAGGACCCAGATTATTGGGGGGGGGGGTAATAGGCTGACTCTGTAAACCACTTAGAGAGGGCTGTAAAGCTCTGTAAAGTGGTATATAAATCAAGTGCTATTGCTAAGTAGGCCTACACAGAACTTCAGATGCCCTCTCTTTTGAGAGACAGGGTCTGTTTCGGTGGTGGGTTTCAAATTTTTTTACTACCAGTTCTTGGTGGACATGGCATGGCATGGCATGGTGGGCGTGGCTTGGTGGGCACGGCAGGGGAAGGTGACTGCAAAATCTCCATTCCCTCCCCACTCCAGGGGAAGGATACTGCAAAATCCCCATTCCCTCCCTACTCCAGGGGGAAGGATACTGCAAAATCCTCATTCCCATCCCACTCCTGGGGGAAGGATACTGCAAAATCCCCATTCCCTCCCCACTCCAGGGGAAGGGTACTGCAAAATCCCCATTCCCACCCCGCTCCAGGGGGAAGGATATTGCAAAACCTCCATTCCCTCCCCACTCCAGGGGGAAGGATATTGCAAAATCTCCATTCCCACCCCACTCTGGGGCCAGCCGGAGGTGGTATTTGCCGGTTCTCCAAACTACTAAGCAAAATATCTGCTACCGGTTCTCCAGAACCTGCTGGATTTCAACCTTGGTCCAAAGTGACTTTCAACAGTCACTAAATGAATGGTTATAAGTCAAGGAATACCTGTAGGCATCTTTAGAAAATTCAAATGACCAGCGATTTCAGCCAGCTTTGTTTGCAAGCATGTCTATTGTCCAAGGTTTATTTATTTGTTGTTGTTTTTTTTACAACATGTGAATTGATCCAGTATATTTAAAAGCAATCTGAAGGATAACACCGGATGACTTTAGCCAGTGAAGTAACCATGCTTTGAATGTAGAAATCTCTTTTACCAGAGTGCCTATTGACCTGCTATCAGACTTTTTGAAAAGACATGGACTCCTGCCTTATCAAGTCTGGCTATTATCCGAGTATAAAATGTTCTGTCTTCAAAGGAATGGGTTCAGGATAAAAGGTTGAGAAGCCTCTTTTATAGCGCAGGCAATTGAAATTGGTTTAAGCCTTGAAAATGCCAATTGCGCTACAGAAGATGAAGATAAGATTGGCTTCCTAAATCATGTCCAGGCTAAGGTTCAGCATCCAACACTAGTCAATCACACAAGACTTAGGATTTCATTAGATGAAGTCAAAGCACAGTAAGCTTTCTGGGTTGGTGGTCCTTATTAGCCAGAGCTATGCTGGCTGGAGAATTCTGGGAGTTGAAGTCCGCAGATCTTAAAGCTGCCAAGTTTGAAGACCTCTGTTATTAGCTGATCTTCTGAAACAAATCGCTTTTAGGTAGTGGAGTTTCTGTTTACGTTCACTGCTATAACCCAACACATTCTTCGCCAGACCATTTGAAACCGCATGAGACTTCAAGTAGAGGCTCTCAAGATCACCAACAAGGAAGATACTTTGCTCAGAAAGAGCATGCAAGGAGCAAAGATGGTTGTGCACCCATATGGAAACACACAGCAAACAAGCTTAGCAATTTCCGAAAAAACAGGCCTTTCCACCCAAATAAGCCATCCTTATCACATAATAAGATTCTACCGCACATGTGTGCTAGTCATTTCTGGCTCTAGGGGGCGGTGCTCATCTCTGTTTCTAAGCCGAAGAGCCAGTGCTGTCTGAAGATGCCTCCGTGGTCATGTGGCCGGCATGATTAAACACCAAAAGCGCACAGAACGCTGTTACCTTCCCACCAAAGGTGGTCCCTGTTTTTCTACTTGCATTTTTTTATGTGCTTTTGAACTGCTAGGTTGGCAGAAGCTGGGACAAGAAACGGGAGCTCACTCCATTACGCGGCACTCAGGATTCGAACCGCTGAACTGCCGACCTTTCGATTGACAAGCTCAGTGTCTGAGCCACTGAGCCACCATGTCCCAATTTCCAAAAAAATAGGCCTTTCCACCCAAATAATCCATCCATATCACACAATAGCCTTTAGTAAATATGGACCAGGAAAAACACTTTCCAATTTCTTATAATTTCTTTTTAAGAAAAGGTCAGTGATCAAAAGGCAGTTCCTGAAATGTTTTCCTGCAATTGTGTTTCTCTTAGCAATTGTGCATTATAGTTTTGGAGATTGTCTTAGCATTGTAATGGTTGAATACTTTGTCTTTTCCTTCTTCTCTCTTTATACTGTAAGTTAACATTTATAAATGCATGTCATCTGGCCTGAAGCTGCTTCTTGTTATTGAATGTTTGGCTGGAAGTCACTTCTCATTATGCAGAGCTTCTAGCAGGGCTGACAAAATCCCTTGGCAACCACACTATTTGGATAAAGCTCTGCTTGTAAACTCTCTGCTATCACATTATTTATACATACTTGTGTGCATGCATGTGTAATGCTGAGTACTTTTCCAAATTCTCCACTTAAGAAAAAGAAATCAAAAGATCGAGTAGAGGATGAGGAATGCCTTGCTTGGTAATTACCAGTCATGAAAAGGACCCTGGAATTGTAGAGTCAGCAATGAGAAATGACTGCATAGATAGACAGATAGACAGACAGATAGATAGATAGATAGATAGATAGATAGATAGATAGATAGATAGATAGATAGCTACTGTTATATAGATAGATACATAGATAGATACATAGATAGATACTGAGAGAGAGAGAGAGAGAGAGAGATAGATAGGGAGATAGAGATAGATAGATAGATAGATAGATAGATAGATAGATAGATAGATAGATAGATAGATAGATATAGATAGATAGATATATATATATATATATATATATATATATATATATATATATATATATATATATATATATATATATATATATATATCTACTGTTAGATAGATAGATAGATAGCTACTGTTATATAGATAGATACATAAATAGATAGATACATAGATAGATAGATACATAGATAGATACTGAGAGAGAGAGAGAGAGGGAGAGAGATAGACAGATAGATAGGCCACACTTGGAATATTGCATCCAGTTTTGGTCGCCGCGATGTAAAAAAGATGTTGAGACTCTAGAAAGAGTGCAGAGAAGAGCAACAAAGATGATTAGGGGACTGGAGGCTAAAACATATGAAGAATGGTTGCAGGAACTGGGTATGTCTAGTTTAATAAAAAGAAGGACTAGGGGAGACATGATAGCAGTGTTCCAATATCTCAGGGGTTGCCACAAAGAAGAGGGAGTCGGGCTGTTCTCCAAAGCACCTGAGGGTAGAACAAGAAGCAATGGGTGGAAACTGATCAAAGAAAGAAGCAACTTAGAACTAAGGAGAAATTTCCTGACAGTTAGAACAATTAATAAGTGGAATGACTTGCCTGCAGAAGTTGTGAATGCTCCAACACTGGAAATTTTTAAGAAAATGTTGGATAACCATCTGACTGAGATGGTGTAGGGTTTCCTGCCTGGGCAGGGGGTTGGACTAGAAGGCCTCCAAGGTCCCTTCCAACTCTGTTGTTATATATATTATATATAGGGAGATAGATATAGATAGATACTGATAGATAGATAGATAGATAGATAGATAGATAGATAGATAGATAGATAGATAGATAGATAGATAGAAAATGCGATTTCAAGCTGCATCAACAGAAGGAGAGCTTCCAAATACCAAATTAATCAATTCACCTTGACTAGTTTCGGGGATTAAATTTCAGCAACTATTGAGAGAAACTCAACCCAGTTCAAAGGAAAAGCAATGAAAACAATCAAAGGTCCAGGAATTAAGTCCCGGGGAAATCTTTTAGGAACAACTGGATATTGAAGAGAAAGCCCTGAACAGAAAAGGAAGAGTGGATTTTTGGACCTTACAAAAAAAGCAAGACGGGAAGAAAACTGACGTGTTTTGAGTTGCGGTACTGGAGAAAGCTCCTGCATATTCTTTGGACAGCAAAGGTGACCAACAAGCAAGTAGTGGAGTGTTTTAACATCAAAACATGAACCGTGGTAGCGCAGCGGTTAGAATGCATTATTGCAGGATAACTCACCGCTCACTGCCAGGAGTTCGATCCTGACCCGATCAAGGTGGATTCAGCATTCCATCCTTCTGAGGTCGGTCAAATGAGGACCCAGATTATTGGGGGCAATATGCTGACTCCATAAACCCCTTAGAGAGGGCTGTAAAGCAGTATATAAGTGCTATCGCTATGTCACTAGAAGGCAAAATTATGAAACTGTGTCTCATTTACTTCGACCGTGTCATGCGGGGGAATTCACTGGAGAAAGCAATTATCTTTGGAAGAGTTAGCCTTAAACCAGGTCACCAAAGAATATGGTGGTTGGATGCCATCAAAGCTGAGACCATCCAAAGCATCGAAAAACTCAAAAGAAGTAGCGCAAGGTCGGAAGATGTGGAGAGATTTGGCCCATAGAAGCGCCAAGAGTCAGACACGGCTAAACAAATAACATCACCATCACCATTCAAATGCTAAACAGGTTGTCATGTAGAAAAAAGGTTGAGACTATGTGTCATAATGCAAGACACAGAATAAGTTCTCAGAAGGCAGAGTCTGGAAGAATCGTAATAGTAACAGTAGATTGACAGGATAGCCAATTATCTGCCTTTCTCTAGTTCAGATTTTTCAATAGTAACTGCGGAGTGGCACTGTAACCAATTATCTTCCTTTTACTACTGCACCTGCCATGCTCAAGTAAACGCTGAACAGTCTAGTTGAAGATGGTTTAATTTGGATTTCCGGAAGTGTGCTACGGGCTAGTTTTGACCCAAACGGTCTTTCTCATTTGTGGATAGGCTATGATCTACCGTTATTTCTCCTCTAGCTGAAAAGTGGATGAAGTGACGAATTCCATGCTACTTTATTGTTCAGTTTGAGAAGAAAGTCAGGATATAAATGGATAAGTGCATTTAAAAAAAAAAAAAAACATCAAGGAAGAACTGAATCTATACCGTAACCATGACACACAGTCTGTCAAAAAAACAAACAACAAACCCATAAAAAACCTGTACAGAGGAAGAATTCCATCTTTTACCTAAGATACTTTTCCTAAAATCTACAGTGATTCAGCACTCGCCAAACACTTTTCAGAAGTCGGTAGGAGATGGAAATAACCAAGTTCCAAATTATTAATACATTGTTGTTGTTGCGAAGTCGTGTCCGACCCATCGTGACCCCGTGGACAACGTTCCTCCAGGCCTTCCTGTTCTCTACCATCCTCTGTACCGTGGGGTGTGGGGGTGTGGCCACACCCATAATTCTATGCACCCTGCCCTCCCGCGCATGTGCATGCAACCCCCCACTTTTGACACGCAGTGGCACGTTGGGCTCGTTTTTCACCCTCCCCAGGCTCTAGAGCCTTTCTAGGAGCTTGGGGAGGGCAAAAACGGCCTTCCCCACCCCCTGAGGCCCTCTGGAGGCCAGAAACAACTTCTGGTGGGCCCAGAAGGCCTGAAAACAGAGCTGAGCTCACATGCCGACTAATATGGCTCGCATGCCATAGGTTTGTCATCATGTTTCCTGGACTTCTATTTCCGAGATATTCTGAAAGTTGGAAGTCCATCTATGTGGAAGGAATTCAAATTGGGGAAGGAGAGTTTAAGGCAGGGGTGTCAAACTCGATTTCATTGAGGGCCGCATCAGGGTTGTGTCTGACCTTGGGGGGGCGGGCATGGCCAGGGTGGGCATCCAGCTCAATGTCACTCATGTTGGGGAGGCCTGTGGTGGCCTAAGCACTTTGTCAGTGAAAACTGGCTCCTGAGCTCCGTTTTCGGCTGCGGCAGTGTCCTGCAACCTTCTGCCAGCAAAAACAGAGGCCAGGAGGCCTTCCAGAGATGGCCTTCCAGAGCCCCCTTTTCGCTGGCAGAGGTACCATGGGCTGGCCTTTCCTGGACCTCATGGGCCAGATCTAAGCATCTCATGGGCCGGATTCAGCCACCGGGCCTTGAGTTTGACACCCCTGCTTTAAGGCGTCATAAAACTCTTGGCTTGCGATTATTTCTTTAGATCAACAATATCAACCGGCAACCCTACAACGAAGGTTGTCGAACTTGTGGTTTCTTCTCAACGAAATCTATCCAACACTCAACAAATCAAAACTTTTGTGACCGGTATTCAAATGGACCGTGTTGCTACTCTGCCTCCCATGTTGTTTTATGTCTATGCACTTTATAGAGGAAAGATGCTCTTACCCAAGGTCACAATTCTGTTTTCTACACTACTAAGTACAGAAGACATGACACACTGCATTTGTAACTTCGCCGTTGCTAATGTATCATTTCCCTTGACCAAGAAGCCCTCGTTTAAAATTCCACTAGCCTTAACTGCAAGTAAGATGGAATAATTAAATACCATTAAAAGGTAATTAATTTGCATTAAGTAACCTTGAGTCTATGCTTAATATGCCTCATTTGCAAAAGTACTCCCAACTGTTTAACCTCCTTGACTTGCCTTCTTGCAAAGACACTGTTCTTTATGCATTTTTAATACTCTGAATGGTTTGAAAACCCACCAGACGTAGCTTAATTCGGATGTTTTGCTACTGATGAGAACCGATTGGTGTTTTTCATCTGAAGATCTCTGCTCACAGACAGCTAGCACATTTTGAGAAAGATGAGGTTAACCTAACCTCATCTAACATTCCTAAGGTGCCCAATTATTCTTATGCAGAGGACTTTTGATATGGAATAGAACAGGAGCCTCCAACCCTGGCAACTTTTAAGACTCATGGACTTCAACTTCCAGAATTCCTCAGCCAGCAAAGCTTTAAGACTTGTGCCTCAGCCAGCAAAACTTTGAGACTCGTGGACTTCAACTTCCAGAATTCCTCAGCCAGCAAAGCTTTAAGACTTGTGCCTCAGTCAGCAAAACTTTAAGACTCGTGGACTTCAACTCCCAGAATTCCTCAGCCAGCAAAGCTTTAAGACTTGTGCCTCAGCCAGCAAAACTTTAAGACTCATGGACTTCAACTCCCAGAATTCCTCAGCCAGCAAAGCTTTTAAGACTTGTGGAGTTCAACTTCTAGAAATTCTGGGAGTTGAAGTCCAGAAGTCTTAAGGTTGCTAAGGTTGGAGACCCCTGGAATAGAATATGATCCCTCTGCAGTGTTCTGGAAGTTGGCTCTGCTTCTTCTTAAGGTTCTGCTCAACAAAATATTCCAGAAACGGCTCTCTAAAAGGTTGACATTGTTTTAAGCCTAGCCGCCCGATAGCCCAACGCAACTCCGTCTTGTGATAAGGAGCAGAAATCTCAGCTGAATGGCTATTGTGTGAACCACCACACTTGATGCACCCAAAGGGTCATTCACCTGAACATGTCAATGGGATGGAGATGTATTCTTTGCCACAGCCCTTCCTGTAGTAGCAAAGGCGGCCAATTCATCAAGCAGAAGCTGTTCCTACACCGAAGTCTTCCTTTTCGGCAAGGCAGGAAAATCTTTTCATCTAAAGAAAGAAGAAGAAAAAAAAAAGAGGGAAAGGGAGATTTAAAACAAAAAAAAAAAGCCAACAGCAAGCAGAGCAACATGTGCGTTAGCAAGACCCCCGATTTCTTTAAAACGTAAAGCTTGGGGTTTTGTTTTTTTTACGGTATCCAAGAGCGATAAATAAACACGTTTATTCTTCCTTTCTCAGTGGATGGAAGCTAATCTAGTCTGGAAGTCAACATTGAAATTATGTTCATTTAAATGATGTCTGTTTCTTTCCCCCATCTCTCTCCACTTCTCTTCCACTGCTGTATGGATGTCTCTCAAGGCCGGCCAAGAAGGAATGCTAGGGACTTTATGATGGCCAAACCATCCTGTGTTGTGGTTGGCCAGCAGCCTGCAGAGCTGGCAGCGGAGTCGGACAGTGAGGAGGCTGGGGAGGACAATGGCCAGTCCTGGAGTCAGGGGAAGGCCCAGATAAGGGCTCTGCATCAGAGGCAGAGATGGGGCCAGGGCCATCTGGGAGCGATGTGCAGACTCTGGAGCCTCCAGAGGCAGACAGCAGAGAGGCAGAGGAACAGGAGGAGCCTGTTCCTAGTGCACGCATGCAAAGAGCTGCCAGAAGGCAAGAGCAGCTGAAGCAAAAAGGACAATTCAGGAGTAAGGCCAGGAGATGATTGATCAATCCCATAAGGCTTAAAAGAGCAGCAACGAGCCATTGGATTCTTTGTAGAAAAGCAACGTTGATTTTCGTGCTTCTTGTCAGCGTCTCTTGAACTTTGTGGGGTTTTTGCGAAGAAACATCAAAGTTTGTGATAAGGCCAACGGACTGGTTATTAAGAATTTTGTTCAGAGTGAATTAATTCTCAGCTGTTTGTAATAAAATAAGTTTGTTGAGGACTGAATTGTGTTTAGTAATCACCACTTGGGCCTTGGTCACAATATTCTGTAACGTTCATTGTATTGTTCGTGGTAAGAGTAAACCGTTCAAGCCTGAATGTCTAGGGCAGTGATGGCTAACTTTTCCCGGACCGAGTGCCCAAAGTACCCCCAAAATGCAATGTGCGTGTCACCCCCATGCATGCGCCCTGCTCCCCCTGCATGTGTGTGTGCCACTGCATGCGCCCCACCCCCTATGCATGCGTGTTCCCCCATATGTGCCCCGCACCTCCGTGCATGTGTGCATCCCCCCACAGTCTCCTGCCCCCCCCGTGCATGTGTTACAGAGACCTGATGACCAGCTGGCTGATGGGAGACACGCGCACATGTGCAGCAGAGCTTAACTGGGGCGACGGCTCATGTGCCATCAGAGAGGGCACTGTGTGTCACCTCTGGCACGCGTGCCATAGGTTTGCCATCACGGACCTAGGGAGATTCTCAATCATCCAGTTTACGGTTGTCCCGAAAATGCTTTTCCAAAAAGCTAATTGGACTTTCTTAATTTTTTCCCCCTTGAACTGAAGACGCTTCTTGGAGGAGAAGTGAAACATTTTCAAAGGGGGAAAAAACCCCAAGAACGTCCACTTGCCTGTTGGAAAAGCACCTTTGAGGCATTCAGAATACTTCAACCTCCTGCTGCACCAGCTTTCCCCAACTGCCTTCCACGTGTGGTGAGATGTTGGTGGCAAAGTATATGCCTGAAACAAAGATGTGTTAGTTTTGAGGCTGATCCTCTTTTCCCCAATTTTTCTCAACTTTGGCGACTTTAAGGTGAGTGGACTTCAACTCCCAGAATTCCCCAGCCAGGCAGCTAGGTGTTATGTCCTGTTGGCCACCAGCCCCTCCAGCAGCCGAATCAGAGGAGGTGGCGGCGTGGGAATCAAGGCAACCTGAGAGCTCCAAGGGGGAAGAGGGAATGGAGCTGGCAGAGAGAGAGAGACAGAGGCGGAGCCTGGGCCATCCGTCAGCCCTCAGATGGAGAGTCAAGAGCCACCAGGTCTGGAGGTGGCTGATGAGGAAGAGGAGGAACAGCTGGGTCCAGTGCCTGATACGCAGAAGGCAGAGGAGAGGAGAGCAGTGGAAATCTATGAGCCGATCCTTTGGACAGAAGAGCCACCACTGCTATCAAAGCTGCATCCTAGCTCTGGGGATTAAAGGCAGGGGGTGGAAATGAATAGGTGTGGCAGACAACTATTCATCTCCCTGCCGGACAGACTAGCTGTGTGTGTGAGAGAGACTTTTTGCCGGGTCTGCTGGCGCTCCTAATAAATGGAACATTTATTTAACTATAAAGGGTTTGTCATTGTCGTGTCCCACTCCTCCGCTGACGGCTGGGTCAGGGAAGTCCGTATCAGGCATGCCTCTGCAGCTCTGCCAAAGTCCTAGCAAAGTTCTCAAGGCAGGCAGGAGACCAGGAAGTGACTTCAGCAATCCAAGGTAGACTTTGCCTGACTCAGAGAATGCCAGAAAGCAGATCCTTTATATAGGCCATGGCTCAGCACTTATCCAGGCCTGCCTCTCCCTTCCTTTTGCTGACACCGCCTATCAATTCTCCTGAAGCGAGGATCTCTCCAGGCTCCAGCTGTTAGTAATTCACATTCCTCAGGCTCACATACTGTGGGGGAGGGGGAGGGGTCTAGTTGCTCCGTTTGCCTGGGCATGGAGCCAGGGATGGGGGCTGGAGGCATGTCAGGCCCTTCTTCTTCCTCGGCCTGTCTGGGCATGGTGCCAGGGCTGGGGCCTGGAGGCATGCCAGGACATTCCTCAGCATTCGGCAGGAGATAAGAGGGACCCGGCTGCGGGGAAAGCGAGCGAGACACAACAGTCATATTTGGGAGCTGGGTTAGAACACTATGCTTATGCTGGCTGGGGAATTCTGGGAGTTGAACCCCACACACTTTAAAAGTCGCCAAGGTTGGGAAACATCGCTCTAACCCACAAAGCAAAAGATCTTTTCACATCTCTACATATTCTGGCCCTAATATTATATCAAAGCACAAATCTTTGATTTGTGTACTGTCTAGCTAATCCCCTTAAGGCCCAGGTGGAAAAGATGCCAGCAATCTACTTTGCTCCCAGCCCTGGTGGTCTCCAAGAGACGCTTGCCCGGTCTTGCTAATGGTTCTTGTGGGTAGGAAGGCAGCATGCTTAAAGAGCCTTCAGCAGCTTCAACTTGGGAGGTCTGACAGGAGCGTACAGTTTATTTTGCTATAAAGGCAGCAAAGAGAGGACGTATGCGTTGCCTCTATTATCTGTTATCACGGCATTGCTTGAATCCAAGGAAATGTATACATATGCGCTGCAAGATAATGGAAACAGACTGATGCAGTGGCTTTGAGCATAATTCAGCACATTCCTGTTCTCTTTTATTTAGATGCAGTGTCTCCTCTTAAATTTTGAATGTTCTTCTTGAGTCAATGGAAAAGACTGAGGCTAAGTCTTAACCCCTATAACGTACCACAGTTCATTTCTTTAAAGAAAGTATTTATTAAACTGTAAACATTACAAATAACTCCTTTTGAAAAAATAATAATCCTATTACTTCGTAGCGTTAAATATAAGCTTTGGGGCAGCAGAACTATATTGAAGTTGTATTAAACATAACGGGCTTTAAAGAAGAAACCAAGCTATCTGGCCATTCATCTGTGCATCCCTCCAACCATCAAATATTGTGAAAATAACCCTTTCAACTTGAATTAATAGAAGGCTATTCTTCTACAAAGTCAGGCGGAAGAAAAAGGAAAGCCCAAACCAGGGGTGAAATGTTCCCTGTTCGGACCGGATTGCCCGATCTGGTAGCGATGGCAACGGGTGGTTCGGAGAACCGGTAGCAAAAATCCTTGCCCCCCGCCCTGAGCCGCACGATCATCAGAGGTTGGTGTTTTTTTTTAACTTTTAAAAGCATTTTTTCCTCTGCCGATGATTGCACGGCTCATCTGGGATCGTCAGAACCCTTTCAAAGCATTTTTTCTACAACCTCTTCAGCCGAAAAGGTTGTTTTTTAAAAAAAGTTTTTAAAAGGCTCCTCTGGCGACCCCAGCTGAGTTGCCTAATCATCAGAACCCTTTAAAAGCCTGTTTTCTACAAGCTCTTTGGCCGAAGAGGTTGTAGAAAAAAATGTTTGTAAAAGGTTCTGGCGATCAGGCAACTCAGATTGTCAGAACCCTTTAAAAGCTTTTTTTTCCTCTGGCGAGTCCAGCTGAGTTGTCTGATCATCAGAACCCTTTAAAAGCACTTTTTTACAACCTCTTCGGCTGTAGAAGAAAATGCTTTTAAAAGTAAAAAAAAAAAAGTTAGCCATGCCCACCCAGTCACATTCCCACCCCGCACCAAACCATGCCCATAGAACTGGTAGTAACAAATTTTACATTTCACCCCTGGTCCAAACTATATGCTGATTCACAAAAAAAAAAAAAAAAAGGGGGGGGGTTTGCTTAGATTAACCATCCGGATAGCTCTCAGCATAATTGTTCATGATTTATCATTTTCGTATGCTGCTGCTCCAGCAGAAAATGCTTGCGATGTCCTGCCTTACATTTCCCCAAAATCACCCACATGCCTCTCAGAAAGCCATAAGTATGTACAGGCCTGGCAGCACACTTTTGCATAAGACCTGCAATGAAATAATTTTTCTGCTTTTAGCACACAGGGGATAATGTTCTTGGAGGATCTCAATCATTAGTTGCCCAACTAAAAGTTTAATTTCAGTAATGGGGACATTTCCCTTACTAGTAAAAAACCCTTCTCCCTGCTAAGTAGCTACATTTTTCCATATATATATATATATATATATATATATATATATATATATATATATATATATATATATATATATATATATATATATATATATATATATATATATTTGAGTCACTGCCGACTCCTGGCAATTGCCTGGAAAAATCCCTGCAGTTTTCTTGGTTAAGATTTTGGAAACGCGTTTCCATTGACTGCTTCCTAGGGCTGAGAAAGAGAGAGAGAGAGAGAGAGAGGGAGGGAGAGAGAGAGAGAGAGAAAGAGAGAGAGGGAGGGAGGGAGAGAGAGAGAGAGAGAGAGAGGGAGGGAGGGAGAGAGAGAGAGAGAGAGAGAGAGGGAGGGAGGGAGACAGACAGACAGACAGACTGATCCAAGGTAATCCTAGTGGCTTTGTACCAGTGGTGGGTTTCAAATTTTTTTACTACCAGTTCTGTGGGTGTGGCTTGGTGGACTTGGCAGGGGAAGGATACTGTAAAATCTCCATTCCCTCCCTACTCCAGGGGAAGGTTACTGCAAAAGGGCTGTGGTGGCTCAGGCTGTAAGATAGCCTGTTATTAAAACACAGCAGCCTGCAATTACTGCAGGCTCGAATCCCACCAGGCCCAAGGTTGACTCAGCCTTCCATCCTTTATAAGGTAGGTAAAATGAGGACCCAGATTGTTGGGCGGGCAATAAGTTGACTTTGTAAATATACAAATAGAATGAGACTATTGCCTTACACACTGTAAGCCGCCCTGAGTCTTCGGAGAAGGGCGGGATATAATGTAAATAAAAAAAAAAATCCCCATTCCCTCCTGATCAGCTGGGACTTGGGAGGCAGAGAATAGATGGGGGCGGGGCGAGTCAGAATTTTTACTACCAGTTCTCCAAACTACTCAGAATTTCCACTACCGGTTCTCCAGAACTGGTCAGAACTTGCTGAAACCCTAAGGCAGGAATAGAACTCATGGTCTCCCAATTTCTAGCCTGATATCTCTCAAACGTTGACAGATAGGTGGACATCAACTCCCAGAATTACCCTGCCAGCAAGGGTGGACAGTTCACGTGTGAAGTTCAACCCCAGGATGCTGGCTGGGGAATTCTGGGAGTTGAAGTTCACCTATCTGAAAGTCTCCTAAGATTGAAAAACAACAACATTGGGCTGGAAACTGGGAGACTGTGAAATCTAGTCCTGCCTTAGGCATGAAGCCAGCTGGGTGACCTTGGATCAGTCCACATATCACCAAGTTGCTAAGCTTGAAAAGCACTTCTGTCTTGATGTCTTAGCTACAGCACCTAACTGGCCTTATAACACAGGGGCAAAAGAACATTTAAGCATTTCTGAGATGATTCAGATGCCAGGGGTTTTCCATGCCTCTCTCCTTTCTACGTCCCTCAAACCAGGGGTGAAATCCAGCAGTTCTGACAGGTTCTGGAGACCCAGTAGCAGAAATTTTGAGCAGTTTAGAGAACCAGTAGCGGAAATTGTAAGTAGTTTGGAGAACCAGTAGCGGATATTTTGAGTAGTTTGGAGAACCGGTAGCGGATATTTTGAGTAGTTTGGAGAACTGGAAAATACCACCTCTGGCTGGCCCCAGAGTGGGGAGGGAATGGGGATTTTGCAGTATCCTTCCTCTGACACACCCAAGTCATGCCCACAAAACTGATAGTAAAAACTGCCTTAAATCCTGACCTCCCATCTTGTAAGAGTTTTTAATCAAAGCAGAGAGAGAGAAAGAGAGAGAGAGAGAGAGAGAGAGAGAAACCGTTTGGAAGTGGGCTGCAAAAGCATTGTTGGAGAGGTATGTAAGCTAATGCTTCAGGCGGGGGGGCTGATGCTGTTTTAGGAACAGCAGTGCGCTTCGGTCTCAACTCACTTCCCACCTACTCAATCTGGAGGCTTGCATGGAATACAGGTTGACTAGGAGACAAATAACACCTAGCTAATCCTGAAACAGCATCATACTACATCTTGCAGTCAGGAAATTACTCCTTAGTTCTAGGTTGGTTTTCTCCTTGACTAATTTCCATTCGTCGCTTCTTGCTCTACCTTCAGATGGTTTCAAGAATAAGTTGACCCCCCCTGCCCCTTCTCTGTGGCAGCCCCTTAGATACTGGAACACTGGTACCCATGTCCTTTTTATTAAATGTTGTTGTTGTTAGTTGCGAAGCCATGTCCAACCCATCGTGACCCCATGGACAACATTCCTCCAGGCCTTCCGGTCCTCTACCATCCTCTGGAGTCCATTTAAACTCACGCTGACTGCTTCAGTGACTCCAACCAGCCACCTCGTTCTCTGTCGTCCCCTTCTTCTTTTGCCCTCAATCTTTCCCAGCATTAGGCTCTTCTCCAGTGAGTCCTTCCTTCTCATTAAGTGGCCAAAGTATTTGAGTTTCATCTTCAGGATCTGGCCTTCTAAAGAGCAGTCAGGGTTGATCTCCTCTAGGACTGACTGATTTGATCGCCTTGCAGTCCAAGGGACTCGCAGGAGTCTTCTCCAGCATCATAGTTCAAAGGCCTCAATTCTTTGGCACTCAGCCTTTCTTATGGTCCAACTTTCACCGCCATGCATTGTAACTGGGCAATTTATTAAATGAGACATACCCAATTCCTATAACTGTTCTTCCTAATCGTCTTAGCTGATCTTTTTTCTGTACTCTTTTTAGAATCTCAACATCTTTTTATATCTGAATTACATTTCAGAAATCTTATCACAGATCAAATAACTGCCACCATGGGAACCATGATGGCATGGTGGTTAGAATGCAGTATTGCAGGCTAATTCTGCCGACTGCCAGCAGTTCAGTTCTCACCAGCTCAAGGTTGACTCAGCCTTCCATCTTTCTGAGGTCAGTAAAATGAGGAGCCTGATTGTTTGGAGGCAATATGCTGATTCTGTAAACTACTTAGAGTGGGCTGTAAGAGCACTTTGAAGTGGTATATAAGTAAGTGCTATTGCTATTTATTTATTTATTTATTTATTTATTTATTTATTTATTTATTTATTTATTTATTTATTTATTAATCATATTTGTATACCGCCCTATCTCCCGAGGGACTCAGGGCGGTTAACAGCCACATAAAATATACATAAATACAAGTTAAAACCCCAATTAAAAAACTTATTAAATACGGCCGAATATTAAAACCACAATAGAATAATAAAAACCCCCATTAAAACCAAATTTAAAATAAAAAAAAACCTAGTCCAGTCCATACAATACAAACATATATATATACAATACAAACATGCCCAGGCAGGTTGGACTAGAAGGCCTACAAGGTCCCTTCCAACTCTGTTGTTATATTATTATATCCTTTCGCTTCCCCTTCCACAACTTATCTACCCCAGTTCTTTGATTCGTTAGCACTTTTCTCCAATCACCCTTTCTACATACAGGTATCAATCACAGTCTTTCTTACAAAGAAGACATGTGCAATTACAAAGGAAGAATGGGATTTGCATTACCTTAAATTTTCTGTCCATAAATATAGTGCAGAGTTTTTCTTAATGCAACAAAGGCATAATAGAAAATAATTCCTTCAGAAAAGATCTCATCACAAATGGCTTCCCTAGATGTGACCCATAAAACTACATGAAACTGGAGAAGTGTAATCCAGTGCAATAGTACACAAGAAAGATTTGGAGGATCCAATCTTGCGTTTCTGTTTGCAAAGTTGACAGGGGACATTGGTCCAAACATAATTCTTAGTGTAAAAAGGCAGAAGAGAAAGAAGAGGAAAGAAGGAAGGAAGGAAGGAAGGAAGGAAGGAAGGAAGGAAGGAAGGAAGGAAGGAAGGAAGGAAGGAAGGAAGGCCCAAAATCACCCAGCTGGCTTAACTACAAAGTCTCTTGCTTTTATAGTCTTATTGGTATGCAGGTTGTCCATTACTGAAGGCTTTAAATAGCCAACGGAAGGAAGGAAGGAAGGAAGGAAGGAAGGAAGGAAGAAAGAAAGAAAGAAAGAAAGAAAGAAAGAAAGAAAGAAAGAAAGAAAGAAAGACCAGCCCCAAATCTCTGGAGAACATCTCACTGAATTAAAGTGAGAATCAAACACCTTGCAAGAGCTCAACCTTCCCCAGTGAGATGCCACAAGATTGTCGCAAGTCAATTTTTCAAAACTCCAGGCCATTTTTAATTTTGTTGGAGAGGGAGGGAAAGTGAGAGATGACATAGTGTCTGGTGCCTAAATTGTAAATGGCATCTGGTCGACTCACAGACATATTTTCAGGAGAAAACAAAAACCTTGTAAGATTGCAATAACCAACATTTGTGTTTTCGTTTTGCAAATAACGATCCACTATATTTTTAGCAGGTGAGTTTAGCTGCAGAGCAGGCAAAACCAGGTCACTTTCGGCTGATCATGTTTTGGGGATAGGCCAAACGTGAATTACAACTTCAGAGAGAACTAAATTAAAACAAAATGTCCAGGGAAAAAGATTTTGAGCACAAGCCCAGAACTTCATTTTTGCACGGAGAATGGGGCACCACCATCCTTGGTGATGTCATTGGTGCCATCCAATAAACTACTAAGGGCATCTGAATTTATTTCAGTTGCAGGAGAAGCTACGGAAGAAGATGGGGAACAGAAAGAGAAAAAGATGGAAAACCAGGGAAAAGACGAAAGAAATTAATGGTAAGAAGGGATGAATCTGATATATTTGTGGTTCATTTTAGCTAGCTTAACTGTTGGGTTAAGAAAGTGATTTTAGAGAAAAGAGTTTGAAAAAATGAACTGAAGGATGGAACAGACCAACAACAAACACATTTGTTGAGTGAATGTCCAAATCTGTCTAAAAACACCCCAATTGTTTCCAGTGTTGGATAAGGCGGCTTGGTTAATGTTGTGAAGCTGAAACCTGTCGTCTCCCCTCTGTTTGCTTATGGCAGGGGTCTCCAATCATGGCAGCTTTAAGAGTTGTGGACTTCAATTCCCAGAATTCCATGCTGGCTGAGGAATTCTGGGAGTTGAAGTCCGCAAGTCTTAAACTTGCCAAGGTTGGAGACCCCCTGGCTTATAGGGCCTCTGGTGGCTCAACAGACTAATCAGTCTGTTATTAACAGCAGCTGCTTGCAATTACTGCAGGTTCAAGTCCCACCAGGCCCAAGGTTGACTAAGCCTTCCATCCTTTATAAGGTAGGTAAAATGAGGACCCAGATTGTTGGGGGCAATAAAAGTTGACTTTGTATATAATATACAAATGGATGAAGACTATTGCTTAACACAATGTAAGCCGCCCTGAGTCTTCGGAGAAGGGCGGGATATAAATTCAAAAAAAAAAAAATTGTCAGTGCCTTGCTTCTAAAGCAGCCAATCATGCTGGGAAATCTCCCATCTATCATTTAATAAGAAAAATTAACGGAGCTAGCGAAATACAGATAATCCTCGTCTTACAACTTGTAAGGGAGCTTGCCCATTAGGATTGCACGTCATGACGGTTGTAAAGCGGGTTACCCACATGATGATGAGCTCGAATTTACCATCTTTTTTTTTTGCAGTGGTCATTAAGTGAATGAGGTGGTTATTAAGCGAACTGATGGTTCACTATGGCAGGGGTCTTCAACCTTGGCAACTTGAAGACTTGTGGACTACAATTCCCAGAATTCCTCTTTTGAAACCCACCACTGTCTAAAATGTACCTCTTTTGGTGAGCAGAACAACTATACCACACAATTGCATATGGAACCACAAATATTCCTACTTCCTTTAGGCTACAACTGCAAAAAATAAATAAAAAAATAAGTGGTAAAGATATTTCCTGTCAAGAACGGAAAACTTGGTCTGCTTTCTCAAAAAGTCCCATTTCCCCTGAGAGAAATATCCGCCACTGAAAATTGGCTTCTTTAAGATCTGCCTAAACATTACATAATGGGATACGTGTTTACTTATTCCCTCAGGTGCCGATTCCTGCTGGAAGGTTTTAAAAGCAACGTCTAACACAGAGCCAAGCAAGGGTTAAGATGCTGTTTCTTCCTGCAGAATGATGAAGGGAGGTGGAAGAGCCTCTGGGAGGAAGTTCCCTGGAGATTTAGCTTAGAAGCAGGAGTTGGCTGAGAAGCTGCTGAAGAGACAGGCATTTATTTATATATTTGTTAAATTGATGTTGCTGTCCAACTCCTCAGTCACTCCGGCTGGCATACAGTCAAGGCATTATGAAAATACAGATGAAACATCCCAACTGTCTGGAGGAGGGGGGGAAAAATCTATTCTAAAATGGTACAATATATATATATATATCCTGGACATAAACTGTTTCAACTCCTACCCTCAAAACGACGCTATAGAGCACTGCACACCAAAACAACTAGACACAAGAACAGTTTTTTCCCGAAGGCCATCACTCTGCTAAACAAATAATTCCCTCAACACTGTCAGACTATTTACTGAATCTGCACTACTATTAATCTTCTCATAGTTCCCATCACCAATCTCTTTCCACTTATGACTGTATGACTGTAACTTTGTTGCTGGCAATCCTTATGATTTATATTGATATATTGACCATCAATTGTGTTGTAAATGTTGTACCTTGATGAACGTATCTTTTCTTTTATGTACACTGAGAGCATATGCACCAAGACAAATTCCTTGTGTGTCCAATCACACTTGGCCAATAAAATTCTATTCTATTCTATTCTATTCTATTCTATTCTATTCTATTCTATTCTATTCTATTCTATTCTATTCTATTCTATTCTATTCTATTTCTATTTCTATTCTATAGGACCTCTTATAACCCCAAGGCCTGTTGGGAAAAGCCAAATTTTCAGGGCTGCTTTAAACATGGTTAAGGTGGGGACCAGGCGAATCTTAAGGTGATCCAGAAAGCAGGTGCTGTAACAGAGAAGGCCATGCTTCCTGGGTACTGTCAGATGAGGCTGCTGAATAGAAGAGACTAGGCCAAGTCTGATCAACTGAGTTTTAGTCGCCACGATATGAAAAAGGTGTTGAGAGCCTAGTGCAGAGAAGAGCAACAAAGATGATTAGGGAACTGGAGGCTAAAACATATGAAGAACGGTTGCATGAATTGGGTATGTCTAGTTTAATGAAAAGAAGGACTAGGGGTGACATGAAAGCAGTCTTCCAATATCTAAGGGGCTGCCACAAAGAAGGGGGTGGGGTTTCAAGCTATTCTCCAAAGCACCTGAAGGCAGGACAAGAAGCAACAGTTGGAAACTAATCAAGGAAAGAACCAACTTAGAACTAAGGAGAAATTTCCTGACAGTCAGAACAATTAATGAGTGGAACGACTCTCCTCCAGAAGTTGTAGGTTCTCCAAAACGAGAGGTTATTTAGGAAGAAATTGGACAACTATTTGTCTGAAAGTCTATAGTTTCCTGCTTGAGCATGGGGTTGGAGTAGAAGACCTCCGAAGTCCCTTCAAACTTTATTATTCTGAACTATGGAAGTTTGCTCTAAAGGAATACAGACAATCCTTTAGACCCAAAGCCATGAAGAGTTTCATAATAAATAACCAATACTTTGACCTGTGTCCAGAAGGCTTCTAGTCCAAAATACTAGATTCATGGTCTGGAGCCTGATTATTTGAGGTCCATTTCTCTCCCATGGTTTCCTGCCATCATTAAGAGAGTCAATGTCTATCAAACAATGCCATGTAACAGGACCTCGGAACTTCCTAACAGGACTTTCTCTGTTGTGATATTGGCATTCTGGAATAGCATTCCTCCAGAAACCTATGTAGCTTCCACCCTAGTATGTTCTAGAAGTCTTTAAAAAAATATGGCTCTTTTTCTAGACTCTTTGAGGCATACTTTAAAGCAGGGGTCTCCAACCTTAGTAACTTTAAGGCTTGTGGACTTAAATTCTCAGAGTTCCTCAGCCAGCTTTCCTGGCTGAGGAACTCTGGGAGTTGAAGTCCACAAACTTTAAAGTTACTAAGGTTGGAGACCCCTGCTTTAAAGTGTCTTGAATGTGTGTCTCTCAACATCTATATTCTTCTGGTTTAGTATTTTTTATTTTTATTTTTCAGTTTCAGCTGCCCAGAATTATTTTGGAGTTGGGTGGCTTTTAAATCTAATAAACGGATAAGTAAATTCCCAGCACTTAACAATGGACAACGAAAGATAGGCGAAACGTCCCTTACTGACTTTGTAAGTAAGCATTTGTCTCATTTGTGAGAATTTTACCAAACAAGATATTTTTCTTTGGACACAAAACCTAGATGCAATTTCTTTTCCAACAAATAATCAAGAATGACTACTTACGTCTTCCTAAGTCATTCCATGAGATGTATATTGAATGGGGAATCACATTTTAATTTCTTTATTCGCACAGATAAAAACTATCCATGTGTTAACAGTTCATTTCCAACTTGCATAATTGAAATGTCAGTGTAAGAGACACTCAAACCAGCAGCTTTGTATATTGGGTGACTGAAGTCTTATTTGTACATTTGGAAAAAAGGACCAATTTCTGCATTCTACTTTTTATGTCTAAGACTTTGAAAGTTCTCATAGGAACGTCCCTAGAGAACCTTGTTAGTTAGTTCCTGTAGCAGAACACAACTGAAAAAGTAGGGCATTAGATGTAAGGGACTGGCTAGTACAGGTGTTGTGGTCCGTCAGCAGCCTACGGAGCTGGCAACAGAGTCGGACAGCGATGAGGATGAGGTGAGGCCAGGGCCATCAGGGAGTGAGGTGCGGACTCCAGAGCCTCCAGAGACTGATAGTAGTGAGGCAGAGAAACAGGAGGAGCCTGTTCCTAATGCATGCATGAGAAGAGCTGCCAGAAGGCAAGAGCAGCTCAAGCAGAGAGGACAACTCGGGAGTAGGGCCAAGAGATGATTGGCCCCTCCCATAAGGTTTAAAACAGACCAGCATCGGCGTTTGACCTTTGCCGGAAAACAACGTTGTAGCTGCGACTTCTGCTTCGTTTTCTGATTCATTTTCTGCTTTGTCTACGTCTTTGATTTTGTGGCTTCTGGATGTTTGTCAGGAAGGGCCTTTGACAGTTTGCCTAATTTCTAATTTCTTTTATGTACCCTGAGAGCATATGCACCAAGACAAATTCCTTGTGTGTCCAATCACACTTGGCCAATAAAAAATTCTATTCTATTCTATTCTATTCTAATTTATTTATTTATTTATTTATTTATTTGATTTTTATACCGCCCTTCTCCCGAAGGACTCAGGGCGGTGTACAGGCAAAATAAAAACAGACAAGACAATATACAGTATAAAATGCCAGATTAAAAAACTTATTATAATTAGCCTAAAAATTTAAAATGTATAGAAAACTAAAACCCCATTTAAAATTAATAATAAAAATTATAAACTCAATAAAATTTAAGCCAGCCCCGCGCGAATGAAAAGATGTGTCTTCAGTTTGCGGCGAAAGGTCCGAAGGTCAGGTATTTGGCGTAAACCCGGGGGAAGTTCGTTCCAGAGTGTGGGAGCCCCCACAGAGAAGGACCTTCCCCTGGGGGCCGCCAGCCGACAATTGGACCAAGGTTTGTGAGATAACTGAGGAATTTGTGTTGGGAGGCATTTGTTTTACTTTGAGTTGAACGACGCTGAGAATGAAGTAATTCCCAGCTGTTCGAATAAAGTTTGTTTTTCCACAGACTGAGTTTATTACTACCTACTTGGGCCTGGGTCACAACAGCTTGTCGATCGAAAGGTCGGCAGTTCAGCAGTTCGAATCCCTGGTGCTGCCGTGTAACGGGGTGAGCTCCCGTTACTTGTCCCAGCTTCTGCCAATCTAGCAGTTCGAAAGCACGTAAAAAATGCAAGGAGAAAAATAGGGACCACCTTTGGTGGGAAGGGAACAGCGTTCCGTGCGCCTTTGGCGTTTAGTCATGCCAGCCACATGACCACAGAGACGTCTTTGGACAGGGCTGGCTCTTCGGCTTTGAAACGGAGATGAGCACCGCCCCCTAGAGTCAGGAACGACTAGCACATATGTGCGAGGAGAACCGTTACCTTTTACATAACACTGTGAAAGTACACCTGCTGAATTTACTAGCCGAATTTTGGAAATTCATTATAAACATCTCCAGCCAAGTGGCAATCACATCCAGCTATTTCAACAAAAGGGTTTTTTTCCCCCAGAAAGATTGCTCGATCAGTAAGAAACATACACAGCTTTCTGATCTCTACAGAAACCTTGAGATGGAAGCACCCGATCTTGGGGAAGAACAATTGCTTTGCGGACAGAAAGGTTCAGGCAGGCCCAAATATGACTAATAAAAAAGGCTCTGATTTGAAACTCTGGACAATGTCCGGCAATCAGATTAGGAACACTGAACTGAGATGGATTGCTGGTTTGCCTCAAGGTAAAATCTTTTGTACTTCAAAAATAATAATAATAATAATAAAACATTTGCATGAATTTATCCAATTTGCACACACCAAATCCATAGGCAAAAAGGGAATTAAGACATGCGCTCATATTCACCCCCCCTTTTTTAAAAAAAAAGTAGAATAATATTAATGAAAAGTGCCACACCAATGGATATTTTGAAACAAAGCATTCAGGAAGAGTGCAGTGCACAATCATTGGAAGACGCGGACAGCAAAACCCGTTCAACTGTCCTCTCTCCAAATTTCCAAACTGACCAGGAAATGGGTCCAAACAAACTGAATTGAGATTAGGAATATGAGAAACTGAGGCTGGGTTTGCCCATCCTCATTTCTTTTCTTGAAATCTTTTTGTTTAGTTTAGCCATTTCTACACAAAGGTCTACCCCTTGCAGACTAAACACCCACTTCCAGCCAGCTTTAAAAGTGATTAAAGGTAAAGGTAAAGGTTCCCCTTGCACATACGTGCTAGTTGTTGCCGACTCTAGGGGGCGGTACTCATCTCCGTTTCAAAGCCGAAGAGCCAGTGCTGTCCGAAGACGTCTCCGTGGTCATGTGGCCAGCATGACTCAACGCCAAAGGTGCATGGAACGCTGTTACCTTCCCACCAAAGGTGGTCCCTATTTTTTCTACTTGCATTTTTACGTGCTTTCGAAACTGCTAGGTCGGCAGAAGCTGGGACAAGTAACGGGAGCTCAGCCCGTTACACGGCAGCACTAGGGACTCGAACCGCTGAGCTGCCAACCTTTCGATTGACAAGCTCAACGTCCTAGCCCCTGAGCCACCACGTCCCTTAAAAGTGATTACACCGCACTAATTTGATCCCAAGGTTTGGCATTCTGAATCTTGATTGACTTGCCTTTGATTTGGCCAGAATTTGGTCAGGAAGTCAGCACTCCCAAACAATAACCTTTCTCACCCTTCGCCCCAAGATAAAACCCTACTCATTTTAGGCCAAGTTAGTTAGTTTTTGCCTTCTGGTTTCTGTTTTACTGGAATCCAAACACCAGGGAGGGATTCACATGTAAATATTTCCCCAGTCTTTCTTCTGCTGACAGTCAGACTTCAAACTAAGCAGACGGCTAGAGCGTCCTTCTTACAGAAACTCCATGCTGAGAAATGGGACAGCAAGAGAAACTTCAAACCTTCCATGTTCTTAAAAGACGCTGATTTTTTTTTGCAAGGGGGGGGGGAGACCAGAAGCCATACACACCCAGATTTTCTTGATGTACAAGCATCTGCACCTATATTAACAGTCTGGTTTGGTTCTGCAACCCAACAAGACAGACACAGACTTCACAATGTAAGCCGCCCTGAGTCTTCGGAGAAGGGTGGGATATAAATGTAAATAAATAAAAAAAAGAGGATAATTAGAACTGGAGAAAAAGCAATGGCTACCAACCTGCCTTCCATTGAGGACCCGCATACTGCATGAGTCAAAAAGAAGGCTGTGAAAATATTTACAGACCCCTCACATCCTGGACATAAACTGGTTCAACTCCTACCTTCAAAACGACGCTATAGAGCACTGCACACCAGAACAACTAGACACAAGAACAGTTTTTTTCCCAAATGCCATCACTCTGCTAAACAAATAATTCCCTCAACACTGTCAAACTAGTTACTAAATCTTCTCATTGTTCCCATCATCCATCTCCTTCCACTTATGACTGTATGACTGTAACTTTGTTGCTTGTATCCTTACGATTTATATTGATATTGATTGTTTCCTGATTGCTTATTTGTACCCTATGACTATCATTGTGTTGTACCTTATGATTCTTGATGAATGTGTTGTTGTTAGTTGTGAAGTCGTGTCCAACCCATCGCAACCCCATGGACAGCGTTCCTCCAGGCCTTCCTATCCTCTACCATCCTCTGGAGTCCATTTAAGCTCACGCCAACTGCTTCGGTGACTCCATCCAGCCACCTCGTTCTCTGTCGTCCCATTTTTCTTTTGCCCTCAATCTTTCCCAGCATTAGGCTCTTCTCCAGGGAGTCCTTCCTTCTCATTAGGTGGCCAAAGTATTTCAGTTTCATCTTCAGGTTCTGGCCTTCTAAAGAGCAGTCTTGAAGAGACTGCTCTAAAGAGCAGAAATGAAAGTATCTTTTATGTACACTCAGAGCTTATGCACCAAGACAAATTCCTTGTGTGTCCAATCACACTCGTCCAATAAAAAAATATGTTCTGTTGTTCTATTCTATTCTATTCTATTCTATTCTATTCTATTCTATTCTATTCTATTCTATTCTATTCTATTCTATTCTGGAATTGAGCTGCCCCCCCTCCCATTGTCTGGAGGGAGAGGCATGGGAGAAAATGAGACTGGAGGGTACTTGGCTCCATTGTTCAGATAATGGTTGCATGATCCCACTCCAGATTCCTGCCTCCTCAACTTCAGCCCTTACTTTCCCATCCAATAAAGTGAAAGCAAAGAGAGTGAAATCCGGGTTGGTTCCCGGCTGCATTGTCTTCCATGCTAGGGATGGAGAAGAAAGGCGAGAGTGGAAAGACACCCCCCCCCCACCCCTCCCCGCCACCACCATCCCCCATCCGCCTCCATTCACCTCTGCATACATACGTGCGATGGGCTCTCCTCCGCGATCCCGAAGTTTCCCCCCCTGCTGCGGACTTCCTCGGGGCGACGAGACGGCTTTCCCCGCAGGACCGCCGGAGGCATCTTGAGTCCAGCAGACTTTGCCCGGAGTGGGTTATCTTTTTCCCCAACCCCCGCTCTCCTCCTCTTCCCTCCCCTCCAGATGTTTCCAGGGAGAGGACCGCAAGCCAATTAACCGGAACCGCTGCAGGCTACACAGCACACGCGGGGAGGGAAGTGGGAGGGGGGGGAGGACGGGGGAGAGCAAGGGAGGGGGGGAGAACGCGCGCTCCTGCACGCCCACCCTCCGGATCCCCTCGTGCAGTCGCGCCCCTCCTCTCCACTTTCCAGCGAGACAATGGCTCACCCCGCCCTAAGGACTTCTCCGCTTTTGTGGCTACGGCGGGCGGTGTGTGTGTGTGCAGAGCTTAAAAGCTCTCCGAGCCTCCACACCCTTGTTCCCCCCCTCCCCTCCCAGGCCCGGTGGGACAAAAGATGCTTTCGCTTCTCTTTAAAAAGCACGACTTGGGGAAGAAAGTCCTGAGGGCGCCCCTTTGGGAAGCCAAGCCCTTGACTCACTCCAACAGCAGGAGCGATCGGGGAGGGTGGGAAGCCCTTGTCCTTCCCCAGGAGGGGCTACATCCTAACCCCCTCCTCCCCGCCTGTCCTCTCTCCTGCCGGGGAGTCGCCTTCCAGCGCCCCAATCAGGGAGTGGCAGCCGGAGGAGGGGGGGAGAGAGAAAGGCAGGAAGGGGAGGGGAGAGAAAGGCAGGGAGGGGAGGGGAAGCAGCTACCCGGTGAGCCCGCCCTCGCCCACCTCCTCCTCCTCCTCCTCCTTTTACCGGAGCGCATCCAGCAAGAGGCCTGCCTCTCCATGCGGGAGCAGCGGAGAACAGGGCGACGATGGCGCATCAGGCTCCTTCCTCCAAGCAATAACTTCTCCAAGCAGAGCGAGCGGGCGGCCGCAAAAGATGCTCCTGGGACGGCCAGCCGGGATGCAGCGGCGGGAAACGCGGAGAGCCAACCGGGCGGGCAATGGGAGGAGTGCTGGGGGGGGGGGGGTTGCCGGTTGCGTCCCAGGCAAACCCAGTCCCGCGCTGCCCCCCTCCTCCCCAGCCCGCTTTGCCGAGGCTGGAGGAACAAAAGGAAGCCCCGCATCGCTTCCCCTTCCCCTTTTGGCTTGGGTTGGCATGGCATCTCAAGCTAGGCTGCTGCCCCGGCTGTCTTGGTTCTTCATGCGTGAATTGGATCCCGAGCACGGGTGGGCTCGGGTTTAGGGCCGCGTGGGAATCTTTTTTTGGGTGGGTGGGTGGGTGGTGGAAATGGACTGGAGGATGGGAAGGGTTGCTTTTCTTTGCATTATTTTAGGTCCCGTTCAATTCAGGTACTGAATCAGGGGTGAAATCCAGCAGGTTCTGAAAAGGTTCTGAAGAACCGGTAGCGGACAATTTTGAGCAGTTTGGAGAACCGGTAGTGGAAATTTTGGATAGTTTGGAGAACCAGCAAATACCACCTCTGGCTGGTCCCAGAGTGGGGTGGGAATGGAGATTTTGCAATACCCTTCCACTGGAGTGGGGTGGGAATGGAGATTTTGCAATACCCTTCCACTGGAGTGGGGTGGGAATGGAGATTTTGTAGAATCCTTCCCTTGCCACAGCCACCAAGCCATGCCCACAGAACCAGTAGTTAAAAAAAATTGGATTTCACCACTGGTACTGACTATTACTCTCCTGAAGGGAGAGGAAGATCCACCTGGATCTGATGGGAAATGCCCAGCTGCCCTGTGGATTGGACACCCGAGATGATGTCCGTGTCACTGTGTAGACCTTGCTCAGAAGCGTAGTCCTGGTCATAATAATACACCTGTAGTTAACCCTGGTTACTCCTAACCAGGGGTGGGTTCTACTTACCTTTACTACCGGTTCGCATCATGACCCCTGCCCCGCGCCCTTCCATGCATGCGCAGATAACTTTTGATGACGTTCGGGTTAGTGGGCAGAGCCTCCCACCAGTTTTACTACAGAACTGGTCCGAACCAGGGTGGGGGCCAGCCACCAATGCTCCTAACCAAACATAGCATTTGGTGCTAGTCTATCAGGCCGATTTTTCATTCACTGTCTTAAATGCATTGTATGAGCCCAGTTACGGCCCTCCCTTATTGAATAAGCCCCTTTGTTCGGTTTTCCAGTTTCAGGAGGAGACCTATTAAACCAATCCCCCATGGATTATTCATGAGATCCATTCATTCATTATTCATTTCAATTCGTCAAGCTTCATTTCAATATATATATATATATATATATATATATTTATTTATTTTTGCCTGCAGAGTCCCTCAAACCAGGATCGGTGAGATTGTGTCTCAACCATTGTTAATCAGTAAATATTGTTTGTTTCCTGATTGCTTATTTGTAGCCTATGACTATCATTAAGTCTTGTATCATTAAGTGTTAAATTTGTACCCTATGACTATCATTGAGTGTTGTAAATGTTGTACCTTGATGAAGGTATCTTTTCTTTTATGTACAGTGAGAGCATATGCCCCAAGACAAATTCCTTGTGTGTCCAATCACACTTGGCCAAATACTATTCTATTCTATTCTATTCTATTCTATTCTATTCTATTCTATTCTATTCTATTCTATTCTATTCTATTCTATTATTTTAAACTACAGCTTTAGGGAATCGTATACATACCAGCTTAGTGACAGATGAACCTGGTTAGGGGGAAAAAAAGAGTTTTAAAGAGTTAAAAGTTCTGATAGCGGAACACGAAAATCAGGTGTTAATAGGAAACTGTGTCAGTTGCTACAAGTAGAACTATTGAGTCTTGTGATACCTTAAAATAGGAGCGGGGAAAGAACCTGATTCTACAGGGGATAATAGATTCACGAGGCAGAACTTTGTCTATTGTAGAGAAGGATCGTAGACACGGATTGTCTCCAAAGATTGGAGGAGGATTGTGGGGGAGGGAGGGGGACACATAAAGTCTTTCAGTACTTGAGGAGATGTCACAGAGAAAAGAGAATTGATTTCTTCTCCAGAGCCCCTGAGGGCCGGACAAAAAGTAATGAGTGGAAGCTTGTTAAAGAGAGTTCCAACCTAGAAGTAAGGAACAGTTTCTGATAAGGAGAACAATCAATGGAATAGCTTGGCTTCTGGAGTGTGGGTGCTCCCATCACTGGAGGTTTTCAAAAATAGACAACCGCTTGAAACCTCCCAAATCCTTATGATTCTATCTCCTTTCTTGCTTTCTTGTCTTGTTTCTCTCTCTCATCTCCTTCCCACTTCTTGCAAAGTTTCTGCTGGGAAGGCACCAGATCATCCTTGGCAGATGTTTGAATTGATCTCATCCGAAGCACTTTGGGGATTAGCTGAAGAGCCATAAGCTGCCCATCTTTTCCACAAAGAGCAACTGATTTATTGCAGCTGCGTAATACTTAATGGGATAGAGCCATCTAGCATGCAGTTATCTTGCTGTTGGTAGACGCATCTCCCAAGATTGCTTGTTTTCATCCAATACTTCGACAGTTCCAAACCCATGTGTGATCAACGGACAAGATGGACCTCGTCTTCTTATATGTAAACCAGGGGTCTCCAACCTTGACAACTTTAAGACTTGTGGACTTCAACATCCTTCAGCTTTGCTGGCTGAGGAATTCGAATTCTGGGAGTTGAAGTCCACAAGTCTTAAAAGTTGTCAAGGGTGGAGACCCCTGATGTAAAGCATGAGCTGTGAATCGAAATAAACTTGGGTTTATCTTGCTGGAGATCACCCTAAACTCTTATTAACCTGAAATTCTAAGCACATTTTTAAAGCAGGAATGTCTCCTACTAGGGCCTGGCCTTTCACTTTCACCATAAATCCCCAAGTTCATTTTTTTTTCTTCAGCAAGAAATGTAGATATTGTTTGTTTGCAATTCAAAGAAATCAATTTAGCCATTCTCAGCAAGTCCCACCGGCTTCGTGGTGATGACTTCCAGCTGCATTCCCTTTTTTCCTTCTAACTTGTAACTCTTTTGGTTTTGATCCTTTCCTCCAGCAAGTTGCATTTGTTTATAGACCAAAACATGCAATCGTTTCAGAAACAAGAAGTGTTGTAAAATGGGGGTTTATAACAAATGATTAGGTTCCATAAAGCTTCCAAGTTTAAGTCTCCATCTACATCAGTGGTTCTCAACCTTTATAGTGCTGCGACCCCTTTAATACAATTCCCCACGATGTGGCGACCCCAACTATAAAATTATTTTCGTTTTGAATTTATCGCGCCTGAAGCCGTATTGGCTAGCGATCTGAACTGCTTGCGATTGCCTTGAGGACGGAGGCATTAAAGCGGAGACTTCTCCCCTATTAAGTTTATCGCGCCTGAAGCCAGATTAGGCTAGCGATTAGGAGTGATTGCCGTTGGCTTGAGAGGGAGACATCAGAGCAAAGATTTCTCTTTTTTAATTCATCGCGCCTGAAGCCGAATTCGGCTAGTGATTTGAAGAGCCTGCAGCTGGCTTGTGGAGTCAACCATTGGAGCGCAATTCTTCAACTTGCAAGTGTACTTCCTATATTTCCAATGGTCTTAGGCGACCCCTGGCAAATCGTCATTCGAACCCCAACGGGGTCGCGACCCACAGGTTGAGAAGCTGATCTACATGTTCTATAGGTGTAGTGCTGTTTTCAAACGATTTCGTTTTGTTTTAAAAAAAACAAAAACTCCTGAAAGTAGAAAAACTATCACATGGGGAAGAATTATTCTACTTCAGTTTGTAATTTTCACTAATATCTCCCAGGGGGCAAAACTCCTGCTTTCCTCCAACTTTTCCCCACCCAGATGCCGGAATGCAGAAAAAATTCCTCTTAAGCGTTCTGTGGTCAATCACTTAATTCAGGGGTGTCCAACTCAATTCCATTGAGGGCCGCGTCAGGGCTGTGGTTGACCTCAGTGTGTGTGTGTGTGTGTGTGACTGGGTGTGTGTACCCAACTGGGTGTGTGTGACTAGCTTGACACCAGTGGTGGAATTCAATTTTTTTACTACCGGTTCTGTGGGCATGGCTTGGTGGACGTGGTGTGGCTTGGTGGCCGTGGCTTGGTGGACGTGGCAGGGGAAGGATACTGCAAAATCCCCATTCCCTCCCCACTCCTAGGGGAAGGATACTGCAAAATCTCCATTCCCACCTCACTCCGGGGTCAGCCAGAGGTGGTATTTGCAGGTTCTCCAAACTACTCAAAATTTCCGCTACCAATTCTCCAGAACTTGTCAGAACCTGCTGAATAGCACCCCTGCTATTCACTGGGTGTGGCCGAATGGGTGGGAATGGCCAAGCTGGTGGGCGTGGCCAGCTTGACGCCACTCCCCAAACTGCTGGCATGTTTCCTCTTTGCATTGGGTAGACTGGGCCAAAGCCACGCTGGCCCAATGTTTCCTCTTTGCATTAGGTAGACTGTGCCGAAGCAATCCACACCGGCCCCTTACATTTTCCAGGTTGGCCCTCTGCCAGCAGCCTGCGGAGCTGGTAGCGGAGTCGGACAGCGATGAGGCTTAGGAAGAACATGGGCCAGTCCTCCAGGCTGGGGAAGGCCCGGATGAGGGCTCTGCTTCGGAGGCAGAGATGAGGCCAGGGCCATCTGGGAGCGATGCGCGGACTCCGAAGCCTCCAGAGGCAGAGGAATAGGAGGAGCCTGTCCCTAATGCACGTGTGAGAAGAGCTGCCAGAAGGCAAGAGCGGCCCAAGCAAAGAGGATGACTTGGGAGTAGGGCCAAGAGATGATTGTCCGTTCCCATAAGGCTTAAAAGACCAGCAACGGCTCTTGGGCTCTTTGTCGGAAAACAACATTGATAGACTTGTTTCTTATCTTGCTGCATTTATTTCTTGTTGGCGTCTTCTGCTTCTGAACTTTTGCCAAGAAAAGCCTTTGGTATTTTGCCTAATTAGACCAAGGTTGGTGATAAGACTGAAGGATTGTGTTACGAAGAATTTGTTTTGAATTAGTTTGGACTACGCTGAGAATGAGTTTAATTCTCAGCTGTTCTAATAAAGTCTGTCAGTTTTCAAACTGATTGCATTTAATAATACCTACTTGGGCCTGGGTCACAACACTCCCGGACATCATAGTGGCTGCCCTGCACATATGCAGAAGCACCGCGAGCAAAGCAAGCAAGCGCACTCCCCGTTCCAAACCGGTAGCGAAGGTAAGAGGAACCCACTACTGACCTGATTGTACTCCACCTGTACATCAAGATTCAGAAAGAGCTGTGCATGAAATCATATAACACCGATTCAGCAGCTCTTCCTAAATGAAAGCCCTCAGAGGATGCCTGGCTGCAGCTGCAGCTGTCTAAAAAATCTACAGAGGCTGTGAAAGACTGAAACGTGGAAGCCAACACATCTGGATTGGTGGAACAATAGAACGCTTTCTATTCAAACTATGGAAAAGGAAGAAGCAGGCAGGCGTTGAAGGCAGTTCCTTTCCTCACATCATTTCTGGAGCTGAGCACCATCTGGCGTTCAGTTTCATTATGCTGCAAAAATGGTGACGGCTCTGAAGGCTCACATTAAAAGGCCATTTTTGATGGATTACTCAGGGAATTGATGATGTTGAACTTTATGATTTATGTTCAAGTAACGGAGCAGGGGAGGATTAAGTAGAACAAGTGATGCTCAAAAGTGTTTTTTTTTTAAAAAAAAAAAATAAGCTGCTTTTTAGCATGGGGCTCTAGAAAAGTGGATATCTGAACAAAAAAGGACAAGGTGTTACAAAACAAGGCGGTCATGTTTATAGGTAGGTAGGTAGAGATATAAAAATATTTATAAATGGAAACATTTAAGTATTCAATTCTAGGCGTTATTATGGTCAATGACCATGAATATGATCAATCCCATCTTGAAGATGAAGAAACAAAGATGATTAGGGGATACGAAGGGGGAACCGGATATGAAGAACGGTTGCAGGAACTGGGTGTGTTGAGTTTAATGAAAAGAAGGACTAGGGGAAACATGATAACAGTCTTCCAATATCTCAAAGGCTGCTACAAAGAAGAGGGAGTCAAGCACTGCTGATTTTTTTTAAATTTGAATTTATATCCCGCCCTTCTCCGAAGACTCAGGGAGGCTTACACTGTGTAAAGCAACAGTCTTCATCCATTTGTATATTATATACAAAGTCAACTTTATTGCCCCCAACAATCTGGGTCCTCATTTTACCTACCTTATAAAGGATGGAAGGCTTAGTCAACCTTGGGCCTGGTGAGACTTGAACTTGCAATAATTGCAAGCAGCTGTGTTAATAACAGACAGACTTAATCTGCTGAGCCACCAGAGGCCCTTCATCGGAAATACCAGTTCATCTGAACCAGTAGCTTTTTTTTTTTACTACTGGTTCGCCTGAACCGGTATTTTTTATTACTACCGGTTCAGGCGAACCAGTCTGAACCGGTAGCATTTTACCCCCTATCCTGAACTAAGGAATATTGGTTGGTGGAGAACAGATGGTCCAGACTCTGCTAGCCTTTTGTAAGGCCCTAAAGACCACCTGACTCTGGTCCCAGGTTGTGGGTCCTGAATGTATGCAGGGACCTGTTTCAGGATTAATTTAGCAGTTTAGCAATTATGATGCGTGATGTATTTTTGGCTGCTCTGTATTTTAATTTTGTTTTATATTGTTGCAATTGTTTTCATTCTGTTCACTGGCCCAGCGTCACTTGTTGAGATTGGTGGTCATACAAATGGAATAAATAAATCAGACAAGAAAATAAATTCCTGGCTTGCCTCCCTTTCTATTGCAATTTTTGCAAGAGTTGGCTCTCAGATCAATATTCTTTGAAAGAACTGTGGTGCAAATAAACTAGAACTGCAGACTCTTATTTTTTTTAACAAATCAAACTTCCTCGCCAGTGCGCAAGAAAGCTGTGGGAAAAAGAAAGTCTCACTCCTAATGTACACCCGGATATTGGTCCTAATTTGAAACTTGCTAGAATTAAATCGCTTTCATCTTAACCTTTCTAAAGAGAATTGGGAGAGATTTGTGCTTCAAGAGAGAGAGAAAAAAATCACTTTCAATTCAGACAGCTATCAAAAGTCTGGGACTTTCATTGTGTTGCAGAAAAAAGGAGATTAGCAAATTGCCTGTTCTTGCTTGCATCTAATGTCAGCTTTTCTACTCTCTCTCTCTCCCCCTCCCTTCCTCTTCCACTCTTTCCCTCTCCTCCCTCCTTCTATCTCCTCACTTCTCCCTCTCTCTCTCTCCCTTCCCTCTTCCTCTCCCCCTTATTCCCTCCCTCTCCCCCTTCCCCTCTCCCTCTCCCTCTCCCTCCCCCTCCCTATTCCTCTCCCTCCCCCTCTCCTCCTCCCTCCCCCCTCTCTCCAATTCCCTTTCTCTTCTTCTCTCCCTCCCTCTCTCTCTGTGTTTAAATTTTGTCTTGCATTTTTAGAAGGAAGATGACTTTCAGCATTCCCTGAAACTAGGTCAAGTCACCTAATGATTATTTTAGAGGGTGTTCCAAGTGAAGATTAATCTGCCACTTCTTATCTGATCTGCCTTATCTAAGATGCCAGATGTCAACAATTATTGCATAAGAAAACAAATGTTCTCTCAAGTCAACCTTGATTTGGGACTGTTTAGTTGCTGCAATGTGGATGTGCCTTCGTCTAGGACATTTTTCTGTCCCCCCCACCCATTGATTACTTACAAACCTGGCACTTTCTGATAGATATTCTGAACAGAATCAGAAATTTCTTCCTGCTTTGACGTGGACCTCAGTACAGGCCTTGGGGATTTTTACTCCTAGTAGTTAGCTTAGGAGTTCCCAATCCCCATAGAATTGCAATTCTCAGATATCTGAAGTAGAAGGAATAACTCAGTGGTGAAATCCTCCATGGATTGCCACCGGTTCGCAGCCTGTGCTCGTGCGGTGTGTGCCAAATGCCTGGTGTAAATGCAATGCATGTTGTATGCCAAAAGCATGCTGCGTGCACATGCACAATGCACACCAAGAGCATGCTGCACACGCATGTGTAGTGTGCACTAAATGTGCACTTCGTGAGAAAAAGGAGGCTTGGGAAGGTAAGTAGAACAGCGGGGGGGGGGGGGAAACAGCTGTGACATGTGATTTAGCTTCTCTAGAAAGCAGGATTTCCTGCTTTCTAGCGAATATAAACCGCGCAGCAGAGCTGATCGTCGGAAATACCAGTTCGCCCGAACTGGTAGTTTTTTAACTACCGGTTCGCCCGAAATGGTAGTTTTTATCACTACCAATTCACCCGAACTGGTAGCATTTCACCCCTGGAATAACTCCTGTGGTGTCGCATGATGAATTAGTATTTATTTATTTATTTATTTATTATTTAGATTTTTATATCTAAAGGACTCAGGGCGGTGTACAGCCAGATTAAAACAGTGCAATATACAAATTAAAACAACAGTTAAAATAACATATTATATAATTGGCTGAAAATTAAAACCGTCAAATTTGACCCCAAAAATAAAATACCCCAGTTAAAATTATTAAAATTCAAAAAATTTAAAAATTTAAAAAGTTAAGCCAGTCCCGCTTGAATAAACAAGTACGTTTTCAATTCACGGCGAAAGGTCTGAAGGTCAGGTAGTTGACGCAAAGCAGGGGGAAGTTCGTTCCAGAGGGTAGGTGCTCCTACAGAGAAGGCCCTTCCCCTGGGGGCCGCCAGCCGACATTGCTTGGCGGACGGCACCCTGAGAAGACCCTCTGTGTGAGCGTACGGGTCGGTGGGAGGCATAAGGTAACAGCAGGCGGTCCCGTAAGTACCCGGGCCATAAGCCATGGAGCACTTTAAAGGTGGTAACCAATACCTTGAAGCGCACCCGAAAGACCACAGGTAGCCAGTGCAGACTGCGCAGGAGTGGTGTTACCCGGGAGCAACGTGTGGCTCCCTCAATCACCGCGCAGCTGCATTCTGGACTAACTGAAGCCTCCGAGTGGACTTCAGGGGTAGCCCCATGTAGAGAGCATTGCAATAATCCAGACGAGAAGTGACAAGAGCGTGAGTGACTGTGCATAAGGCATCCCGATCAAGAAACATTTACAAGCGAAGCCATGGGGCTTATTCAGCAGATTGGAAAGTTTAAAAAAAAACACCACATTATTAGGGAAAGGTCCATTCTCCCCTTGGAACCATCAGATCAGAAATGTTCCTGCTATTTACGTTTGCAAGCGCCAACAACGTCATGAGAAAATACCCCATTTCACTGTACCTGTAAGGAAAAAATAATTTGGAAGACGAAAATAAGATAGTTTCACAGTTAATGAGGCTGTGCACTTTGGGTAGTTTCCGGCAGCAGCTGAAATGCTGTAGATGTGTTTGAAAATGTAGCCTTTTTTTTTTTAATGAGTAAAAATTTGGTGTCTGGATAAAAAAAACACGTAATGGTGTTAAAGTGGATATGTGAGATATAAAACAATGGAAGAGACTATTTGTAGCTCAGGGTTAACGCTGGAGTTTTTGGTGTTCTCTCAACTTGATGGATTTCTTGCAGATGTTTCATTACTCAGAACCTGCTGCCTTCTAGCACTGACGATATTATCTAGTTTGGTAATGCAAGACGTCTGCAAGAAAACCACCAAGCTCAGAGAGCACAGAAGACCCCACATCTAAAACAATGGATAGGTTTGGTTGGCATCAACGTTAGTGAGGGATTTTTGCTTTCCTTGTTTTCCTAGCCATGCCTGCTCTGATTTCAAATGCTTGTGGTCCAATACAGACCATGGTTTTCTGAGCCTCTGTTAGCTTTAGTAGAGGTTTTGATATGGGACCTGAATCTTTGATATGACTTCAGATGCCAGCCCTTCCTTATGATTTATATTGATATATTGACCATCATTTGTGTTGTAAATGTTGTACCTTGATGAAGGTATCTTTTCTTTTATGTACACTGAGAGCATATGCACCAAGACAAATTCCTTGTGTGTCCAATCACACTTGGCCAATAAAAAATTCTATTCTATTCTATTCTATTCTATTCTATTCTATTCTATTCTATTCTATTCTATTCTATTCTATTCTATTCTATTCTATTCTATTCTATTCTATTCATCAGTTGTTCATTACCACCAATAACAAATATGTAAAAGTGTCACAGGGACATTGAGATAATTCATTCAATAAAAACTTGTAACTAAAAATACATTTAATTAGAATAGCTGCAACAATGAGGACAAATGAGACGTCGTCTTTCAACTGATGATTCACATCGAATTTCACTGGCGCCAGTGTAGTGTGTAATATGTATATACCATGACATAAGATCATACACCAGAGTAATATACATGTTGCACAGAATATGAATTACAAATGGAAATGTATGACTAGTTTTTTTCTAACTACTTGTATAAGGATTAAGGTAAAGGTTCCCTTCACACATATGTGTTAGTTGTTCCCGACTCTAGGGGGCGGTGCTCATCTCCGTTTCAAAGCCGAAGAGCCAGCGCTGTCCAAAGACTTCTCCGTGGTCATGTGGCCGGCATGACTGAGCACCAGAGGCGCATGGAACGCTGTGACCTTCCCACCAAAGGTGGTCCCTATTTTTCTACTTGCATTTTTTACGTCCTTTCGAACTGCTAGGTTGGCAGAAGCTGGGACAAGTCACGGGAGCTCACCCCGTTACATGGCGCTAGGGATTCGAACTGCTGAAGTGCCGACCTTTCAATCGACAAGCTCAGTGTCTTAGCTGCTGAGCCACCGCGTCCCTCTGTATAAAGATTATTCTTTATATTATTCATGTTGTCTTGTGTTTTTGTATGGACTGCACCAGTAGAGGCTAAACCAATTTCGTTGTCTACATGATGTACAATGACAATAGAGGCTTTGAATTGGATCTAAGCTTTCTTTTAACAGGCAAAAAAACTACAGTGCTTTAAAAGCATTTAAACAGTGGATTTCTATATAAGGAGAAACATTTCTATCCCTCAGTACAATGGCATTCCCATTTAGGAAATATATATATATATATCTTCAGACCTGATTTTGTTTAAAGCTTGTTTCCCTTAGGTTAACACAGTCTGCTCTGAAAATGTGTAAAAAAAAACAAACCCATCTGATTTTCTTTTGTTTGAGGAATGCACAAAGAGTTGAACAGTCTTTCAGTTTTACTGTTTATGGACAGGGTTGGGATGGTCTGCCACTGACTATCCTCAGTAGATGAGATCTCCACTAGGTTCCAGACCGTAAAGGTCTGCCAGCATCTTGAATCTGGGACCCCAATCATTGAGGAAATCATAATCAATATCCAAGTCTGAGGACCCTGAGCCCAGGGAGCTTAGAGATTCCGCAATAGACTCGCCCCCTTCATAGCCAAATATGTGGAGGGTGTCATAGGGCAAGATATCTCCATCATTATCAGCTTCATCTTTTTTCATCTCAATCATGATGCCCATTTCTCCAATGCCTGAAAGTCCGTTCTCGGGGATCTTTTGTTCCCGGGAATATTTGCAAGGTGGATCCTCCAAAGGCATTCTGGGGCATAGCAGCCCTCTCTGGCGGGCTGAGTTGAGGACCGAGACGTCATAACTGGTGGTGTCCATTTCACCGCCGCCTTCTTCATCGTAAGCCACCAGCTGCTCATGGATCTCTTCTACATTCTTCTTGAGAACACTGAGATCTTTCTTGTGCCGCCTCCTCCAGACTATCAGCAGCATAGTTAATGCTGTAAAAAAAAAAAATGGGGGAAAGCGATGAGTAGCCAACATAATGTATTCATATGATGTTGATTCTGTGAATTTGATTCCTTGATTCTTTACCAGACCTTTTCACTATGATGAGAATTAAATACCTTCCACCTAGCTGAGCTCAAGGGTGTTGCCTACCTTTTGAATGAAATAGTTGGGTTTGCATACAACTGCTTATCATTTTCATTTGATATGATTTAGGAGGCAAGGTAGGAATAAGAGGAATAAGAGGAATAAGGTAGGAATAAGAATAGAGTGGAGTGGAGTGGAGTAGAGTAGAGTAGAGTAGAGTAGAGTAGAGTAGAATAGAATAGAATAGAATAGAATAGAATAGAATAGAATAGAATAGAATAGAATAGAATAGAATAGACTAACTCAGTAAGCCAACTCAGTAAGCTCAAACTGCCCAAGGAGCTGCTGATCCAATTCTACAGAGGAATTATTGAGTCTGTCATTTGCACCTCTATAACTGTCTGGTTCGGTTCTGCAACCCAACAAGAAAAACACAGACTTCAGAGGATAATTAGAACTGCAGAAAAAATAATTGCTACCAACCTGCCTTCCATTGAGGATCTGTATACTGCACGAATCAAGAAGAGGGCCGTGAAAATATTTGCAGATCCCTCGCATCCTGGACATAAACTGTTTCAACTCCTACCCTCAAAACGACGCTATAGAGCACTGCACACCAGAACAACTAGACACAAGAACAGTTTTTTCCCGAAGGCCATCACTCTGCTAAACAAATAATTCCCTCAACACTGTCAGACTATTTACTGAATCTGCACTACTATTAATCGTTTCATAGTTCCCATCACCAATCTCTTTCCACTTATGACTGTATGACTATAACTTGTTGCTGGCAATCCTTATGATTTATATTGATATATTGATCATCAATTGTGTTGTAAATGTTGTACCTTGATGAACGTATCTTTTCTTTTATGTACACTGAGAGCATATGCACCAAGACAAATTCCTTTGTGTGTCCAATCACACGGCCAATAAAATTCTATTCTATAAAATTCTATTCTAGAATAGAATAGTTGGAAGGGGTCTTGGAGCTCTTCTGCTCAGGCAGAAAATCCTGTACCTGGGATTGGCAACCTTAAACACTCAAAAGAGTCACAAAGGTCCTAACTGGAAGCCCACCCCCAATTCAATTCTGGAGCCGACCGGAAGTCCGATTCCCTCACCATATAGTCTCCTCCTAGTGCAGTGTCCTTTTTCATCTACCTGCCCTAACCAAAAGCCCTATCAATTGTGCAGCCAACCAGTGACAGGGAGCCACAGCAGAGGGATGAAAGAGCCACATGCGGCTCCAGAGCTGCGGGTTGCTGACCCCTGCCTTATAACATTTCAGACAAAGGTGGTTCAATCTCTTCTTCAAAGCTTCCAGCGTTGGAGAATTCACAATTTCTGAAGGCATGTTGTTCTATCTTCTCTGTCACTACACCTGACCTGCCTCATGGCACCCCTTTTGAGATTTGAATGGCCCCCAATCCTGCTAGCCCTCAGCAAAATCTCAAAAACCACAGGCACTGGTCCAAGATAGCACATGAGCCACCATTTTAAGTGTGTTGCCTCTGGTTCAACCTCTTTATGGAGTTTTAATGGTATGTGAGAATGACCTTGAGAACTGAGGGGAAGAGATGCTGCCCAGGAATTGATCAGACAAGAGGCGGGGGCAGCCCCCAGTGGCTTAACAGACAGTGGCTTAACAGACAGAGGAAGGAGCCGCCCAGGGGTGGGAATCAGGTGGTTCGGACTGGTTCAGTCGAACCGGATGTTAATTTTAATCTGGTTCGCCGAACCGGTTGTTCCAAGGACTGTCTGACTCCGCCCACCCCTCCCCTCCCCTCCCCTCCCTTCCCAGGAGTCTCCACGCAGCCCCTTTTGGATGCCAGGTAAGTGCAGGGCATGCACGGAGGCTCTGGGAGGGTGAAAAACAGGCCTACTGGAAGTACCAGAATTCTGAAAACCGTCTCATTTCCAGCCTCCAGAGGGCCTCCGGAGCCCAGGTGAGGCTGTTTTTGCCCTCCTGGAGGCTGGAGGAAAACCTCCAGAGCCTGGGGAGGGCGAAGACTCCCCCCCCCCACCGTTGTGCAGGAGGCCGAGTAAGCCATGCCCCCCCCCCATGGCCATGCCCACCCAGTGAACTGGTTGCTGAAATTTTTCAATCCCACCGCTGGACCCGCCCTAATGAATCGAGCAGTAAAAAGTGGTCGTGAGAAGTTTCTGCCTTCAGACATGCAAGATTCTGTTAATGTAGCCTTGCAAGAAAGTAGAATTAGCTCATGGTTCCTGTTCATGGTTTATTTGGGATGGCTGACGTCAAGCTTGCAAATCTGAAGGTACAAATCTCTGCCGCTTTTAACCAGCTGATCCGTTAGGATGGGTCCTTCCTAGTCCGCTCCTCCCCCACCCCCAGACTTAAGCCGATGGGGACCGCCCCACTTCTTTTGTCGATTGTTTCCTAGGCAGCATCTCTTCCCTTGTCCCTCAAGGTCATTCTCACATCCCATTACAGGAGTTTTGTTCTATTTTTTAAAAAAAAGCTTTTAACACTCCTGCAATTTTTTCCACTGGTGCTCCTTTCGCTCTGGTGAAAGAGCATTTATTTTGACATTTCTTCCCGAAGAGAAGAAAATGGGGATGTTTGTGTGAATGCAATGCAGCGTTCTTGCCAAGGAGTTTCTGTGCACAGATGATCTATCATGGCACTGTCTCTTTCTTGTGATCTGCAGGGCCCTCCCCCAGGGTCAAACTCCAACCCCTTTCAGCTTGGGAAGTGAGGACTGTCAAGGAAGTTTCAAAGAGCAGGAAGAAGTAGAAGCTAAAGCACCAGGTTCTTCTACCCGCTTCAAAGACTCAGAAAGCTGGAGAAACTCTAAAGGAATCCTTAGGTAGCCTGACAATAAGGGGAAAAGCAGAAGGCCCCCCCCCGCTTTCTTTTGAAGGGGAGGAAAAATCTAAGAAATCGCCAAGTCGTTTGAAGAACAGAATTACTAAGTACCAGAGGCCTTCAGTGTCATCTTGGTTAACTTTCCGAATCCATGTTAAGGCATTTTTATTCGCTCAGTTTATATTAGCTACATTGCCTCTGGTAACAGGAAAATTTAAATTTTATTAGTTTTTTTTAAAAAAACCCTCTTGCTGTTGGTTCTATGACAGTTATTTTATGAATTCTGCAAGGCCCAATTGATTCTGAGAGGAGGAAAACAAAGATGATTAGGGGACTGGAGGCTAAAACACATAAAGAATGGATGCTGGGATGGGGTATGTCTACTTTAATGAAAAGAAGGACTAGGGGAGACATCATCATCATCATCATAACAACAACAACAATAACAACAACAACAACAACAACAGAGTTGGAAGGGACCTTGGAGGCCTTCTAGTCCAACCCCCTGCCCAGGTAGGAAACCCTACACCATCTCAGACAGATGGTTATCCAACATCATCTTCAATTTTTCCAGTGTTGGAGCATTCACAACTTCTGGAGGCAAGTCGTTCCACTTATTAATTGTTCTAACTGTCAGGAAATTTCTTCTTAGTTCTAAGTTGCTTCTCTCCTTGATTACTTTCCACCCATTGCTTCTTGTATTGCCCTCAGGTGCCTTGGAGAATAGCTTGACTCCCTCTTCTTTGTAGCAACCCCTGAGATATTGGAACACTGCTATCATGTCTCTCCTAGTCCTTCTTTTCATTAAACTAGACATACCCAGTTCCTGCAACTGTTCTTCATATGTTTTAGCCTCCAGTCCCCTAATCATCTTTGTTGCTCTTCTCTGCACTCTTTCTAGAGTCTCAGCATCTTTTTTACATCACGGCGACCAACTGAATGCAGTATGATAGCAGTGTTCTGATATCTCAGGGGCTGCCACAAAGAAGAGGGAGTCAAGCTATTCTCCAAAGCACCTGAGGGCAGGACAAGAAACAATGGATGGAAACCAATCAAGGAGAGAAGCAACTTAGAACTAAGGAGAAATTTCCTGACAGTTAGAACAATTAATCAGTGGAACAACTTGCCTCCAGAAGTTGTAAATGCTCCAACACTGGAAGTTTTTAAGAAGAGATTGGACAACCATTTGTCTGAAGTGGTGTAGGGTTTCCTGCCTAAGCAGGGAGTTGGACTATAAGACTTCCAAGGTCCTTCCAACTCTGTTGTATGGTATTGTATTGTATTGTATTGTATTGTATTGTATTGTATTGTATTGTATTGTATTGTATTGTATTGTATTGTATTGTATTGTATTGTATTGTATTGTATTGTATTCTATTCTATTCTATTCTATTCTATTCTATTCTATTCTATTCTATTCTTCTAAAAACTACCATCCCATGGGCTGCTACTTGTATTAAGTTCCCTTCCACCCCCTGTCCCATTCAAAGCAGAAAGGGAGAAGCAAAGAGAAGAGAAGATCGATTTACCAAGGATGGTGAAGATGCAGACAAAGATGGTCACCAACACTTGGATGCCAACTCCAACTTGCTTCGCTTGCTCTTCGCAAAGAGTGAAGTCCCCTTCCTTATCGCATTGGCAAATCCGGATGGTAAGAGTGTTTGTGCTGGTCTGTGGTGGTGCCCCATTGTCGGAGATGATGATAGGCAAGAGATGAGTTTTGAGTAGCTCTCGGTTGAACTGGCCAAACTTGACGGTGACGTTTGCTGTGTTATCTGGAAAATGCAATAGCGTGAAGTTGTATGATCAAAAAGTGATTGCTTCAAAAGGGTTTCCAGCTACGACACATAATAGTTTATGGAACCCAACTGATGGGTAGAAGGAGACAGCATTCCCATTCTAGGTAAGGTAAAGGTAAAGGTTCCCCTCACACATATGTACTAGTCGACCCCAACTCTAGGGGGCAGTGCTCATCTCTGTTTCAAAGCTGAAGAGGCAGCGCTGTCTGAAGACGTCTCTGTGGTCATGTGGCCAGCATGACTAAACGTCAAAGGCGCACGGAACGCTGTTCCCTTCCCACCAAAGGTGGTCCCTATTTTTCTCCTTGCATTTTTTACGTGCTTTCGAACTGCTAGGTTGGCAGAAGCTGGGACAAATAACGGGAGCTCACCCTGTTGCATAGCATTAGGGATTCGAACCGCTGAACTGCCGACCTTTCGATCGACAAGCTCAGCATCTTAGCCACTGAGCTACCACATCCTATTCCCATTCTAAGAACTTCTTAATTTAGCATGATCAACTGGCAAACTGGATAGAACTTCCAGCTGGATAGCACCCTAGCTGGGTGCTAAGAACTACCTGTTTGTAGCTCTTAGCACCCAGAAATTGTGTCTATGAATCTTCATGGCAACATCTTATTTTGCAAATCTCTCTCTCCCCCCCTCCACCCATGGCTAAAATTAAATCAGGATTGTTCATTGGGGAGGACAACATCTTGGGGTTCTCCAGATATTTGGGGGAACAAACTGCCTACCCCTGCATTAATGCATTAGAAATGCAAAATCTTCCTTCCACTTTGACAGGGTTGAACCACTGTAGGGTGACTGGAATAAACTATGGAGATTACCAGGATGATAGGGCTAAAATGTTTGTGCTACCCATTTTTTAAAGACATTAAACTACCATATTTTTTGGAGTATAAGGCGCACCTTTCCCCCCCAAAAAAAGATGGTGAAAATCTGGGTTCGTCTTATACTCCAAATGTAGCCTTGCCCAGCTTCTTAAATGGAGGTTTCAGAGGCTGAAAAAAAGCATCAGAAACGAAGCTTCAGAAAAAAAGCCCCCAAACAGAGCTTCAGAAAAGAAGCCTTGAAACAGAGCTTCAGAAAAAAGCCTCCAAACAGAGCTTCAGAAAAAAAGCCTTCAAATAGAGCTTCAGAAAAGAAGCCCTCAAACAAAGCTTCAGAGGCTTTTTTTGTGAAGCTGTTTCGGAGGCTTTCAGAGGCAGAAAAAAGTTTTTCTGAAACAGAGTTTCGGAAGTTTCAGAGGCAGAAAAAAAAGCAAAAAAACAAAAACAAAAAACAAGGCACAGAGCTCACAACCAAGGAACCTGTTGCTAAAATTCACCTCTGGAAACAGCTGATTGGGGGTATTTCGGGAGGCCGATCCACCTGACAATCAGCTTTTTTCTTATTTTCCTCCCCAAAAACTAAGGTACATCTTATACTGAGGTGCGTCTTATACTCCGAAAAATACGGTACGTTAGTGGAACTTTAGAGTTCACCAGATCTGTTTCATTGTTTATTTCTGCTAACCGGCAAACAATCTTAAAAACCATATTGCCAATGAGACTCCTGTTTTTATTACACACATTAATGTACACAGGCACACACCATGATTGTCAATGAGGGTGAAGTTGCTGTCTTCAGAAGTCAGGAAATACTTGAATTTCACATCTGGTGGCGTTTCATCCTTGTCCACAGCCGAAATTCTTATGATCAACTTTATGAATAGAAAAATGTGATATTCTCTCATTATTTTCAACAGATCCATGGGGATTATAGAACAAATGCACTGCCATTAATCAAAGGCATGGTTTGGTCTTCTTAGCAAAAACCCCAAATAACCCAGGGGTGAAATGCTCCTGGTTCAGACCGGATCGCCCAATCCGGTAGTGATCTTGGCTGGTGGTTTGGAGAACCGGTAGCAAACGCAGGGCAAGGCTCCGCCCACCGGCCTGGCTGTCGTTACTTCCTGGTTTTAACCAGGAAGTAATGTATTTTGTATCCTCTGCGTATGCACAGAAAGGTTTTCCGCATGCACAGAGGGCGTGTGTGCACATGTGACACGCATGTAACGCACACGGAGCGTGCACTTCCGAGCCGGTAAGGAAGGTAAGTAGATTTTACCCCTGGAATAACCCCTTTTAATAATTCTGCTAGATGATAAGAGGGAACAATCTTTGTGATTTCAGGATTGCTCCCAAGCATGATGGGAATGTCTATGTGATTGCAGGGCATTAGAAAGAGCTTTTAGGGTTTGACCTCTGAGGTAAAAATAATACAGAAATAAGTTTTGACCTGTAATTTAAAAAGATATAGGTTTAAAAGGGGTTTAAAATATTGGGACTAGACTTCATCTAACATTGGTTTCAGAATGGGATGAACTATTATTTTTTTTTACCAGATTTGTGCAAATAACAATCACTTTAGAGAAGGAGAAGGAAATATATTGTATACGATACAATGGGGGAATGAAATTTGAAATATGTATAAGAATGTAGCTGACTGATAACCTGTTCAAAATGATTTTCTTTTAATTATGTTTATAAAAAATAAAAAAAAAAATCTCAAAAAAAATAATAATCTGCTCTGAATAACGTGTCTTGCAAGCTACCTGTGCGTTGATGGCAGAAAATTAGTGCTGTGATGTGTTTCTACGAAGAGAAATATAGCAGTAGAACATCAAACGGGGAAATCTAGCCCGTAAACTAAATAGGCATAATACATTTACCATGATTTGTTTAATAAACCGTAATTGGCTGAAGCCACCCAATAAATCACACCACAAATCACACGGTTAACATGATTTATGGTGTGATATATTGTATTTACAAATCAACACCGACTGAATTCAGGCAATGTGTTTCAATGAAAGCGAAATAAAATAAACACGTCAGGCTTTATGAATTCAGCTATAATGATTTTTACACCAGGAAACTCAATTATACCGAGCTAGCATTTTCTGAAGCACAGACTGACTACAGGTAGTCCTCAACCGTCCATTTAGTGATCGTTCAAAGTTACAATAACACTGAAAAAAGTGACTTATGACCGTTTTTCACACTTTACGCCCATTGCAGGATCCCGATGGTCATTTGATCCAAATTCAGTTGCTTGGCAACTGACTCACATTTATGACGGTTGCAGTGTCCCAGGGTCATGGGATCCCCTTTTTGCGACCTTCTGACAAGCAAAGTCAATGCAGGAGCCAGATTCACTTAACAATCCTGTTAGCAACTTAGCAGCAGCAATGCTTCACTTAACGACTGTGGCAAGAAAGGTCGTGAAATGGAGCAAACTCACTTAACAATTCTAATCTTCTAATCTAATACACCCACACATTCTGCTTATATTCTAGTCTTCAACACTTCTAAACTGATTTAGAATCCCTGTGAGAGGGATCTTGGAGTCCTAGTGGATAACCATTTAGATATGAGCCAGCAGTGTGCAGCAGCTGTTAAAAAAGCCAACACAGTTCTGGGCTGCATAAACAGAGGGATAGAATCAAGATCACGTGAAGTGTTAGTACCACTTTATAATGCCTTGGTAAGGCCACACTTGGAATATTGCATCCAGTTTTGGTCGCCACGATGTAAAAAAGATTTGTTCTAGAAAGAGTGCAGAGAAGAGCAACAAAGATGATTAGGGGACTGGAGGCTAAAACATATGAAGAACGGTTGCAGGAACTGGGTATGTCTAGTTTAACAAAAAGAAGGCCTAGGGGAGACATGATAGCTGTGTTCCAATATCTCAGGGGCTGCCACAAAGAAGAGGGAGCCGGGCTGTTCTCCAAAGCACCTGAGGGTAGAACAAGAAGCAATGGGTGGAAACTGATCAAAGAAAGAAGCAACTTAGAACTAAGGAGAAATTTCCTGACAGTTAGAAAATTAATAAGTGGAACGACTTGCCTTCAGAAGTTGTGAATGCTCCAACACTGGAAATTTTAAAGAAAATGTTGGATAACCATCTGACTGAGATGGTATAGGATTTCCTGCCTGGGCAGGGGGTTGGACTAGAAGGCCTCCAAGGTCCCTTCCAACTCTGATGTTATGTTATGTATGTTAATGATTTATGATTTATATATATATTCTGTTTATATCCTAGTCTTCAACATTTCTAAACTGTTTACTTAGAATTTCACTGTCTCAAAAAATACAGGCCCTTTCAGAGATCCAAACAGTCTTATTTTAGCTTTTGAGACCTATAATGTAATAAAAGTGGAAAGGGCATCACATGAGAACAAAATAAGGGAATAAAAAAGGCATATGTGTAATTCTTTTCCAAGTAAAAAAAAAAGGCATGTTTAAATTTGGGATACTTTTGGATCTCAAGTGTTCCTTTGATAATACTGGTCAAAATGCAGTAGGGTTAACAATCTTTCTTTAATATCAAAAACTAGTGTACTTGTATGCTTTGCCAGTTAAAGGACAAGTGCTACTGAAAATCTTTTTAGATTTAAATTTTCTTCAAAGAGAGAAACTGGGGAAGATATGGATTCTTTAATCAACTGTAGAACATTGAAACTAAGTAGAAAGAACATTTTTTCCCCTCCTGAAACTTTACCTGTCCAGGTGCAGCATTTTCACACACACGTGGATCATACGGAAAAGCGAATTCTGGGGCATTGTCATTTATATCCTTAATTTTAATATAAACTGGTACGTGGGTTTCTAATCTGGGGATTATCTTTTCTGAAAAAAGGGAAAAAATATTAACTGGTTATCATCCTGAGACATATTATAGTAAACACATCCAGACCATAGTATTATGAAAAGTACAATGAAGGAAGGAAACTTGTTGGAAGATCCCTAGATTCCAAATTCTCTACCTAATATTTCCAAATGGGACAAGGAAACACCCTTGGTTCAAACCCCTGGAGAGTTACTGCAGATCATTATTGATAAAATCAAGCAAAACCATCAGATTCAATTTAAAATAAGTTCTTAAACCGCCTATAGGTGCTCCCCATTATTCGATTGTCATGAAGCAAACCTTTCTAACTGAGCTTGCTTAAGACTATGTTATAGCTCGGGGGTATCAAACTCAAAGACATGGGGTACTTTGATCTGGCCCACAGGGTCGCCCTGGAAACAGTGAAAGACCGGCCCGTAGTGCATCTGCCAGTGAAAACGGAGCTCGGGAGAGCTGCATACAGTCCTTGCAAGCTGCGCTTTCACGGGCGGAGGGTTGCAGGACACCATTGCAACCAAAACAGAGCTCCGGGAGGCCTTTTTCGGTGGCAGAGGGTTGCAGGAGGCTGTTGCAGCTGAAAACGGAGCTCAGGAGCCTGTTTTTGCTGGCAGAGGGTTGCAGGAGGCCATTGCAACCAAAAACAGAATTCAGGAAGCCATTTTTGCTGGCAGAGAGTTGCAAGAGGCTGTTGCAGCTGAAAACAGAGCTCAGGAGTCCGTTTTCACTGGCAGAGCGCTCAGGCCACCACAGGCGCCCCTGACACGAGTGACGTCAAACTGGCCACACCCACCCTGGCCACGCCCCTCCCCAGCCCCCCTAAAGTCAAACACCACGCTGATGTGGCCCTCAACGAAATTGAATTTGACACCCCTGTTATAGCTGATGTAAAGGCTTATTTATATTTATAGGCTTAGAATTGATTTAAAAGTTACTTCAGAAGAGGTTCAAACGAGTGTTGGGCTTTCCTGTTTATTGCAAATTACAGGCAATTAGCAGCAATTGAGTTGGTAGTTAATTTATTAGGGCTGTGCAGTGCTTCAGATTCAAAGGGGGGAAATGTTTTTAAAGATCATGTGGTCATGTAACATCTGTTTGTAGTTCCTTCAATGGGATCTTGTCCCAGATGGTTGGATGTCTGCCTTGAACGAGATGTACCAGGAAAAGGTGTGTCTGATTTAAGGAACTGCCAATAGTTGCTTAATGAGTGCTTACAATGCTGTCAAAAGCACATTTGCTTTTTTCAATCCAAAGCGCTGCACAATCCTATTGTTTATTGATATTTATTTAGTCTATTTGTAATTGAAAGAACCAGAAAAGCAGTAGGAGTGATGTACTAATCAACATGTAGATCATCATCATTTAACGACCCCATAATCATTAAAATTTTGGGTGGGGTGGAGTCTGGCCAATTGAATAGAGCTAGCAGAGTGTTTAATGGCCGGATGCCCTTCCTGTTGTCAATGCGGAGTTTTGTTCTGCAGATATATTCTCATTGTGCCCAGAGAGAGAAATACCCGCCTCTACCTAGGATCGAACTCACAGCCTCCTGATTGTGAGGTGAGAGCTCCACCTCTAGGCCACCAACACCACTCCAAAGGTCCCCTTCTAGCCATCGTCATCTTCTTTTAACAACCCCGTAATCCCTTGAGGGGTGGAGTCTGGGCAACTGAATGGAGCTAGCAGTGTGTTTACAGGCCGGATGCCCTTCCTGTTGCCAATGCAGAGTTTTGTTCGGCAGATATATTCTCATTGTGCCCAGAGAGAGAAATACCCGCCTCTACCTAGGATCGAACTCACAGCCTCCTGATTGTGAGGTGAGAGCTCCACCTCTAGGCCACCAACACCACTCCAAAGGTCCCCTTCTAGCCATCGTCATCTTCTTTTAACAACCCCGTAATCCCTTGAGGGGTGGAGTCTGGGCAACTGAATGGAGCTAGCAGTGTGTTTACAGGCCGGATGCCCTTCCTGTTGCCAATGCAGAGTTTTGTTCGGCAGATATATTCTCATTGTGCCCAGAGAGAGAAATACTTGCCTCTACCTAGGATCGAACTCACAGCCTCCTGATTGGGAGGTGAGAGCTCCACCTCTAGGCCACCGCACCACTAATCAACATGTAGATGATACAGGGAAATACTTACTATTTTGATCCAGCTCATTGGCTGCGACAGTTATATTATGCCAGCTGTTTTCTTCTCTGTCCAGACGCTTTGTGGCAAAAATGCAGCCACTGGTGCTTATTTCAAAAGAAGTGGATCTTAAGATATGGTAGCTACGGTGGGTATAAGAAAAAGACAACTTAATATTACTGAGCCTCGTAAGAATTATGGGTTAAATATATGGCTGGATTTACACATGACAAGGAAAGCTAAACATGCAATGATATAGCAAAATAGCTCGCAAAATGTTATGCCAGAAGAAATATAGACATTGGGATGACATAAGATGTTGGTCTAATTGGCAGAACATGCCAGAACAGTGGCTTTTTTTGCCATAACGCTCTGACTTTGAACTACTACATTCCACTGTTTCCCAGTCTAAACAGAATGGGTGGATATCATCTCTATTTCTTTTCAAAGTTGTACATAAATGCCTTTTTAAAAGAGCAAAAAGAAAAAAAGAACGAAAACCTCTTGCAATTTGACTCTTTAATAAATTCTAAATGGATAGAGTTGGGTTCCTATTTATTCTATCTATCTATCTATCTATCTATCTATCTATCTATCTATCTATCTATCTATCTATCTATCTATCTATCTATCTATCTATCTATCTATCTATCTATCATCTATCTATCTATCATCAGGGGTGAAATGCTCCCAGTTTGGACCAGATCACCCGATCCAGTAGCGATGATGGTGGCAGGTGGTTCGGAGAACTGGTAGCAAAAATCCCTGCCCCCCACCGCCCCAGCTGAGCCGTGCGATCATCAGAATTTATTTTTTTTACTTTTAAAAGCATTTTTTCAGCCAAAGAAAAAAGTATTTAAAAATACTTTTAAAAGCATTTTTTCTTTGGCTGAAAAAAATGCTTTTAAAAGTAAAAAAAAAGCCTCAGATGATTGCGTGACTCAGCTGGGCTTGTCAGAACCCTTTTAAAGCATTTTTAAAAAAAATTTGTAAAAAAAAAGCTTTTAAAAGGCTCCTCTGGTGATCCCAGCTGAGTTGCCTGATCGCCAGAACCTTTTAAAAGCATTTTGGCCTATGAGGTTGTAGAAAAATGCTTTTAAAAGGTTCTGGCAATCAGGCAACTCAGCTAGGACCTTTTAAAAGCTGTTTTGCCTGGTGATCCCAGCTAGGTTACCTGATCATCACAGGCTTTTAAAAGCATTTTTTTTAACAACCTCTTTGGCCAAAGAGGTTGTAGAAAAATGCTTTTAAAAGTAAAAAAAAAAAGTTGGCCATGCCCACCCAGTCACATTACCTCTCCACCAAACCACGCCCACAGAACCAGTAATAACAAATTTTACATTTCACCCCGATACACACACACACACACACACACGTAGGTCTTTGGTTATTCGGGTTTTCTCCCGCGTAAAATTGGAAGTGTCTTGGCGACGTCTTTGGCGACGTTTCGACAAAGTTTCATTCGTCATCTTCAGGCTTCAGCTTCGTGCTTCTGGTGCTTAATTGGGTGACAGTCAGGAGTTGTTGGTTTTGGTTCCTGATGGTTGGATGTAGCAATGGCAGATCTACCAAAGTGTAGGAGGAGAGCAGGTAGAGCTGGGGGTGGTGGTGGAGTTAAATGCACCATCAGCTTAGAGTTCTTACAATCCCACAAATAGACTGAGTCCAACCCTTCTGGAATTCTGTTGACTCTTATCAGGCACTAATTTGGTACTGAACTTCAGTTGACATTAAGTCAGGCACAACGGATCAGGACCATATCTTAAGTTGCAATTTGTAAGATTGATTGCTTCAAGCCCATATATTAGAATTTAGTCAACTAAAGTTGAGTATTTATTTGTCCCCTATGACTATCATTAAGTGTTGTACCTTATAATTCTTGATGAATGTATCTTTTCTTTTATGTACACTGAGACAAAGACAAATTCCTTGTGTGTACAATCACATTTGGCCAATAAAGAATTCTATCCTATCCTATCCTATCCTATCCTATCCTATCCTATCCTATCCTATCCTATCCTACCCTACCCTACCCTACCCTACCCTACCCTACCCTACCCTACTCTACTCTACTCTACTCTATTCCATTCCATTCCATTCCATTCCACTCCACTCCACTCCACTCCACATTTTCTATTCTATTCTATTCTATTCTATTCTATTCTATTCTATTCTATTCTATTCTATTCTATTCTATTCTATTCTATTCTATAAATTTGCACCAGGTAATTGTCAATGGAATTCAAGAGGGGCTGGACTTAGAAAGTTTGTGGGATCGTAATGACTTTAAGCTGATGATGCACTTAACTCTGCCTCCTGCCTCTCCCTGCTGTTCTCCCACACAAAGCCTGTTTGTAACTTTGGTTTGGAGGCAATGGAGAGAATTCTTTTCCAAATGCAAATTGAGCCATCAGGGTAGTGGGTCTCCTTAGGAATAAAGCAGGAAGGGAGAAGACAATACATTTTCTTCCCCAAACTTCCTGTAACCTTGACAATTGGCAAGGTTACAGGAGCCGCTTTTTGGCATTAAATAAAAAGAGAAGCATGTTAAATGTACTTGAATGCCACATTAGGGCAGTGAATTCTCTATGCTTATTATTATCATTTTTTTATATTCAGAAGATACTTTTAGGATGCGGTCAGTTAACTTTCCATTACCTTATTTTCCGCCTGGCTTTATCAGGGTCACTTGCGGAAACGCATCCAATGGATATCTTTGTGGCACCTTCTTCTTGGACAGTGAATGTATAGGAAGGCTGGGTGAAAACCGGGGGTTCGTCGACATCGATAACTTTGATAATTACTCTTGCAAGGTTCTCGAGACCCTTCCGTGCAGCATAGGCATAATTGATATTGGCGTCAGTCGCTTCAACCACAAACCTGTATTCAGGTATCTTTTCAAAGTCCAAGAGCTAAATGAAAAAGTACACATGTTCAGTTCATAAAGTCAATAAAAACTGATTGGCTAGTATCGCGTTTTTTTTCTTTGGGTGGGGAACAACTTTTTTGAGATGAGACTTTTTGAGTTACGCTCCTTCAAGCATGTGACATCAGCTCAGACAATTCAATTCAATTCCTTTTTAAATGAAATTTGGATTGAAAATAGACAAATATAACTGAACGCTTCTACCTTGGCATAGCGGTCTCTGTTATTTGGAACTCCCTTGCAAGAGATAATCTTGCAAGGACCTACTTTGTACTCAGGGGCTACCTGCTTCCAGCGGTTTTAATTGATACTAGACAACCTGTGCTCTAGTTAACTAATTATTTCATAGATATTTCATTCAGAGAAACAGAATCACCAAGGGCAGATAAAAAAGTGGCTGGAGCGGGAATGACTTCTGATTTCCTGCTGGCTTCCCCATTGAGTTTTTTGTTAGAATCTGGCAGGGAGCATTGCAAATCCATCCTTCCTTCCTTCCTTCCTTCCTTCCTTCCTTCCTTCCTTCCTTCCTTCCTTCCTTCCTCCCTCCCTCCCTCCCTCCCTCCCTCCCTCCCTCCCTCCCTCCCTCCCTCCCTATCCCTTGCCTTTGCCCTTACCCTTGCCCCAGGGGTGAAATGCTCCCAATTCGGACTGGATCGCCCGATCTGGTAGCAATCTTGGTGGGTGGTTCAGAGAACCAGTAGCAATCGTGGTGCGAGGCTCCGCCTACCCGCCCAGCTGTCATTGCTTCCTAATTTTAACCAGGAAGTAATGTGTTTTGTACCCTCTGCGCATGCGCAGAAAGGTTTTGCGCATGTGCAGAGGGTCTGCATGTGCATGTGACATACACACGTGCGCATTAGTGAAGCGCACCTGCGCAGGCGTCACATGCACTTCCAAACTGGTAAGGAAGGTAAGTAGATTTCACCCCTGCCTTGCCCTTGCCCTGCCTTGCCTTGCTCTGCCCTGGCCTGCAGGTGGGAAAGGGGCTGCTGGATGAAGGCCAGCATAAAGAATTGTGAGATTATCTGGAAAATTTTCATAGAACATTGAAAATGTAGATCATGTGACCACAGCAGCAATCCAGCAGTGCAGCAGCTGGCAGTACTGCCGATGCAGCCACAACTTCTCCAGGTTTCATTCCCTCAGGAAATTTGACGATGGATTCTATAAATTATCCCATTTAAGATACTTTGGTTCAAAAATTATTGTCCTGTAATGCACCGTTTCGTGCAGTTAAAGGTCATGAAAAACAAGAGTTTTAGTAATAGATAGAGATTATTTTTTAGTCTTATTTATTAAATTGATATAGCTACTCATCCCACTTACATATTTACTAATTCTGTAATAGCTAAACAGCATTAATAATAATAGTAATAATCAGGAGTGGTATTCACTTGTTTTCATTACCAGTTCACAAATGTGAGCGTGCGCGGATGTGCAGAGCATCAAAACGGGATTTGATGACATTCGGGCAGGCGGGCAGAGCCTCCCACAACCGCTGCTATCAGTTTTCCCGAACCGGAGAGAAACGGCTGAATACCACCACTGGTAATAATGTTTGAATGTTACTTTCCACCACCCCCTAGAATATGCATTCCAAATATCATGTATTCCATAGTATGTTTTCTTCAATTTACTATTTCAGGTAGACCTAATTCTAACTGGAAATGTATAAATAGCCCAAGACACGAAATCAATTGAGTTTCAAAAAAAATACCTTTGTTGGTTGAATTACTCCTTCATTTGTGTAGCGATTTGGTATAATTTTAAAGGTGTCTTGGTAATTCCCTTGGCGAAAGCTGTACTTGGTATCCCTGTTTTGTGGTTCATCGATGTCCTCTACTTTTAATCTACCGACTTCACCGGTCAAACTGACGTTTTCAGGGACTTCGAAAGTGAAATTTTCTGAAAAAGATGTTCCCCAAACCCCCGATATTTCAGATAAAGCTTTCCATGATGAAGAAGGGATAAATGTAACGGGAGAGATTACTTGCATTTTTCCAATCCACACTGAAGGGGTGAAATCCAGCAGGTTCTGACAGGTTCTGGAGAACCGACAACGGAAATTTTGAGTAGTTCGGAGAATCGACAAATACCACCTCTGGCTGGCCCCAGAGTGGGGTGGGAATGGAGATTTTACAGTATCCTTCCCCTGGAGTGGGGTGGGAATGGGGTTTTTACAGTATCCTTCCCCTGCCATGCCCATCAAGCCACACCCATAGAACCAGTAGTAAAAAAATTTGGATTTCACCACTGCGGCACTGTCTGTGGATTACAGTGTCTGAACTATCCCAAAGAAAACATTCCAAAACCTCAGTTCCTCAGCAATAACAAAGCATTGCATTTTTATGTGATATGTTAATTGGAGTCTGCAGAAATAAAGATAAAGCGTTTTTAGATTCAGCCCTTTGACTTTGCAAAACTCACTTTGCTTAAATGTTGGAAAATTGTCGTTGATGTCAATTAATTTAATGATGACAGTAGCAGTGCCCAATTCTTCAGCATGTAGACCCTTGCCGTCCCTCGCTTTTACCCGAATGGTATAAGTAGCTTTTTGTTCTCTATCCAAGTCAGGCACAGCTGTGTAAATGGTTCCTTTAAAATAAAAATAAAACACAAACATTAGTTTATATTGTCACTTCCACTGTTTTTTCCCCCAACAGGGTTTAATTTTGAGTGCTGATGGTTAAAATAACAAAGCAAAAAGATTAAAATTCTTCAGGCAATGGTTGCTCCTGTGATGTCCTATATATATGAAAGTTGGACTTGGATGAAACTGGTTAGAAATATACAGTCTCTCTCTCTCTCCTTCTCTCTCTCTTCTCTCTCTCTTTCTCTCTCATCTTTCCTTCTCTCTCTCTTCTCTCTCTCTCCTTCTCTTCTCTCTCTCATCTCTCATGTTGCTCTCTCATCTATCTCTATCTCTATCTCATCCCTCTCTCTCATCCCTCTCTCTCCTTCTCTCTCTTCTCTCTCATCTCTCATGTTGCTCTCTCATCTATCTCTATCTCTATCTCATCTCCCTCATCTCTCATCTATTTATTTATCAAACTTTATTTATTTTATTTTATTTCTCTCTCTCTTATTTTATTTATTTTATTTATCTCTCTCTCTCTCTTTCTATTGCTATCTCTCCTATCTATCTATCTATCTATCTATCTATCTATCTATCTATCTATCTATCTATCTATCTATCTATCTAAAAAAAAATAGAAAGATCCATTTGAACTTTGATGTTGGAGAAGATTTATGGTCAACCTGGAAAACAAACCAATGGATCATAGACTAAATCAAGCTGGGCTTCTCACACGGAGTACTAATGGCTGGGCAATTACTGTCATATTTTTGACATATCACGAGAAGTTCCACTTCCTTTGAGAAATCCAAAATACTTTGAAGGATTGAAAGAAAAGGAGGAAGGGGATGGGCAGCAGCTAAATGGTTGGACTTAATAATGAAGGCATCACTGAAAGAACAAAAAGGCCAAGTTGAAGGCAGATACTTTGCAGAGAGTCTATTCACAAGGTCACTAAAAATTGACACTGATGACAGGACTTACTCAAAAGCTTTAAAAAACATCTAGGTTTTATTGGTGCTTGTTGCCGGAACAACAACTAGTCAGTTCTTTTAAGAAAATTCTTATAGTTCTTTGACTTAGAATATACTTATTAAAAATATTTTGTCCATCCATCCATGAAGAGTCTCAATGATCCAAGTCATGTTTCTCCGAACTGAAGAGAAGCAAAACATTTTCAAAGAAAACACCCATAAAGTCCACTTGTCTTTTGGAAAAAGCACCTTTGGGACATTTTGTCCAGCAGTTTTTTAGTTAAAAATCTCCCAGAATCAATTTTAACTTTCAGTGAACAAAAGTTTAGAGGACTTTTTGGGTTTATAGAAGCCTATTATCCTATGCATTTAAAAGGGATAGACTACTAAAAAATCTTGAAAAGCATAAATAGGTTTCCAGGACTTAGAATGCAAATGTCAACTCACAAAGCATCCCTAGCCTGCTTTCAAGCTGCCATAGGTCTGGGGGCATGGCAGCCAAAGACAGATGCACATTCCAAGCTTATCTCTCTCAAGGCTGTATCCCAGGGTTACCTACAGCAGCTGGAGGGGAGTGACCTGTAGATCCCACAAAATTGCTCTGTTGGTGAATGTGATTGATGACACACCCTGGGGGGGGCATAATTGGAGCGTAAATTATGTAGAGTCAGAGTTGGCTTCACTTGGGAAGTGCCGACATGAAGCTCCTAATAAATAACTGGATTTCTTTTGGAGCTTGGCTCCAGGCTTATGATTTAATTAGGGCATCCGTCAGAACCCTGACAGCAAATATGGCTAGTCACTTCAGATATGACAAGGAATTTACCTCCTCGGTCAGACCTGAAGTGTACCTCAGCCTGCTATGAGTGAGTTAATTCATAATTTAAAATAATCACAGGCTTACTAAGCAATCTCTTTTACATGGAAAAGAGAATAGATGCCATTTTGTTCTTTGATAGGGCAGAAAATATAATGGACAGTTGTGTTTGCTTGTTCTTGTACAAATTTTATTTATACGGTAGATCCTATACCTGAGTTGTCTATTCTGAAGTAGTTTTTGCCATCAGTAACTTCGTAGAAAACATCTGCATGACCATGAAGGGTTGGGTCATCAGCATCCACAGCTGTCACTTTGGTGACAGATGTTCCTAAAAAGAGGAAGAGAGGAAGAGAGAGAATGAAAAATAACAAGTATATTTGACTGGTTTGAAATGTGTCAACAGAGGGCTGAGGAAATTAGCCATGAAAATAGACATACAGTGATGAGAGACGTTTCCCTCAGATCTTCTCCCCTTAATTCTAGATCATGGCATGAATATATTAGAGACTTTTAATATGGCAATCTCCATTTTGCTCTCTGAATTCCTTCTGTAAGACAACCTAACCTTAACTAGCCTTGTTCCTAACCCTAATTCTCGTTTAATTTTCATTGGCAATGGAATTTTCCCATGTATTTTACTGTGGTCCACAAACAAGTCCAGACAAAAAGCTTTAACTTGTATCTGTATCAGAGGTGGGTTTCAGCAGGTTCTGACCAGTTCTGGAGAACCGGTAGCGGAAATTTTGCGTAGTTCGAAGAACTGGTAGTAAAAATTCTGACTGGCCGCGGCCCCATTCTATTTTCCCTCTCCCAAGTCCCAGCTGATTGGGAGGAAATGGGGATTTTGCAGTATCCTTCCCCTGCCATGCCCACCAAGCCATGCCACGCCCACCAAGCCATACCCACAGAACCGGTAGTAAAATTTTTTGAAACCCACCATTGATCTGTATTGAGCATTAAGAAGCAAAGCAAGGGTTTCAGATTGTTTTCTCACTAAAGGATTAATTCAGTGACGTGATGTGAGATTTTAGACAATCGGGTTCCAAAATAGAATAGAATAGAATAGAATAGAATTTTTATTGGCCAAGTGTGATTGGACACACAAGGAATTTGTCTTGGTGCATATGCTCTTAGTGTACATAAAAGAAAAGATACGTTCATCAAGGTACAACATTTACAACACAATTGATGGTCAATATATCAATATAAATCATAAGGATTGCCAGCAACAAAGTTACAGTCATACAATCATAAGTGGAAAGAGATTGGTGATGGGAATGATGAGAAGATTAATAGTAGTGCAGATTTAGTAAATAGTTTGACAGTGTTGAGGGAATTATTTGTTTAGCAGAGTGATGGCCTTTGGGGAAAAACTGTTCTTGTGTCTAGTTGTTCTGGTGTGCAGTGCTCTATAGCATCGTTTTGAGGGTAGGAGTTGAAACAGTTTATGAGGAGTAATGAGGAGTAATAAGCTTAAAAATGAGGAGTAATAAGCTTACCTAGTGGTGACATTTCTACCACCGAACCATTAAACACCTTTTGGACAAATACTGGGGCATTGTCATTAATGTCATGAACAATGATACGGAATTTGGACGGGTCCTCCAACTGTTGATTGGTAAGACGATTGTAAATCAGGGCTGTGAGTTCATATTCCGCTTTCTTCTCTCGGTCCAGCGTTTCACTCACAGAGACATCTCCAGTAAATTCATCGACTCTGAACAAAGTCCCAGCACCTTCCCCTTCAAGGACGTATTTGGCATTGCGATTCTTGATCGTTGAGGTGATCTAGAATGCATAAGTGTGTGAGAAAATCACTTCTAACAGATGGGATAGGATAAAAAAAAATCAGTACCACCATTGTTATTCTTTAACAGTTCATTATTTTTATTAAATTTATTTGACGCCCATCTCACGGTCTGAGAATTTCATAGTTCCACCCAGTGATGGGATTCAATTTTTTTTACTCCTGGTTCTGTGGGCGTGGCTTGGTGGGCGTGGCAGGGGAAGGATACTGCACAATCCCCATTCCCTCCCCACTCAAGGGGAAGGATACTGCACAATCCCCATTCCCTCCCCACTCTTGGGAGAAGGATATTGCAAAATCTCCATTTCCACCCCACTCTGGGGCCAGCCAGAGGTGGTATTTGCTGGTTTTCCGAAATACTCAAAATTTCCACTATTGGTTCTCTAGAACCTGTCAGAACATGTTGAGTTTCACCCCTGGTTCCACCTCACGTTACAGCATCTCAGTTTTCTGTGTACTTTTTTGATTGTGAGTTTCTAGAGATATTCCTCTCTAGAGGAATATTTCTGGCATCTATGTTCTACCTAACCTTTCTCTGTTTTCCAGAAAATTCTTAGATCTTGGCTCAAATGCGGATAATTTCCCCTCAATAAATCAATTTACTTGAATATTTGGAAGGAAACAGCCAGGTTTCAGCAGCATTCCTCTTTTTGGATGCCGAAAAAGCTTTTGATAGATTGGATTGGCAGTTTTTGTTTAAAGTAATAGAAAAAATGCAATTTGGGGATTATTTTATTCAAGCAATTAAGGCTATATATCAAAAGCAAACAGCTCAAATAATAGTAAATGGTGGATTAACAGAATCTTTCAAGATTGAGAAAGGGACTAGACAAGGATGTCCCTTGTCACCATTATTATTCATTCTAACTTTGGAAATATTATTGAGTAAGATACGTGGTTTAGATCGAATAAAAGGAATTAGAATTAAAAATCAAGATTATAAATTAAGAGCGTTTGCAGATGATTTGGTTGTTTCTTTATCTCAACCAATACATTCAGCTGTATATTTGATGGAGACAATTGATCAGTATAGTAAGGTATCTGGGTTTAAAGTGAATCAACAGAAGACAAAATGATAATTAAAAATATGAATACACATCAGAGGAAGAATTAGAAAGAATAACTGGATATGAAGTAGTTAAAAGGTTAAATACTTAGGAGTATACATTACAGCATCGAATGTAAAATTATATAAAACAATTATGAGGTATTGTGGGGAAAAGTAATTAAAGAAATGGAGAAATGGAAGAAGTTACAATTATCATTGTTGGGAAGAGTGGCAGCTATAAAATGAATGTTTTGCCTAGATTTTTATTTTTGTTTCAAATGATTCCAATTTTGAAGAAAGATGCAAATTTACAAGAATGGCAAAAGGATTAATAAATTTGTATGGAAGGGTAAAAACCGAGGATAAAGTTAAAAATAATGCAAGACGTTAGGAAAGAGGGGTTTAAAATGCCTAATTTGAAATTGTACTATGATGCAGTTGTTTTAACTTTAATTTCTGATTGGATTAATTTAACAGAGGAAAGGATTTTGAATATAGAAGGTTATGGTTTGTTATATGGATGGCATATGTAATATATGACAAGAAAATTGATAAGACATTTAAGAATAATATGGTCAGAAGTGCGTTGTTGAGGATTTGGAAAAAATATCAATATAAGTTAGATGGAAAGATACCAATATGGACCATCCCCAGACATATGATAGAGAATATAAATATATTACAAAAAATGGAAGTTATCACTTACAAAGAGCTTTTGACTATGGAAAAAGCGGAATTACAGTTGAAATCTAGGGAGAAATTGAGGGATGAAGGAAGAAATTATACATGGTTCCAGTATGGACAATTGCAATCTAGATGGAAAATAGATCAGAAAATTGGTATAAGGCAAAGTGATGATAATCTGGTAAAACAAATAAAAGATCAAGGTCAACAGCATATAAAGAGATTATATAATGTATTGGTTGAAATTGATTCAGAAATGGAGTTGGTTAAAGATTGTATGGTAAAATGGGCACAAAATTTTCAACAACCTATAATGTTAGAAACATGGGAAAAATTTGGGTGAGGAATGTTAAATTCATGCAAGCACAAAATTTAAGAGAAAATTTTTATAAAATGTTTTATAGATGGCATTTAGATCCTAAAAAACTGTCATGTATGTATCCAAATGTGAAAGCAAAATGTTGGAGATGTGATTGTGAGGATGCTACCTATTATCATATATGGTGGACTTGCAAAAAAGTTAAAGCCTTTTGGATTAAAAATATGGTGGATTATGCAGAACATTTTGAAAAAGAAGATCAAGTTTGTTCCACAGTTCTTTTATTAGGAATAATCTCAGATTGCACTGTTATAGAGACAAAACTGATTCTGAATTTAATAACTGCTGCAAGATTATTGATTGCACAATATTGGAAGAAAGAAGACTTACCTACAATTGGAGAATGGATTAGTAAAGTATCAAATTTAGCAGAAATGGCAAAATTTCTGCCTACTTGAAAGACTGTACACAAGAAAATATATATTGGAATGGAGGAAGTGGATTGATTATATTCAAAATAAGTATCAGATTAAAAATATCAATTAGTTTTTGAGTGAAGTTAGGAATTATTATGTATTAGTTTAAGAAAGAAGGAATTGATAGTGTGATGGTGTGAAATGGAATATGTTTTATGTTATATTTTAGATTATGTTTGTTAGTTACAATACCCTGTATTCTGTTCTGGGAAGTCTCGGGGAAGGATGCGGGAAGGGAAGACTATAAATTGATTGGTTGCCATTGTACAGGAATAATGGTAGAATTAAACAAGTTGGAATGGTGTAATGTCGGGACTGCTCGGCAAACACTCCCGAAGGGAAAGGGTAAGGAAAGAGGAGTAAAGAAGGAAGAAAGTAGGTAGGTAGGTGGGTAGGGAGGAAAGAAGGAAGGGAGAAGAAAGGATAGGAGGAGGAGAAGAAGGAGATAGAGGGTTAGAAAGGATGGTAGTGAGAAGTGGGAAAGAGGAGGGGAAGTAGGAAAGCGAGGAGAAGGTGGTGGGGGAAGTTTAAGAAGGATGAGAAGGGAAGAAAGGATTAAAGGGGGGAGTGGCAGTCGAGCAGCCCTGACTGAGTATAATTTGAGTATAGGACTGATTGTTGGATAAGTGATTGTATTGTACACCGGTCAAATTGTGGGAATTATTATGGAAAAATAAAAAATTTTTGCAAAAAAAAAAATAAAAATAAATAAATAAATCAATGAACAAATTTAATGTTTTGGAATCATTCGTTTCATTGGATTCCCTTTATCTAGCTTTTTGACTTGTGTGAAGAACACATCATATTTTAGGTCAAATTTATGCAGAAACATTGGTGATTCACAAAGGTTCGTAAACTTTGAAACCACAGTTTGAGTTCAAAAAGAAACCTTTAAATAAAAGGCACCAAAATGCTTCTTTTTCATACAAAAAGTAAATTCATTTAAATGTTTGGAGATTATGATTATAAATTATGGATCTTTTAATTTAAAGGTATGATGAATGGAAATATAATATTGTTTCAACTACTAATTTCTTCTACATCTGTACTGTGCTTAGTTAAATCAGTAAATAATACAGTACATAACATTACTGTTACTACTCCTATATAGTTCTATAAAGCTTATAAAGTTTTGTACAAAAAGTTTAATATAAAATTGGTTGAATATAATACAAATAGTATATTCAAATCTTGGTCCAAAATTAATAACATTATCTTATTTATCTTGAAAATGGAGTTCCCTTCAGGGTCCCTATGAGATTTAAGAGATGCAGAAATATCTATTTTACGATGGGGCTTTTGAGGCTTACTCTGTGCCCTGCAAACCATCCTAGCTAGCGAAAGGTTTTGTTTAGCTGGTTTTTAATGGCTGCATGCATGTTTTTCTTTCTTTCTGCTTTTTCTGGGATATGTCAGATTGCTGAGACAAAGAGGTGAGATCTTTTGAGGTCAGAAGTAGTGCCTAGATGGCAGTGGTGGGATTCAAGTAATTTAACAACCGGTTCTCTGCCCTAATGATTTCTTCCAACAACCAGTTTATCAAATTGCTCAGAAAGTTAACAACCGGTTCTCCCGAAGTGGTGCGAACTGGCTGAATCCCACCACTGCTAGATGGGCACTTGGAATAAGGGTTATCAGCTAAATTAAGTCAGCTGTGTAGACTGCAGTGAATTCCTTTCAGTGGTGGGTTTCATTTTTTTTACTACCAGTTTTGTGGGCGTGGTGTGGCTTGGTGGGCGTGGCTTGGTGGGTGTGGCAAGGGAAAGATACTGTAAAATCTCCATTCCCACCTCACTCCAGGGGAAGGTTACTGCAAAATCTCCATTTCTTCCCGATCAGCTGGGATTTGGAAGGCAGAGAATAGATGGGGGCGGGGCCAGTCAGAATTTTTACTCCTGGTTCTCTGAACTACTCAAAATTTCCACTACCAGTTCTCCAGACCTGGTCAGAACCTGCTGAAACCCACCTCTGATTCCTTCCGTCTTCTTCCAAGTGCCTTTTTTTTGGGGGGTACTTTTGTTATTGGATCTTCCAAGAAAGGCACTTATACCTAATGTCTTGGCACTTTTTTGATCGGTTCTCAGAACTGAGTGCATTCAGAATTTACTAAGAGGCCACTCATGGGGTGAAAATGTCACATGTTACAAAACTGGAAAAAGTATATAAAAAAAAGAGGCGTGTTCATGGCTTGAACAAAAATGTTTACTTAGGGAAGTTTCCAGCAGAAACAAAGCATACTTAAAATTATTAAGACTCCTTGCCCACCAGATAATTCAACCATGTAGCCTGGGGTCATCTATTTGGATTGGCAGGAGTTTCACAGGGTCTTTTGAAAGAGGAGTTTTTCTCCTACCCCATCATCCACCACCTAGTTCTTTTCAATAAAGGCAGGGGTGGGATTCAGCCGGTTCAGACCGGTTCGGGTAAACCGAATGCTAATTTTACATCTGGTTCACTGAACTGGTAGTTGCAAGGACTGGCTGGCCCTGCCCTGCCCCGCCCACCCCACTGCTCCCAGGAGTCTCCATGTGGCCCGTTTTTGATGCCAGGTAAGTGCAGGGCCCGCATGGAGGCTTTGGGAGGGCGAAAAACAGGCAAGTTCCAGAAGTCCAGAAACAGGCTCGTTTCTGACCTCCAGTGGGCCTCCAGAGCCCGGGGAAGGCCGTTTTCACCCTCCTGGAGGCTCGAGGAAAGCCTCCAGAGCCTGGGAAGGGCGAAAACACCCCCTCTGCTATGGTGCAAGAGGCCGAGTAGGCCACGGCCACCATAGCCACGGGCTGAGAACCGGTTGCTCAAATTTTTGAACCCCACCCGTGAATAAAGGGGTCATGGCTTTCCAATTGCAAAGAAGAACATGGACATCCCACACTAAAAATCTGGTTCCCTCCGACAATGGTGATGATTGAAATGGGCCTTCCAGAAGTTTCATGGGACATCAGATTTCGCGATAACCAGGCTCCCAAAGATTTGCTGCCTGCATCTCAGAACATCAGGAAATGAAGCCAGTGTTCAGTTGTGCAAAAGGTAGATAGGCAGTTCGCACCTATTCGGGAGAACCGGTTGTTAACTTTCTAAGCAGTTCGGAGAATCGGTTGTTGGAACAAGTCTTATTTTGTTTTTTCCCCCACTTTACAGGGCTAATCCTTTAAGGAACCGAAACATTCTGGTATTGTTTCTAGCCTAATCTATATCGCCCTGCTTACAGAAACTGCCTCTCTGGTTAATCCTTATTACATTATAATAGCTAAGACGAAACACCCATTGATGTGTGTGACGTTGAGTTGGCCACATGGTCACATGACCACCGAGCCACACCTACTCAGCTGGTCATTAGGTCAAAGAACCTGTTGTTAAATTATTTGAATCCCACCACTGTAGATAGGTTACTGTCATGTCCCACTCCTCGGCTGACGGCCGGGTCAGGGAAATCCGAATCAGGCGTGCCTCTGCAGCTCTGCCAAAGTCCTAGCAAAGTTCTCAAGGCAGGCAGGAGACCAGGAAGTGACTTCAGCAATCCAAGGTAGACTTTGCCTGACTCAGAGAATGCCAGAAAGCAGATCCTTTATATAGGCCATGGGGTGTGGCTCCATGACTCAGCACTTATCCCAGTCTGCCCCTCCCTTCCTTCTGTTGACGCCGCTTATCAATTCTCCTGAAGCGAGGGTCACCCCAGTCTGCAGCTGTTGGTAATTGACCTTCCTCAGGCTCACATGCTGTGGGGGAGGGGGAGGAGTCTAGTTGCTCCATTTGCCTGGGCATAGAGCCAGGGCTGGGGTCTGGAGGCGCTTCTTCTTCCTCAGCCTGTCTGGGCATGGAGCCAGGGCTGGGGCCGGGAGGCATGCTAGGACATTCCTCAGCGTTCGGAAGCAGATAAGAAGGCCCCGGCTGCGGGGAAAGCGGACGAGGCACAACAGGTTACTATTACATCACTGCCTAATGGGCTTTGCTGGGCAAGTGGAAAGCGAAAGTCCTTCTCCATGCAAGGAATTTGCTTGTGGTACCTCTTGGGTGGTTGACTCTTAATTGACCATTACCAAATCCATGCATACCTTTCCAACATGATGGGGCAAAGTCCCGTTCTGCTCTTCAGGAATATGCATTTTATTCCAGATCCATTCTCTTTTCATTCGCTTATGCAAGTCATCGTTTACGTTTGACTTCGAGATATGGTCTCCATGCACACCAGAAGACACCAGGATCAAGAAAGCGAGGAGGAGGAGGAGGAGGAGGAAGTAAGAGCAGCTCGCCATCTTTGTCGTTCAATGATCTTGGAAACGCCTGTGTTTGAAGAAGTCAAAAACCATCTGGTGACTACATGGGCACAACATTTTCTTGATAACAGCACACAAAAATTTTTGGTACAGGCTGTTCTTTTTGAACTTCCCAGTTTAGCCTATAGACTTGGGATTCTTTGATGGTCTGTCACCCCAGTGCTAACCAGGTCCAATCCTACTTAGCAGAGAAGGTTAGACAGATGCTCTACCTTAACATAACATAACATAACAACAGAGTTGGAAGGGACCTTGGAGGCCTTCTAGTCCAACCCCCACCCCAGGCAGGAAACCCTACACCATCTCAGTCAGATGGTTATCCAACATTTTCTTAAAAAATTCCAGTGTTGGAGCATTCACAACTTCTGAAGGCAAGTCGTTCCACTTATTAATTATTCTAACTGTCAGGAAATTTCTCCTTAGTTCTAAGTTGCTTCTTTCTTTGATCAGTTTCCACCCATTGCTTCTTGTCCTGCCCTCAGGTGCTTTGAGAACAGCCCAACTCCCTCTTCTTTGTGGCAACCCCTGAGATATTGGAACACAGCTATCATGTCTCCCCTAGTCCTTCTTTTTATTAAACTAGACATACCCAGTTCCTGCAACCGTTCTTCATATGTTTTAGCCTCCAGTCCCCTAATCATCTTTGTTGCTCTTCTCTGCCCTCTTTCTAGAGTCTCAACATCTTTTTTACATCATGGCGTAAAAAATAGGGTTTTCTTTTCACCTGCTGAAAAGAAAACCCTATAGCAGTGATGGCTAACTTTTTTGCTGCCACGTGCCAAAAATGGGGGGACTGTAGGGGGGGGGGAGCGTGCATGTGTGGCCACACCCATAACTCAATGCACCCTGCCCCCCCCTGCACATGTGCCCTGGAACTTCCCAGTCCCACCGGAAGTTGACAAACGGGCTGTTTCCAGCCTCCCGAGGGCCTCTGAGGGAGTGGGAAAGGCCATTTTCGCCCTCCCCAGACTTTTAGAAAGCCTCTGGAACCTGGGGACAGCGAAAAACGGGCCTTCCCCACCCCCCCAGGCCCTCCGGAGGCTGGAAACAACCTATGGGCCCAGAAGGCCTGAAAATCAACTGGCCAGCAAGCACATGCACACTGTAGCTGAGCTTGGGCAACGCTCGCATGCCCACCAATATGGCTCTGTGTGCCACCTGTGGCATATGTGCCATAGGTTCTCCATCACGGCCCTATAGTATAAGGCAGACGATTCATTAGATATTTATTTGGTGTTTTCATATAAGAATGTTTTCAGGCGCTTAGGGCTGTTACTCACAAGCTGTTTTCTAATAGCAGGTTAAAAAAAATGAAGTTCAAGGTTTAATTAGTGAATAGTGAATTTTTGCTGTCGTTTTTAGACATGCAGATCCCTGAAACCGAATGCTCTTTTTGAAAACCAAACTAAACCAAGTCCTTTATTCCACATGTCTATGGAGATTCTCAGTCATCCAGGTCATGGTTGTCTCAAAAGTGTTTTTTCAAAAGGCAACTGGAACTTTATTTTCTTTGAGGATGTTTCTCTCTCATCCGAGAAGCTTCTTTAGTTCTGAGGAGAAGCTTGTTTAATAAGCTAGGGACCTGTGATCTATGCTGACTGTGCTGAAAAAAACCCATCCAATCAGAGCACAGCCAAGCTCCCACCCAATCAGTTCAAACCCCCACTAGCAGTTAAAAAGGAAGAAACAGCTGCAATCACACATTGCTCCCAGAAGCACGAAGCTGAAGACTGAAGATGACGAATGAGACTTCATCGAAACGTCACCAAGACACCTCCAATTTTACGCGGGAGAAAACCCGAATAACCAAAGACATATATATATATATGGCATAAAAATGTAATCCAGATCAGAGAGTGCTTCTGGTTTTGTTTTGTTTTTTTTGTATGTTTCAAATGACTTGATCTTCACTCTATTTTCATGTTTCCCAACACCCAATTCTCACTTCCTCTGGCTAATTTTTTTGTGTAGACTTTCTGTCACCAGATAAAATAAAGTTGTCCCTTGATTGCCTCACTTCAAAACTGGAGGGTTAGCCTTTTCTCTAAATAATGTCTCTCCTTTTGAGATCCCCCAATTCTAATGCTTGCATAATAATTAATACTTTTGAGATTTCCATGTGTTCATTCAGATTTCAGGAGCTATGTCTTTTTTTTTTTAACCAGATACTGCTAGAAAAGAAGCAGGTTTAGAAACAATGATGTATCAGTTTCATCTAGCAGTGGTGTGTGATTAAAAAAAAAACATACTAAAAAGCAGAGACATCACCCTGCCAACAAAAGTGCCTATAGTCAAGGCTATGGTCTTCCCAGTTGTGATGTATGGCTATGAAAGTTGGACCATAAGGAAGGCTGAGTGCCAAAGAATTGAGGCCTTTGAACTCTGGTGCTGGAGAAGACTCCTGCAAGTCCCTTGAACTGCAAGGCGAACAAACAAGTCAGTCCTAGAGGAGATCAACCCTGACTGCTCTTTAGAAGGCCAGATCCTGAAGATGAAACTCAAAATACTTTGGCCACCTAATGAGAAGAAAGGACTCCCTGGAGGAGAGCCTAATGCTGAGAAAGATTGAGGGCAAAAGAAGAAGGGGACGACAGAGAACTAGGTGGCTGGATGGAGTCACTGAAGCAGTTGGCATGAGCTTAAATGGACTCCAGAGGATGGTAGAGGACAGGAAAGCCTGGAGGAATGTTGGGGTCATGATGAGTCAGACACGACTTTGCAACTAACAACAACAAACCAGAGGTGGGCATGGCCAGTGCATGATGCATCTGTCCCATCGGCCCACGAGTTTGACACCCCTGTTTTAGAGTAAAGGAACTGCATATACAACTCCAAACCGAAGGCTATTAATGTTCCTCTGCTTAACTTGAACAGCTGGAAGGATTTCATCCCTGGCTTTTTCTGAGTTGCAAATCAGCAGTTGCAAAACTAACAACTGCATTATTTTTCCAGCAAGCTAAACTGACATTTAGGATATGGGCTACCTCAACCCTTTGGGAAAGCAGACAAATGATATAAACAGCAACAGTAACAATGGAATGGTCCCCACCCAAATCACAGGATAGAAACAGTTTCTACCCAACGTGATCTACAGTACTTTCTCTGTTTGAATTAATTTTCCAAGATTTTTTTTTTAAAGTGGTCATATGTGCATTCTCAAAGATGGAGGCTTTTGCTTCATGGCCCTGTCTCCAAAGAATCTTGGGAATTATACTTGGACAGCAATTCCACCCCAGATTTCTGCTAATTTGCAGAATCACAATTCCCAAGGAAAAGTTAATACATTTTAAAAAGACACTTAACATCTCTTTTACTCTTCGCTCTCAGGGAAATTGTGTTAGTAAATATGAATGTCAGTTTCTTGCGAAATAGTACATCCTGTCTGATAATTTTAAGTATTTAAAAGAAAACATTTGTTAAACATTTAGCTAAATAATAGATGGCTTTCTGAACTGGAGCACTTGGCCTAGATAATTGCTCTGGAGGAGTGAACGCACAAAATATGCAGCTTTTATGGTTTATAATAATTGTGAGCAACTTGCTAAGTCTTAGCTCGTTCCTGAGATCAAATGATTTCGCATCTCGGTTGACTTTGAGTGTACTTTGGCTAAAAGAACCTCTGTATAGCACAGATTGCATTTCAGCTAGAAAATAAACTTTGCAATTGTTATAGAAAAATAATAAAAACAAGAAGCAGCACTAGGAATGATGGATAGAAGTTGCTGGGAAATAAACGTTGATTGATCTTTGAGAATATCTTCTAACAACCTTCCCCAGCTTGATGCCTTCAATGACTTCCACTGACTTCAAAAGATGCCACCGCCAGGTGATCCAGGTCCTGCCTATTTTTAACATGTGTTGCATACATTGCACACAAATAATAATAATAAAAAAGGCAGAGCTCTATTCTCCATGTCACTGCTGATTCTAAAGGTAAAGGTTCCCCCACACATATGTGCTAGTTGTTCTCGACTCTAGGGGGCAGTGCTCATCTCCGTTTCTAAGCCGAAGACACAACACTGTCCGAAGACGTCTCCGTGGTCATGTGGCCAGCATGATTAAATGCCGAAGGTGCATGGAGTGCTGTTACCTTCCCACCAAAGGTGGCCCCTATTTCTCTATTTGCATTTTTTAAGTGCTTTTGAACTGCTAAGTTGGCAGCAGCTGGGACAAGTAACGGGAGCTCATGCTGTTACACAGCGCTAGGGATTCGAATTACCAAACTGCCGGCTTCTGATCGACAAGCTCAGCATCTTAGCCATTGAGCCACCGTGTCCCTTACTGCTGATGCTGCTGTCCTCCAAATAACATTGGACTTCAAATTCTATACTTTCCAGCCAATATGGCTGGCTATGGAGATTGGGAATTCTTGCCCTTGAAGTCCAACATATCTGGAGAAAATCATATTGAGAAAGACTGTTCTAATATTGCAAAGATCAGATTTACTATCTCAGGAAATAGTGATTTCTCCTTCCTTTGACCTATATTAACAAGGGGTGGATCCAGTCCCTTGCCCTGGCCCCATCATATACATTTTGGAACAGATACCTTCAAAAATAACTTTCCACTCATTTGTGTAGCCCTTAGATTGTTGTTTCTCAACCTTATCCAGTTTAAGATGTTTTTATTTCAACTCCAAGAATTCCCTAATCAACAGGTTTGCTGGAGAATTCTTTGAAGTCCACACATCTTAAACTTGCTAAGATTAACATTGCTGTAGATCAAGGATGGGGTCAAACTTTCTTTCATTGGGGGTCGCATCAGGGTTTTGTCTGACCTCGGGGTGCCGAGGTGGGCATGGCAACAGAGGGCATGGCCACCTCGACGTCACTTGTATTGGAGACACCTTTGGTGAACCAAGCACTCTGCCAGTGAAAACAGGCTCTGTTTTCAGCTGCAACAGCCTCCTTTAACCCTCTGGGACCCTCCATTTTTGCTGGCAGAGATACCATGGGCTGGTCCTTTGTTATTTCCAGAGTGAGCCTTTGGGGGCAGATCTAAGCACCCTGTGGGCCAGATCTGGCCCCCAAGCCTCGAGTTTGACACCCCTGCCAAAACCTGCTGTCGGCAGTTTGTCAGACCTGCTTCTTGGCTGACATCCTGAGCCACTAGCTTTATATAATTGTATGTAATTGCAATTATATAAAACTAAATAATTACACTAAAGAACTGGTCCCTGTGGTTGGAACCACTGTGCTTCAGTGGTTGGTTTCAAATTTTTTTACTACCGGTTCTGTGGGCGTGGCTTGGTGGGCATGGCAGGGGAAGGCCTCTGGTGGCTCAACAGACTAATGCAGTCTGTTATTAACAGCAGTTGCTTGCAATTACTGCAGGTTCAAGTCCCACCAGGCCCAAGGTTGATTCAGCCTTCCATCCTTTATAAGGTAGGTAAAATGACGACCCAGATTGTTGGGGGCAATAAGTTGACTTTGTATATAATATACAAATGGATGAAGACTATTGCTTGACATAGTGTAAGCTGCCCTGAGTCTACGGAGAAGGGCGGGATATAAATGCAAATTAAAAAAACCAAACAAAACTGTAAAATCTCCATTCCCACCTCACTCCAGGGGAAGGATACCGTAAAATCTCCATTCCCTCCCCAATCCAGGGGAAGGTTACTGCAAAATCCCCATTCCCTCCCAATCAGCTGGGACTTCGGAGGCAGAGAATAGATGGGGGGGTGGGGTCTTTCAGAATTTTTACTACCGGTTCTCCGAACTACTCAAAATTTCTGCTACCGGTTCTCCAGAACTGGTCAGAACCTGCTGAAACCCACCTCTGCTGTGCTTGAATTGCAAAGAGGAGAGTTAGTTCTTCCCACTGTTCTATCTCCAAATGGTCATCATGGATGGATGAAAAGTTAAGTGGTACAGTAGAATCCCCAGTGGAACATTTATTCTGTTTCTCCTCATTCTTGAACTCTACCTTGTTTTCCTGAATAGACTGATGACGGCTTAATCATAACCCTCTCGCTATGAGTCTGGACTTGGAGAACAAGTGGGGTCTGCACTTGAAATAAAATTAGTCATGCTTCTGGTTTTGTCACCCTTTCAGCGGTGTCCTTGTTTGGATGACAACATGGCTGAAGACGTTTATTGAATGTGGTCAGCTGCTCTATGATGTTCTGCAGGAAATAGAAGGATCGGTCATGCACTTGTGCTCCAACTGCTTCCCAGACGTGCCAAGATTCCTTCAGAGGAAATGGGCTGGGACCTGAATTCTGAATTCCAAGCCTGCTGATGTGAGCGGCAGTTTAAAGAAAGCTTCGTAGCATTCAAGATTTCCGTGGCATGTGTTGTTTAGAGATTAAAGGAAGGAGAAGAGAATGATCACATGGTTGACTTCCTCCAGATGGCAAAAGCTTGAGTAGAGCAAGTGACTCCTAAGGATATCAAGGGAGATCTTTAGACACCCACCCCCCCATTCTTCCTACTGTAAGAGAGAAATGATGCAGTCATGAGATCTGGGTAAAGACCTGAATTTCTACCAGAGCTACATTTAAAAACACAAAGGAAAGTCTTTAAAATTATATTTTGGAAAAGTTGATTACTAAACAATAATGGAATAGATTGCATTGTTTATGATGTTTCGTATGAAAAAAACCTTGAAAATAGTGTAATGAAGTCTATAAGAAATTAAATCAATGCCCATTTTTTTTCTCCCTGAGCTGACAATAAGACTTGGATTTTGAGTAAAGGATCGTACATTCCAAAACGTCTTAAGAAGCCAAATGTAATTAGAATCCGTTTTGTTTACATTTCAATTGAACGAACATTTAAAATATACAATTACTCCCCAGTCAGATACTGAAGGCTTTTAAGTACATTATTGAATGGTGAATGCATTACTGTATCACTGAATGCATTACTGAATGCTTTTAAGTGCATTAAAAAGTGCTTTTAAGAACATTTAAGGTGCATTTTTAAGTGCATTAAATGCACTTTGCTAAGTAAATAAAGAGGCCACAGGAATCCCTGGCTCTCAATTTGCCCATCTCTGATATAAATTTCAAGCTTATTGGTTAGGATAGTTTCTGCTGGAAAGTAATTTGACTTCTTTCCTCCTCTCCAATTTTATGGAGTTCTTATAAAAGCAGGGATCTGTAATGATTAGATATAATAGGCACAACAGGAATATTTGAATTCTTTTTGTTATTGCATTATTTAATGCTAATATGCTAAATCTTTTGTTGTTAGCATTTGGTTCTCTCAAATACTTTCCACCTTAAAGCTTTTCAAAGTTTAACATTTTCTCGTTTTTTTCTTCCTTCCTTCCTTCCTTCCTTCCTTCCTTCCTTCCTTCCTTCCTTCCTTCCTTCCTTCCTTCCTTCCTTCCTTCCTTCCACCCTCCCTCCCCTTCCTTCCTTCCTTCCCTCTCTCCCTCCCTCCCTCCCCCCCTCTCTTTCTCACTCAAATTTTTTGTTGCACATCCCCTGTTTTACAGGACTGACAAATGCCCTTCTGTGCAGAAGTGGTATGCAACAGGTTCTGACCAGTTCTGGAGAACCGGTAGCAGAAATTTTGAGTAGCTTGGAGAACTGGTAAATACCACCTCTGACAGGCCCTGCCCCCATCTATTCTCTGCCTCCCGAGTCCCAGCTGATCAGGAGGAAATGGGGATTTTGCAGTAACCTTCCCCTGGAGTGGGGAAGCCAAGCCAAGCCATGCCATGCTATGCCATGCCACGCCCACCAAGCCACGCCCACAGAACCAGTAGTAAAAATTTTTAATCCTACCACTGCTTCTATGCCTAGAACTATGATGACTTTCTGTAGAAACCTGTTATAGAACCTGCTATCTGAAATATTGATTAAGTTAAATTTAGGTGGGGGAGGGGATAAGTTACTAGTTCATCTTACTTTTGCCAATATGTTTACTTGTTCCTGTAAAAGAAATCCCTGAAATATTTCATTGTGTGTTTTTTAATTTATTAAAAGTGTTTTCTATAGAGAGAATAAGGGGAAGATGTTTCACAAGTACATTAGTGATATTCGATGCTATTATATAAAGTTAAATTATATAAAGTTAAAAATTATATAAAGTTAAAAAGTGTGCATTCTAGTGCCTTTAACCATCATAAGAATCAACCCAGTGCCTTCTAAGAATAATTGCAATTAAACACAACACAGCTAAATTCCAGGAGATTTTAGTGGAGAAGTCAACAAATAAAAAGAAAACGAGTTTAGTTTTAGACCAGCCCTTTATAATAAATAAGAAATAGGGTCATGACTGTCAGTCAATAAAGAAGATTGAAGTGTCTTTAATTTCAAATAAATAATACAATTATAACAGGTAAGTAACATCTAGCCAAATTCTACCTGTTCCTGAAAAACATTAAACTTGACTTGAACCTGGATAATATTTGGATGAGACATTACCCAGATATCTTAAAACAATGGATTTAGTAATCTGAAAAAAAATATTCCAGTATATATGCTGATATATACCCTGTTTCCCCCCAAATGAGACACCCCCTGATAATAAGCCCAATCGGGCTTTTGAGCACATGGCAATAAGGCCAAATGCCTTTTTCAGGGTTCAAAAAAATATAAGACCAGGGTCTTATTTTCGGGGAAACACGGTACTGGAATATCAGTAAATTACTATATGAATGGGAGGAGCTTAATTTAAAAGAGATAATAAGCATGTTAGCAACTGAAATTTCCTGACGGAACAATTAATCAGTGGAACAACTTGCCTCCAGAAGTTGTGAATATTCCAACACTGGAAATTTTTAAAAAGAGATTGGACAACCATTTGTCTGAAACGGTATAGGGTTTCCTGCCTAAGCAGGGGGTTGGACTAGAAGACCTCCAAGGTCCCTTCCAACTCCTATTCTATTCTATTCTATTCTATTCTATTCTATTCTATTCTATTCTATTCTATTCTATTCTATTCTATTCTATTTGAAAAAAATAAATTCTGTGATTTTCCAAATTGAGCTACAATACAGTAAATGGCAGAAAATTTGAAAATCTTTGTTTTCAAAATAGGCAGATTTTCCCAGTTCATATCTCCCAGCTGGGCTGACCAATGATATCTTTGATTGCCTGGGCCTGATGTAGAATCAACAGATTTAGAAGACATCCAGGTAAAATGGCTCTTTTAGATTATTGAAATATTTTTCATCCTATACAGCTATAAAAAATGCTGTAAAAAAAAATCATGGCCTCATACAGGTAATCCTTGATTTATGATCATAATTGAGCCCAAAATTTCTGTTTCTAAATGAGACATTTGTTAAGTGAGTTTTGTCCCATGGTATGAGTCCTTTCTTGCCACAGTTGTTAATTGAATTACTGCAGTTGTTAAGTTAGTAACACGGTTGTTAAGTGAATCTGGCTTCCCCTTTGACTTTGCTTGTCAGAAAGTCACAAAAGTTAATCACATGACCCTGGGACACTGCAACTGTTATAAGTATGAGTCAGTTGCAAAGCAGTCTGAATTTTGATCATGTGACCAGGGGATTCCTGCTATGGTTGCAAGTGTGCAAAATGGTCATAAGTCAGTTCTTTCAATTCTGTTGTTACTTTGAACCAGGGGTGAAATGCTCCCGGTTCGGACTGGATCGGCTGATCCAGTAGTGATGACGGCGGGTAGTTCAGAGAACCGGTAGCAAAAATCCCTCCCCCTCCCGCCACCCATGCCCACCCAATGCTTGGTCACCCGCTTCCCCGCTTGCCGCTTCTTTTAAAAAATGCTTTTAAAAGATTAATAATAACAACAACAACAACAACAACAATAATAATAATATTTTAATTTTTATACCGCCCTTCTCCCGAAGGACTCAGGGCGGTTAACAGCCAGATAAAAATACAATACAATATACAGTAAAACCCATTTAAAAAACTTATTCAACATTGGCCAAATTAAAACTATAAAAGACATGATATAAAACCCCGTTTAAAATCCAATTTAAAATCCATGTTATGCCAGTCCTGCTTGGAAGAATAAATACGTCTTCAGCTCGCGGCAAAAGGCCCGGAGGTCAGGAAGTTGACGGAGTCCAGGAGGAAGCTCATTCCAGAAGGTAGGTGCCCCACAGAGAAGGCTCTCCCCCTGGGGGTCGCCAGCCGGCATTGTTTGGCTGACGGCACCCTGAGGAGACCCTCTCTATGGGAGCGCACCGGTCAGTGGGAGGCATATGGTAACAGAAGGCGGTCCCGTAGATATCCGGGTCCTATGCCATGGAGCGCTTTAAAGTGGGTAACCAGCACCTTGAAGTGCACCCGGAAGACCACAGGTAGCCAGTGCAGCTTGTGCAGGAGAGATGTTATATGGGAGCCATGAGTGGCTCCCTCTATCACCCACGCAGCTGCATTCTGGACCAACTGGAGCCTCCGGGTGCTCCTCAAGGGGAGCCCCATGTAGAGAGCATTGCAGTAGTCTAGGCGAGACTCTGACGATCATAGCTGAGCTGCCTGATCCTCAGAGCCTTTTTTAAACTTTTAAAAGCATTTTTTTAAAACAACCTATTTGGCCAAATAGATTGTAAAAATGCTTTTAAAAGGTAAACAAAACCTTTTTGACGATCACAGCTGAGCTTGCATTTGATGTGTGGTGTGTACTGCACATCCATGTGTGCAGCACGCATGCGCAGCCAGCAAACCTGTAGTAAACCGGTTCAGATTTCACCACTGCTTTGAACATTCGTTGAGAACTACCTGCATTAACTATTGATCAAAGCTTGTTTTTCCCTTCCTTGTTGTTCTCTGCCTTCTGAAAGTTTGACCGAAAAGGAATCTGAGAAATGGTGACCATTAATTGGATGCCCAGATTTTCAAGGTAATGAAACTTCATTCCTTCACCCTCTTTCTCAAGATGGGATTTCCCTTGTAAGATTCAAAACTGCAAGGTTTTAAAAATACGTAGAAAATCCATCTTAGCAACACATCCTACCGACTCCCTTACATAGAAGAATGAAATGACAACGGTTGAGGCCAGAGCTCTAAAAACATGCACAACGATGGAGAAATTGTTAATTAGCTGGAGTCCTGTGGATGTTTCCATGGAAATTCTGGTTTCTACCTTTGATGAGTTTGCTAACTCAGTTAGTTTTAGCCTTGGTTAATTTTTTGTGGCTTGGTATGCTATGAGAATTCAACTGGCTTAATTCATTTATCTTTCCCTGCATTATGAAACCATCACCGTCATTACTCAACCACCCTCCTGTGATGGATTAATTCCAGTTAATGTGATATGAGAATGCAAAACTTCTGAGCTATGGTACAATTTCAATCAGTTCACTCAGTTCACTCTTGCCTAATTTGTAAGAATACATTCAGCGGTCAGGAGGCCTATTTAATAGGCATGAGAAATCAAAACCCAAGTTGGCGGTTGCATCGATACTACAGTAGCGGCCAAAATTGTGGAAACCTTTTGGGAAAAGTGTATTTTCTAAAACTAGCTAATAACACCACTTTTTTGGGGGAGTAGTACCATAAAATTATATATCAATGGAAAGATAATTTAATCAAGAATGTAATGCAATAGCTTTTATGAAGGATTTGCTATTAGAAGGGCAGTTACAGTATAAAGAAGAAAAGTGAAACACGTAGAAAAAACGAGATATACAAAAATGATCACCATGTCAGTTAATACTTAGTTGGGTAACCTTTAGCATGAATGTCTTACAATGTCTTTTAGTTCTGCAGCTTATAACAGCTTATAATGTGAAACCAAGATTGAATGTTTGCTTCTATTAACTGGGTTTTATTGCTGGGTCACTTCTGACTAACAAGTTTCTTGAGTCGGCTCCATAGATTTTCAGTTGGGTTAAGGTCTGGGCTATTCCCAGGCCATTCCAGTGGAATATGATTATCTTGAAACTCCAAAAAAATGAACAAACAAACAAACAAAAAACCTGGTGTTATTAGCCATCAAACCTCAAAAATACACTTTTCCCAAAAGGTTTCCACAATTTTGGCCACTACTGTAAGCCTGTGCAGACATATTCCAAAAGGCAACTGGACTTTCTTGGGTTTTTTTCCCCTTGAAAACATTTAGCTTCTCATCCAAGAAGCTTCTTTTCAAAGAAAAAAACTAAGGAAATCCAGCTGCGTTTTGGCAAAGCGCCTTTGGGACAACCATGACGTGGATGATTGAGAACCTCAATAGGTATCGTGCAGCCATAGTTTGAACATGTCTGGACTAAGAATGTTGGTTTGGTTTCTTTTGGCTTCGTAGACATTGCAGTTCTTGTTTTTTTTCCCCCCTTTTAAACTGAATTTAACCTGCTTCCTATTTAGCCTGATCTACAATCTGGTGCTCATCTGTTTCTCATGACAATTGAGTATGGCCTCCATAATGCCATTGGGAGGAGCTCGGAGGGTGCCCAAGCAGGATGTTTTCTGCAGCACAGGAAAACAGGAAGGCCTGTGCTGGCAAAAACCTGCAATTTTCAGAATTTTGTGCTGAAGTCTGCAATTCACAAAACCTTTGCAAAAAAGTTACTTCTGGAGAAAGAAAACGCCTGCCCAAAGGGCTCACACTAAATCGTGAAAAGCTGAGGCACAGAGGTCTGGGGGGGGGGTCATTGCTGAAAACCTGGAAAATGCATTTCCCTAAACTGAAATAAAACCCTGATGAACTCAGGGCGTAGTTCGAAGGGACGGTGTCTTGCCTTTCCATAAAAAGGGGAAAGGAAACAAAAATTGTCTGAAGGATGCGGCTTTGGAGGCTTTCTGCCACAGGCTCCATTTATAATGTGCAGCACAACATTTTGTCTTCATGGAATGAAGAATATTCAGTCACTTTCTGATTAGTGTATCAGCCTCTCCCTCTCTCTCTCCGTACTAGATTCTGCCCATTTTATACACTTCATTTTTCATTTTCCTGCCTGTGTAGGTCCTTTACAGCTCATTTATACAATCCTGTGAATTTAGCCAAAAAAGAAGAGAAGTGGAAAAGTGCGTGGAAAATTATATCCATTTTCTTGACAGCCATTCTGATAATGGATCTATTTTTCTGTGCACCTTTGCAAGCAAACCCCAGTTGTGGCAAGCTTTTAATTTCCTTTAAAATAAGGGGTGTGCATTACTTGTATGGAAAGTCCTTGCTTAATGACTATTCAAATTAGAATGGACTCCAAAAAATGTAGTTACATCCCATCCTCAAAGTTTCAACTGCTGCACTTAATGATTGTAACCAGTTAAGACCAAAACTCCAAGCCCAATTGTTATCATTGAGGACTATCTATCTATCTATCTATCTATCTATCTATCTATCTATCTATCTATCTATCTATCTATCTATCTATCTATCTATTAGTGCTCATGTTTTGATTTGTGACCCATGCTGCTAAACCAAACAGGTGGGTTTGCAAGTTCATTCTAGCTCTTCTGTAATCTTCTGGAGCACATTAAGTAGTCAACCTGTCTAATGGTTGTGATGGGACAATTTTCTTCTTGGCCCCTCACAAGATTCATTTCAGGTCTGCTTAGATCCTGCGTAAGCTTAGCCAGAGTGCTTTCTCATGTGCCTTTTGATAGTGTCGGGGCTCAAAAAGGAAGGGGCGTTGCCTCCTACAGATTGGTTTTTCATTCAGTTATGATATTTGTGTGGGGGGGAAAAAAAGAATAAACAAGCAACTTGGCATCTTTAATTTTCCTAAAAACCTTTCTCATCTCAATGTCCAGGGATTTGCTCTAGAGTGAACCGCTCTGAGAAGAATCTACAGCTACAAGCCAACATCCTTCCCTTTGTTCTCAGAGAAGAATGCTAGCAAGGGCATCGCATTTGTTAACTTAAGCAATTTATGCCTCCCCCCCCTTCATTTGGCAGGAGTGAAGCTAGAAAAGAGTCTCCCCCCCCTCTTTTCAAACCAGTATCTGATGTTCTTACAATTCAGCGAAGGCAATCAATCACAAAGGGCTTCTAAAGGTGAAAGGACTATACAAATCCATATATATATATATGTATATCCTGTTTTCCATTACAACAACTTGCTTCAACAAAAGCAGGATATGAGAGCAGGTTATCCAGTTTGGCAAATCCCTCCAAAGCTGTTAATTGTTTAGGTGAATTTCCCCTGAGCCTGGCTTTTATTTTATCTGCTGCAGCTTAACCAGATGTGGAGGAAAATAAAGCTCCTGGGCCTTTAATCATTTCATTGAAGAGGCCCTTTCAATATTGATGCCTGTTTTCTGCATTAGGTTTATATTTTCCTCTTCCCTAAGCAACAATAATCTCAGGTTAGAGTGTGAGAGAGAAAGTAAACAGGCTAAAGTTAGCTAAAGTAAGCTTCAGTGGATGACGGTACACATCAGTCTCACCCTTCCTGGGTTTAGCCCTATATCTAAGCAGATGGAGTCAAGCTATTTTCTTCACAAACCTGTTTATTTTGTCCACAGATCATTAAAAATTACGCATGATAACCATCAAGGTTTCTCAGCAGTTATTTTAGAGTCCTCAAAAAGTATTTATCATTGTCTGCATTTCCATGAACTGTAAAGTGATAATTCAAGATGGGTTTGCATAACAGAGTAAACCAGGGGTCTGCAAACTTGGCTCTTTTAAGACTTGTGGACTTCAACTCCCAGAGTTGAAGTCCAACTCTGGGAGTTGGACTTCCAGAGTCAACTCAATCAGCTTTGCTGGCTGAGGAACTCTGGGAGTTGAAGTCCACAAGTCTTAAAAGAGCCAAGTTTGCAGACCCCTGGACTAGACTAAAACGTCACTAAATAATTTGTGTTTAGTCTACTGAATAAAGGCAGTCGAGCTGAGGCAAACCAAATGAAAGCATATAGCAAATAAATAAAACAAAATAAGAGAGATTGGCAACACGGTGCTATAATATGAAGTCTACAACATGAAGTCATTCCCCCTCTTCTTTTCATGTTCCTTCTCTTCTCATAATAGACTGACCATGATGGTCAGGCAACATTTGGAATGGCTTCACCCATTTCATCAAACTTTCCTTCCTGAATAAGCGATACTTTACATACGCATTCATTCGTCATGATTTACCCCCCAAATGTTAATACTGTGTCTAGACATGGCATCTAACCAAAGACAAACAAAGCACATTACGGTTTAGTGTTGTCTAAATCAGATTGTAGTGCTTCTTTGTTTACCTCATGAAAAGAAAGAGGGAAAAAGTCTGAAAATGAGGAACAGTTGATTTGGAAGGTACAACTTTTGATGATTATTTTTTCACTTACCAGAAGCTTTCTGAGGTGAGTGGCAATTCACAAAAGTCCCAAAGATGCTTTTTCAAAAGGCAACTGGTTTTCCAGTTGGTTTTTTTGGGGGAAAAAAACACCTTTGGGAAAACCATGACCTGGATGACTGAGAATCTCCATAGACGTTTAACTCAGAAAAGGTGATGTCTTTTAATAAAATGTGTTAGTCAGAAAATATGTTATCAAACTCCTGATTTTTTTTTTTGTTAAGCAAGATCAGTTGCGGTAAAGAAATGTGTACGACACATAAACTGAAAAAATAGCTCTTGCAAATCTCATATGTAAAGTACAAACATGGAAAATGGAACATTCTTCTCATAAGAACAAGGAACAGCTTTCGTGAATTGCTGAGCACAAATTATGCTCCCGTTCAAAAATGCTTAGACATTGGCGGACGGTAAAGACATCATGACAATTCTTTGGTGGTTTTTAAGAATATAGCCCAAATCCATAATCTTATAGAACCAATAAATGCACTTTTTGCTCAGTGACTAAAGTACCCAGCTCGGTTCACAAAATCACACGAATTAAAAATAACAGAATACTAGAGCTGGCTTAGAACTGAATTTAACTCCCAGTTTAGTGAAGGAATCCCGATCAAAGCATCTTAAGAGAATGGCTAACTACATTCAAAATATAAGGCTTTGTAACGCGAAGAGCCAGCATGGCCTTCCACAGGTGGCTAACCATCCTGAGATGGCTGTTGAGAGATTTCCTCCCTCCCCAATTTTCTATAATTTCCCCTCCAAAAATGGGAATATTGAGTGGAGAAAAGTAAGGGAAGGAATATAAACGGTACTGTGTAAGGCAAGTGTTATTATTATCCTCCCTATGCCACATATTTTGGAGATAACAAAAATAAATAAATAAAATAAAATACACTCCTAATATTTACCCTGTGTGAAGTTGGTTTATTTCCAGAAAACAAAGCATCCGTCTTCATGAAAACATTGTAAGGTATCTGAGAAAACCTAAGAGGTTTTCCTAAACTTTTATTTGAATTTTTTGAGTGCAACAGTTTGGGTTTACTACTAGTAACAACCAGCCCTCAAATTTCTTATCTTAAACCACAAAGTCTTCTATTATCTTCCTACTGTTTTTCAATTGAAAAGCCTCCAGTGACAGTTAAGGTGGCTCTGATAAAGTAACCTGATCACAGGTAAAATATCCAGAAAGTTGGTGGGCAACAGGCCTACAAAATATCCTAAGGAGAGACTCTGGCTCACCTAACTTTGGCAAACAAGCAACACAGCTGTCAATTATGGGGTTAAAAAAAATATCTAAAAATAACCTCAAATCTTGTGTTTCTTACCTGGCTTCCTCTTTAATCGCAATTTCGAAAAGATTCTGGTGATTGTGATCTTCTCTAAGCACCCTCTAGACCAAGTCATGGGAGTGTATTGGATAAAAGTAAAATCAGTTATTTGACTGCATGAAGCAAGTCAGGGAGTGATCAGCTTCCTAGTGTTGCCAATGGGTCTACAGCTGGGAAATCAGCCCTTCCCCTCTGTTGAGTCTGTACATCCTGTTATTGTTCTGATATTATTAATGTTACAAAGAGAAGAGTGGAGGAAGGAGATAACGCTTGGGGTCATTCCCTTAATCACCTTCCCAACAAGTAAGAGGTAGAGAACAGGATGGCAGGAGTCGTTGCCATTTGCTAACAAAAACAACTCAAGCCAGAGGCTGAGAATGGGGATTGTGAAAACTTAGAAAGAGTGGAATGCAACTTTTTTTTTTTAGGGGTGGGATTTTTGTGTTTTCTTGGCGGAGAAATCTTATGGACTTCTTTAAGACTTTCCCCAGCTACTCATGATAACTTGTTCAGAAAGCCACTTGTATCTTCTTCCTTGACAATTTAGAGAGATTTTATTTCCTGCTTCAGTTTTCACCAATAATTCCTTAGCTTCTGTTTCTCACAAATTAAGCATACTAAACTGGTTCTTCGTATTAGTTTTATGTTTTTAATCTGGAGCCTTAATCCAAGGGGCAGGTGCTACTTTTGAGACGATTCAACCTTCAATTTGAATTCAAAAATGAATTCTGAATTCATGAAAAATGTATGATATTTATATATATTGTTGTGACAAAATAAATAAATAAATAAATAAATAAATAAATAAATAAATAATAAATGAATTCAAAATGAACTGAAGATTCAGCTTCAACTGCAACAGCGCACGAATGCACAATAGATACAAACTCAAGGTAAACCGCTCCAAACTCAATTGCGGAAAATACAACTTCAGCAACTGAGTGGTCAATGCCCGGAATGCACTATCTCAGGGTCTCCAACCTTGGCAACTTGAAGACTTGTGGACTTCAACTCCCAGAATCCCTCATCCAGCAAAGCTGGCTGAGGAATTCTGGGAGTCGAAGTCCACAAGTCTTCAAGTTGCCACAGTTGGAGACCCCTGCACTATCTGACTCTGTGGTTTCTTCTCCAAACCCCCAAACCTTTAACCTTAGACTGTCTACCGTGGACCTCACCCCATTCCTAAGAGGTCTGTAAGGGGCGTGCATAAGCACACCAGCGTGCCTACCGTCTCTGTCCTAATGTCTCCATTTATTCGCACCCATTTCCTGTGTTCATAATCATGTGTATACTTATATCTGTTATCTTATATATGCTTGACAAAAACAAACAAACAAACAAACAAAATAAAATAAAGATGCCTTCCTGGGGTCCAGATGGATGATGACGTGACCTTACCCGGAGCAAAAATCCAATAATTGCCAGGTTATAGAAGCCATTAAGGCTTCCTACATGGTGTAAAAGCACTTATTGTATCTGGTAAATTCTTGATTGTCCCACTCATATTTCAAAAATGTATTTAAATTGTTTTTCTCATTTTCTTAGAGTGCGTTTTATAGAAGCATAGGATTAAATATTTAAAATAAAAACTAAAAAAAAAAAATACCCCTGACACATTCTTTTACTTTTAATACTGGTGTGCTATGTTTGTGGTTACCCTTTTTAAAACGTAGGTTTTACGTTTTCTGACAATTGTGGTGAAGGGAAAACCCCAGACTCTTTGAGAGTAAGCCACATCAGCAAGAAATACTGAATTTGTGGACTCAGTGCTTGCTGAGGATAAAGGCTAGTTGGTTGAAAGAGAAGACGCTTGAGGTCAACAAAGAGGAACCTAGAAACACAGCATCTGCTGAGTTATCTTTCGTTGGCACAAACAAATCTTTTCCCTTTTATGCTGCTTGGCTTTGATGGAACTTATTGTCCAAGCAGAGAAGAAAGCTGAATGGTCAAGCTGGAAAGTCAGAGGCTATCCAAGGAAACAGCTGCCTAACAACCCTCAACTGACGCTAGAAGATTAGCAAGACTGTTGGTGGTAGAGCAGGAGAGCAAGCTTCAAACTGCTGCTACCTACTTATCCCAAAGGTGCTTCTGGGAACTGGGTATGTCTAGTTTAATGAAAAGAAGGACTAGGGGAGACATGATAGCAGTGTTCCAATATCTCAGGGGTTGCCACAAAGAAGTGGGAGTCAAGCTATTCTCCAAAGCACCTGAGGGCAGGACAAGAAGCAATGGGTTGAAACTAATCAAGGACAGAATCAACCTGGAACTAAGGAGAAATTTCCTGATAGTTACAATAGTTAGTCAGTGGAGCAATTTGCCTCCAGAAGTTGTGAATACTCCAACACTGGACCTTTTTAAGAAGAAATTGGATAATCATTTGTCTGAAGTGGTGTAGGGTTTCCTCCCTGAAGTGGTGTAGGGTTTCCTCTGAAGTGGTGTAGGGGACCTCCAAGGTCCCTTCCAATTCTGCTATTCTATTCTATTCTATTCTATTCTATTCTATTCTATTCTATTCTATTCTATTCTATTCTATTCTATTCTATTCTATTCTATTCCATTCCACTCCATTCCACTCCACTCCACTCCATATTTTCTATTCTATTCTATTCTATTCTATTCTATTCTATTCCATTCCATTCCACTCCACTCCACTCCACTCCACTCCACTCCACTCCACTCCACTCCACTCCACTCCATATCTTCTCTTCTCTTCTCTTCTCTTCTCTTCTCTTCTCTTCTCTTCTCTTCCCTTCCCTTCCCTTCCCTTCCCTTCCCTTCCACTCCACTCCACTCCACTCCACTCCACTCCACTCCACTCCACTCCACTCCACTCCACTCCACTCCATATTTTCTATTCTATTCTATTCTATTCTATTCTATTCTATTCTATTCTATTCTATTCTATTCTATCCTATCCTATCCTATCCTATCCTAACTAAAAAAAGTTTCTTGGATGAGAAGCAAAATGTCTTCGAAGGAAAACCAAGTTGTCTTTTGAAAAAGCACCTTTGGGACAACCATGGTCTGGATGACTGTGAATCTCCATAGACATTTGCTACTTAAATAGTTTACTTCTTCGATTGGGCATTTTATTTTGGATATTATTTTGACTTTTTAGCTTGGAGTCCCTTAGTCTCCAAAGAGTGGTTTTTGTCTTCCGACCCTATCCCAGAATGCTCAACAAATTGGAGACAATAACCTGCTGCTTCCAGGGTTTGCTTTCTCCAACTTCTTAGTCAGCTCCTCGCCTCTCCGTCTTCAGGGATCTCTGCCACAGCAATGTCCTGGTACTGAAACACAAGCTGTGTTTGTTTGCTTGCTTTTTCTTTGTGTGTGACAGAGGCAGAAAGAAAAAAGCAAGAAAAAAGAGCAATGCTTGGCAAAAAGTAAGGCAGAAGAGAAAGAAAAAAAATGCAAATATAGTCAAAGTTGCCAGGAACTTGAATGTCCACTGTGCACTTCCATGAGTCACTTCCAGTTTCCCTTTTTCATGGTGAATTTTATCCTCGAGTAAGCCTGACTTCAGTTTCCTGTAATGAGAATTGTTACACAAAAGAAAATGACAGTGAATGAGTTTACTGTATTGTGAAGTGTGTTCTGTAGGCAAGCAAGCAACCTTTATTTTATTTATTATTTTATTGATTTATTTGCCAAGTACGTATTAGATAATATATATAAATATAAGCATGACTTGAATACATAAAATGAATACAATTAAAGGGAACATTAGGACAGGGACGGTAGGCATGTTGGTGCATCTATGCACACCCCTTACAGACCTCTTAGGAATGGGGTGAGGTCAACAGTAGCCAGTCTTAGGTTAAAGTTTTGGGGATTTTGGGATGAGACCACGGAGTCAGGTAGTGCATTCCAGGCATTGACCACTCTGTTGCTGAAGTCATATTTTCTGCAATCGAGTTTGAAGCGGTTTACCTTGAGTTTGTGTCTATTGTGTGCTCGTGTATTGTTGTGGTTGAAGCTGAAGTAGTCATTGACAGGTAGGACATTGTAGCAGATGATTTTATGAGCTATGCTCAGGTCATACCGAAGGCAGCATAGTTCTAAATTTTCTAAGCCCAAACCTTCCCACTGTAGCTCTTCTAACAAACGCTTGGGGTCAAATGCTTAGATCATTTTCCTGCAATTGACCATTTCCCAAGAACTGACACTAGGAATTCAACCTCGATTTAAGTCCCTGTAGTAGGTGTTAGAGAAGTAAAGCAATCTGACTCACACTCCTGTTCAAATCTGCATTGCATCTTTTTTGCACCGACATTAGTTTTCCATTGATTGCATTCCAATTCCATTGATGGCAATACAAAAGGGATGCAGGAAACATCACCATCAGCTCTGTAATTCTTCTATATCAGGGGTGTTAAACTCAAGGCCCATGTCTGCCTGGTGCTTAGATCTGGCCTGTGGGGCCATCCTGGAAGCAGCAAAGGACTGGCCCATGGTGCCTCTGCTAATGAAAACTGAGCTCGGGGGGCACACATGACCCCTTGCACCCTGTTTTCAGCCATGATGGCCTCCTGCAGCTCTCTGCCAGTGAAAATGGAGCTTGGGGGGGGGGCACAGGTGGCCCCCTGGGGTCTGTTTTCACTGGCAGAGGGCTATCAAAACAAACCAAAAAGAAAACCAAAGAAGTATTTCCCCTTTTGCATTTGAGCATGGAAGAAGGGATAGGTAAGGAGAAAGGGACAGAGGAAAGAAAAAGAAAGAAAGATGGGAAGAGAGCAAGGAAGGAAAAATAAGAAAAGAGGGGAAGGAAAAAGAAAGGAGAATGAAGAGGGAACAAAAAAGAAGGGAAGGAAGAAAGGAAGTAAATTAGAAAATTATAATGACGCTGAGCTTGTCGATCGAAAGGTCGACAGTTCAGCTGTTCGAATCCCTGGTGTTGCATAATGGGGTGAGCTTCCGTTACTTGTCCGAGCTTCTACCAACCTAGCAATTTGAAAGCGTGTAAAAAATGCAAGTAGAAAAATAGGGACCACCTTTGGTGGGAAGTTAACAGAGTTCTGTGCACCTTTGGCATTTAATTATGCTGGCCACATGACCATGGAGACGTCTTTGGACAGCGCTGGCTCTTCGGTTTTGAAATGGAGATGAGCACCGCCCCCTAGAGTCAGGAACGACTAGCACATATGTGTGAGGGGAACCTTTACCTTTTAATGAGAGTGAGGGAGGGCTTCAGGGAAGTCCTGCCTTAGCACTTGGCCACTACAGCTGCCCCCGACATGAGTCCCATGTCAACCCCACCATGTCCACCCCCACCCCTGGCCCTCACACCCCCTCCCAGCCCTCCATGGTGAAACACAACCCTGATGCGGTTGTCAAGGAAATCAAGTTTGACACCCCTGCTCTACATTGATGGAGGTTTTGAGATTTGAAGGAGCATTCGTGACATCCTTGGTGACCTGCAACTCAGAAGTCCCTGGAGAACATCATTAGGACTTCATTATCTTAGAACAATACCGGTGGTTAATTTCCATTCTTGTGCTGGAATGCAATGTATTGTTTGCATCTTGATAAACTTTCCTTTCTGCATGATTTTTGAAGCTTGAATGAAACTTATATTGATTCAGATGGATTTTTACTGGCAGTAAAATTGACTCACCAATCATCCTATATAAACGCTGTTCTGCTTTGCAAACTGCTTACTGCCAGGTTTTGGTACATTTTGGAGGTTTATGCTCTAAATTCCATCAAGAAGTTGCTGAACTCTAATTTTCTTGAGCCCTAACAGCAAGGCAAGTTCGGAGGAAATAGCATAGCAACACACAGAGGGCCACTGTGCACAGTTTTTTTGCAAAGATGCCGAACGGTTATACGGTCTATTAATAGAAATCACGTCATAAAATTAACATGACAAATTAAATGTGTTTGGTTTTTGTTTGGAAGGATCGAATGGTGGCAGGATAGTGACTTTCCAGATACTGGACTCCAATTTCCTGGTCATTGGAGATATTATCTTGAACTGATGGAAACTGGAATTCAAGACAAGTGGGTTATTGGTGGCCCATTTCTGATTTATACATGTATGCATAAAGGTAAAGGCTCCTCTCGCACATACCTGTATGTGCTAGTCATTCCTGACTCTAGGGGGTGGTGCTCATCTCCGTTTCTAAACCAAGAAGCCAGCGCTGTCTGAAGACATTTCCACGGTCATGTGGCCAGCATGACTCAATGCTGAAGGTGCATGGAACACTGTTACCTTCCCACCAAGGTGGTCCCTATTTTTCTACTTGCATTTTTTACGTGCTTTCGAACTGCTAGGTTGGCAGAAGCTGGGGCAAGTAATGGGAGCTCACCCCGTTATGCGGCGCTAGGGATTTAAACCACTGAACTGCCAACCTTTCTGATCAACAAGCTCAGCGTCTTAGCCACTGAGACACCACATCCCCATGTATGCATACAAATGGCTAAAAATGGAAGAGTGTTTAAGGATATCTAGATGTACTCCACACTACCATCATTTATTCTTCCTAGTCCCTCAAAAGCAGTTTGATGATGATCCACGAATGTCTTCATTCCTGATGACATAGAAATGCTGATAACAGGGATATGAGAACACCATTTATTCCTCATCCCGCTTCACCAGATTATGGAGTAGCAAAAATCCTCTCATTCCCTGTTCCAGGCGAATAGAAAATCAGAATTTTTATTTTCATTCTTGCATCATGCAGTGTGTATTTAGTTTCATTACAATCAAGAGAATCCAGGAAGTTTTGTGATGGGAATCTACAAAGACTTTGCACCAGGTTTCTTGCAGAGATGTGACAATGCACCAAGATGGACAGAGGAGTCCAGGACTATAAATTTCAAAGAAATGGCCAATTCTATTGTGGTTGCATGGACGCAGTGGCTCAGTGGCTAAGATGCTGAGCTTTTCGATCAGAAGGTCAGCAGTTCGAATCCCTAGCGCCGCGTAGTGGACTGAGCTCCTGTTACTTGTCCCAGCTTCTGCCAACCTATCAGTTCAAAAGCATGTAAAAAATGCAAGTAGAAAAATAGGGACCACCTTTGGTGGGAAGGTAACAGCGCTCTGTGCCCCATCGGTGTTTAGTCATGTCAGCCACATGACCATGGAGACGTCTTTGGATGGCGCTGGCTCTTCGGCTTTGAAACGGAGATGAGCACCACCTCCTAGAGCCGGAAATGACTAGCACGCATGTGTGGGGGAACCTTTACCATTATCATATTGTGGTTTCAAAGAGAATCCAACTGAGTCAGAAATCAATCTTGAACATAGCGGGCTTCATGCGGTCACAGAAATTCATAGCTATTTTTGAACCAACCACAAGTCCTCAGGGGGGAAGTCCTTAGTCACAGAGAATTACAGAAAAATCATAATGCATAGCCAATTTTCTTTTTTTCTGTAATCAATTTATCAGAGAATGACTCTGGATGGCAAACAATAAAAATTAAGTCCATATAAAAAAATTTAAAATACACAGCAATCCAGAAAACCAAAGTTGCCTATACAAGCAGAAAACAGAGTCCTTCATGGACAAGCACAAAGTGAAGTTTTTAGGGCTTTACAAAAGACCAGTGGAACTGGGGCCATCTTAATAGCAATCGGTGGAAACTGATCAAGGAAAGAAGCAACTTAGAACTAAGGAGAAATTTTCTGACAGAACAATTAATAAGTGGAACAACTTGCCTGCAGAAGTTGTGAATGCTCCAACACTGGAAAATAAGATAATAAGATAATAATAAATAATAATAAATAATAAGATAATAGCATAATAACAATGGGATATAATAACATAATAACATAATAATAACATAATAATACTGGAACATAAGATAATAACATAATAATAAATAAATAAATAATAAATAAGATAATAACATAACAAATAATAAACATAATAATAAATAATAAGATAATAATAAGATAATAACAATGGAACATAAGAGCACAAACGTGCCTACTGTTCCTGTCCTATTGTTTTTTCTTATATATATATATGCTTATACTTCCTTATATTTCCTCATATATATGTTTATATACTATATAATAATTTTGTGTGATGCCTGTGTATATTGTTATGACAAAAATAAATAAATAAAATAAAAATAAAAGGCCTCCAAGGTCCCTTTCAACTCTGTTGTTGTTATTCTTATTATTAATCTCTGGCAGGAGAATGTTCCATAGGGTGGGTACTACAGCTAGGAAATTCTGGGAGTTGAAATCCCCCCCATCTTAAGGCTTGATCTAAGCCAGAGGTCAAGGTTGTTAAGGTTGATCTGAGCCAGGGGTCTCCAACCTTAATAACTTTAAGGCTTGTGGATTTCAACTCTGGGAGTTGAAGTCCACAAACCTTAAAGTTACTAAGGTTGGAGACCCCTGATCTAAGCAACCTTAGTTTTGAAAGCAAATCACTATAATGGCCTTGCCTGCATCTACGTCAAGAACTGCTGTCAGCAGAATACAATAAAAAAAGTTAAGATGGCGGTCATGACTGTGCTATTCCATTTTTGCCAATTTTTTTTATATGTGGTGAACATAAGGCGCGCACACACACAAAAAAATAACACACAAAGCTTTAATCACACCATAATGGCCACCATATTTTTTTTTAAAAAGATCTCACTGTTTGGATACCCCAGCTTCAGAGACAAAAGGAATTTCTTGTTTCCTCTATAAAGCACTTCAGTTAGAAACTCAGAGGAATTCTTCAATCTATGAAAAGGAAGTCTGTTGTATACAACGCTTCGGGCTGGCTACAAATGAACGGAAACACATGGCAGACACAATCCTTCCAAGATGGACTCCGCCCCAGATCCTGTACCAGAAAAAATGTGCCTTTAAGAAAAAAAAAGCTTTTTGAGCCATGTGTTTTTATTTTTTTAAAAAAGAAATGGCATAAAATGCATTTGCTGCAATGATTTTAAAAATCAGGATTTTTTTTTTTTTAAATCAGAAGTTGTTATCTGTATTTGCTATGTACCCAATGAATAAACTAGCCATGAATTAGGATGAATCAGTGTTTTCTTTTGCAGATATATTTTGAGATGGACAGTACTGTACTGGCTCTCTAAATTCTCCATCAGAGTCCAGGCAGTGAAACAGAAAAATATTGAGAGCAAGTTCACTCTTCACGAAATGCAACAAGAACAGGTAGAAACAAAAACTCCAATGGAAGAAATATTTAAAGCAAAAAACACTGTTTGTTGAGTACCTGTAGGTGCTTGTATTATATCATTTGAACTTTCAAAATATACTTTAAAGAATTCTGGGAGTTGAAGTCCACAAGTCTTAAAGTTGCCAAGGTTGGAGACCCCTGCTTTAAAGTGTCCTGGAAACAGAATAAAGTTTGTTTTTGATTTCTACATTTTTCAGGTTTCCTTGGGCAAAATAATTAGACTAGTTTATATGTAAAATGTCATTGTAGCTTTGAATGGTCACTAAGTGAACTGTTGTAAGTCTAGGACTACCTGGATGACCTTGAAGATAATTGAGCACTCCAAACTCTCTCCTGAGGGACTATTGCTAAAATAGTGTAAAAGCCTTCAAGGCTGAGCTATTTTAGAGTGAAAACTCAGGAGTTAAGGATTTCTTCTGAGTGGAATATTTTACCTTATGGATAATTAGCACCAGCTGAGTTTGAGTGGAAGCTCACTGATTCAAGCCAGCGAGTTTCACCTGTTAATTTAGGTTCTTATTGTGCTGGCTGAAACCTGGCCTGTCTCTGTATGTATGTATATTTTTATTTATTTATTTTCTTTCTTTCTTTCTTCTGGATTTTTGATCTGCCTCTACTGTTTTGACCCCAGACTGGACTTTGAAACTGCAGTAAGTGGCTATTTTGTTCCTGAATTTGGTTTATTGGACTTTGTCCCTCCTCAGAAAAGCTGACATTTGGGCTGATAGAAAATTGTGAGTTGAATGTCCTGCTATGTATCCATCCGTATTGTATTCTATGAATTGTAAGACCGACACCAAATACTCTCTCTCTCTCTCTTTTTATATATATATATATATATTTACAGAATTGTGGTAAACTGTAAAAACAACATTGCTTTCAACAAGCAAGACTGAAACATTGTTAAGAGCAGCAATAGCAAGTGGGGAAGAGCTTATCTTTAAATTTTTTTGTTTTGTTTACATTTATATCCCGCCCTTCTCCGAAGACTCAGGGCGGCTTACAGTGTATAAGGTAAATGACAAACGGAAACTGGCTCTTTGCAATCCATATTTGGTGCATGATAATGAAGTAATTAAATCATTTCCTTTCTTTGGAGTCATAAAAAGCAAGCTGTAGGATACTGAGTGAAATCATGTGCAGTTTCTAGGACCTTAAAATCGCAACTAGAGCAATCAGAAAGAGAGGCCTGTCTTCAGTTTTGTTGAACTTTACCTCAAGGTGATTCCTCCCAGAGTTACCTTGAGGTAAAATGGATGGCCTGGGGATGCGGTGGCTCAGTGGCTAAGACGCTGAGGTTGTCGATCGAAAGGTCGGCAGTTCAGCGGTTCGAATCCCTAGCATCGCATAACCGAGTGAGCTCCCGTGACTTGTCCCAGCTTCTGCCAACCTAGCAGTTTGAAAGCACGTAAAAAATGCAAGTAGAAAAATAGGGAGCACCTTTGGTGGGACGGTAACAGCGTTCCGTGCGCCTTTGGCATTGAGTCATGCCGGCCACATGACCATGGAGATGTCTTTAGACAGTGCTGGCTCCTTGACTTTGAAACGGAGCTGAGCACCACCCCCTAGAGTCAGGAACGACTAGCACATATGTGCGAGGGGAACCTTTACATTTACCCTTTTAGATGGACAACCTATAAGTTTTATAAATAAATAATAAACTTTAGTTGATAGCTTTACCCAAACCATTATACCGAACCTCTCTCTCTCTTTTTTTCCTGATTTACCTCATTATTTTCAGTAGAACCATAAGGAAAGCAATCTTAAATAATTTAGGGAATCTTTTTTTTTTCTTATTTGTATCAGTAGAATTACTGGGTATGCGGGCTGAGGAATTCTGGGAGTTGAAGTCCACAAGTCTTAAAGTTGCCAAGGTTGGAGACCCCCTGAGTGAGAACATCTTTTCCTTTCAATTAGGGTACGCAAATTGGTGACTTCTACATCTTTTCTGCTATAATTCCATACTTCCTTGCCATCCACTCTGATGGTCGGGATGATTGTAAATTCAAAATACCTGCTTACTTATTCTGGTTTAACTTTTAATCTTTACGTCCCGCATGTATTGTTTTGTCTTTTTGGTAGTGCAGTTAATGAAACAAATGGAATGGGTCGGAACCCCAAGATGGAAAGTGTGAAATAACCTTATTTAATGTTTAATACTCTACTGTTGAGAGGATGTTCATTCAATTCAATTAGTACGTTTCTCCTGGAGATACTTTAATCCCAAATGAGGGGCTGGCATTTTATCAGCTACTCCCTATCCTCAAATGTAGGGAAGGCAGCAGGTGGCTTTAGTAATAGAAGGCACCAGGAGAAAACAACATGTTATCCTTTATATCAAAATATTGTGTCATTGGAAATGCATTGTGTGTGGGGGGGGGTTCCTGGCTTTGAGTCAGATGGTAATTGCTTGTATCCTTATGATTTATAATAATATTGTTTTCTGATTGCTTATTTGTAGCCTATGACTGTCATTAAGTGTTGTATCATTAAGTGTTAAATTTGTACCCTATGACTATCATTACCTGTTGTAAGTGTTGTACCTTGATGAAGGTATCTTTTCTTTTATGTACACTAAGAGCATATGCACCAAGACTTGTGTGTCCAATCACACTTGGCCAATAAAGAATTCTATTCTATTCTATTCTATTCTATTCTATTCTATTCTATTCTATTCTATTCTATTCTATTCTATTCTATTAATAGTCAACAATGGGGATTGTGTAGTAATAGAATAGGATAGGATAGAATAGAATATAATTTTTTTATTGGCCAAGTGTGATTGGACACACAAGGAATTTGTCTTGGTGCATATGCTCTCAGTGTACATAAAAGAAAAGATACATTCATCAAGAATCATAAGGTACAACTGGTGGTGGGATTCAGCCAGTTCGCACCACTTCGGGAGAACCGGTTGTTAACTTTCTGAGCAGTTTGGCAAACTGGTTATTGGAAGAAATCATTAGGGCAGAGAACCGGTTGTTAAATTACTTGAATCCCATCACTGGGTACAACACTTAATGATAGTCATAGGGTACAAATAAGCAATCAGGAAACAATATTATTATAAATCATAAGGATACAACCAACAAAGTTACAGTCATACAGTCATAAGTGGAAGGAGGTGGGTGATGGGAATGATGAGAAGATTAATAGTAGTGCAGACTTAGTAACTAGTTTGACAGTGTTGAGGGAATTATTTGTTTAGCAGAGTAATGGCGTTCAGGAAAAAAACTGTTCTTGTGTTTAATTGTTCTGGTGTGCAGTGCTCTATAGTGTCGTTTTGTGGGTAGGAGTTGAAACAGCTTATGTCCAGGGTGTGAGGGGTCTGTAAATATTTTCACAGCCCTCTTTTTGACTCGTGCAGTATACAGGTCCTCAATGGAAGCCAGGTTGGTAGTAATTGTTTTTTCTGCAGTTCTAATTATCCGTTGAAGTCTGTGTCTGTCTTGTTGGGTTGCAGAACCAAACCAGACAGTTATAGTAAATGCTTTATGAAACAGTTTGGGGATATCTTACCCTGCATCTAAAATAGGTGGGATCTAAAAGTGATTGTTGAAGGGAAAGAAGACTATGGTGCCTGGTTGATCAAAATGCGCTGATGGCTGAAATTGGGACTCTTGTGTGGTGACATTCTTTGACTTCATGTTCTTGATCTGCTTCAGCATTTTCTACCTGCCCTTTTATTTACATTCTTAAATGTATTTTAGTTATTGCTGTAATATCAGGTGCCCTCAAAACTAAACTGCTAATAGAAAGTGGGCTTATTGGGGAAACCTCAAGGTTTTGTGGCCTTGCTGGGTATAAGTTATGGATGTGACCTTCTCTTGGGGGAAGAGGGGTAAATAATTGGATTATACCATTATTGTATGTTCTAACAGAATAACAAAGCTGGAAGGATTTCTAGTCCAACCCCCTGCTCAAGCAGGAAACCTTAAATCATTCCAGACAAATGGTTGTTCAATCTCTTTTTAGTTAACAAAATCAGAAATGAGAAAGTGATAAGCCGCCTGGGAGAGGCAAGGGAAATCATCAAAACCATAAAAAAAGTGAAAGTTAGAATATTTTGGACATGTGATGCGACACCCGGAAAACTACGGCATCCTTCACTTAATCCTGCAGGAAAAAATTGAAGGCAAAGAAGGTCCAGGCAGAAGAAGAACATCATGGCTTTAAAATCTAAGGGACTAGTTTAGACAAAACTCAGCAGCGCTTTTTTGTGCGGCTGTTAATAAAAATAGGATCGCCAACATGGTCACCAACGTCCGATGACAGATATGATACAAGAAGAAGAAGAAGAATCTGTTCTTAAAAACCTCTGGTGTTGGAACACCCATAACAACTGGAAGCAACTTGTTCAACACATTAATTGTTCTAAATACCAGGCAATTTCTCCTTAGTGTTCTAGGTTTTGTTTTTCTCCTTGATTAGTTTCCACCCATTGTTTCTGGGTTCTGCCTTCAGATGCTTTGGTGAATAGACTGAACCCCTCTTCTTTATGGCAGCCCCTAAGATATTGGAATGCTGCTGACATAATAAATTTAGTAATGAAAATATGGGGAAATAAAGTCACACAGTGAGAAGGCCAAATTGGCAGCAATTTCAAAACGATTGGTACCAATGGGAAAGTTCTAGAAAGAGGAGCAGAGAAGTCATTTTAGCAGGGGAGGGGGCTTTGATTCATTCTACGTCAGTATTTTTCAACCATGGCAGCTTTAAGATGTGTAGATTTCAACTCCCAGAATCCCACACTGGCTGGAGAATTCTGGGAGTTGAAATCTACACATCTTAAAGTTGCTAAGGTTGGGGATTATTGTTCTAGATCTTGCAATTCTTAGATCAATCTACTTGTTTTTAGTTCAGTTAAGAGCTGCAGAGCCTTCAGTTGTTTTTCAATCACTGCCATTTTAATGGTCTATTAAGACTTTAGGAATTGCTGTCACAGCTTTAAATCGCTTTGGATGGATCTACAGAGCATCAAGTATTGTTCAAAGCTCAGTTCTGTCAAAGACTTTAATCATTTAGTATGATTGTAATTTATAAATGGTTATGAATTTTTGATCGTTTATGTAACTGGAGATGTTCAACACAGATTTGGCTTTGAAAAGCTATGATGAAGATTTAAAGGAAACACATGGAAAATCCCAAGATGCTAATTCAAAATAATGAAGTTTTTATGTTGTGGATTTTAAAGGTGTTGTCGTCTTCTTTTTTAAAGTTGTGTCTTCAAAGCACAGATGGAAAACAATTTTCTGGAAATCCTTTCCTGTTGTTTGCTTTTTCTCTCTGGCTGCAGGTGTACCATTGTTCCTTCATGTGAAAGAAATATATTTTTGATTGCTGATATCCAAAGTGTCAGCAGGCTCTGACTATATATATTTATTTTTAAATATCCAAATTGTGGCCCTCCTCCATCTTTGAGATAAAGATGAAAGTCTAAGCAAGGTTTGGGATTAGGGGAGACATAATACCAGTGTTCCAATATTTGAGGGGCTACCACAAACGAGGGGGTCAACCTGTTTTCCAAAACACCAGAAGGCAGGGCAAGAAGGATGGATGGATGGAAAGTCATCAAGAAGGTCTGTTTGCTTGAGTGGATTAATTTTATTTCTGCAGAATCAGAATCTGCTTAATTAGTTTAGAAAGTGGTTTGGTTAGGAGTAAATTGGCTGAAATCTGTAGGAATTATAAATATCTTGAAACTGAGGATGTATTTCAATAGCAGGTTTTGTAAAGTTGCAAGGCCTGAGGAAATCAAATTACACTAATTCTATACCTTAAAGCTTGATTGAGCGGTTGAGTTGTAAATTAGGACCTAATCTTGCCCCTAATTCTTGTGAGGTTGCTTGAGGCAAATTGTTTTAATTTTATCTTAGCCTCTTTCTCCTCCATCTGTGTGGTAAAGATGAAAGTCTAAGCAAGGCTTGGAATTAGGGGAGACATAATAACAGTGTTCCAATATTTGAGGGGCAACCACAAACAAGAAGGGGTCAACTGGTTTTCCAAGAAGGCAGGGCAAGAAGGATGGATGGATGGAAAGTCATCAAGAAGAGAAGTGGAACTAAGGAGAAATTTCCTGACAGCGAGAATAATTAACCAGTGGAACGACTTGCCTTTAGAAGTTGTGGGTGCTTTTAAGAAGAGACTGGACAACCATTTGTCTGAAATCATATAGGGCACGGGTGTCAAACTTGCAGCATCACGTTGTCATCATGTTTCGTGACATTTTTCCACTTCACAGAGCTGGGGAGGTCATGGCTGCGTGTGACGCATATGGCCTATGGGCCGCCAGTTTGACACTCCTGATATATTTACAGATCCCTCACATCCAGGACATAAACTGTTTCAACTCCTACCCTCAAAACGACGCTATAGAACACTGCACACCAGAACAACTAGACACAAGAACAGTTTTTCCCCCGAAGGCCATCACTCTGCTAAACAAATAATTCCCTCAAGACTGTCAAACTATTTACTAAATCTGCACTACTATTAATCTTCTCATAGTTCCCATCACCAATCTCTTTCCACTTATGACTGTATGACTGTAACTTTGTTGCTGGCAATCCTTATGATTTATATTGATATATTGACCATCAATTGTGTTGTAAATGTTGTACCTTGATGAACGTATCTTTTCTTTTATGTATAGTGAGAGCATATGCACCAAGACAAATTCCTTGTTGGCCAATAAAAAAATTCTATTCTATTCTATTCTATTCTATTCTATTCTATTCTATTCTATTCTATTCTATTCTATTCTATTCTATTCTATTCTATATAGGGTCTTCTGTTTGAGCAGGAGGTTGGACTAGAAGACGTACAAGGTCTCCTCCAACTCTGTTATTTTATGTTCTATGTTCAGTACCAAAGGTATTTTAAGGGTGGACTGAAATCTTTTATTTTTTTATTTATTTCATCAAGCATGTATTTTATGACAGATACAAGTGTAAACATAATTATAAATACATGTAAAGGATACAAATAAAAAGGGGGCATTAGGACAAGGATGGTAGGCACGCTGGTGTGCTTATGCATGCCCCTTACAGACCTCTTAGGAAAGGGGTGAGGTCCACAGTAGACAGTCTAAGGTTAAAAGTTTTGGGGATTTGGGGAAGAAACCACAGAGTCAGGTAGTGCATTCCAGGCATTGACAACTCTGTTACTGATGTCATATATTCTGCAGTCTAGTTTGGATTGGTTTACCATGATTTTGTATCTATTGTGTGCTCTTGTATTGTTTTGGTTGAAGCTGAAGTATTCATTGGCTCGTGGGATATTGTAGCGGATGATTTTATGTACTACGCTTAGGTCAGACCGAAGACGTCAAAGTTCTAAGTTGTCTAAGCCCAAAATTCCGAGTCTGGTGGCATAAAGTATTTTGTTGTGAGAAGAGGAGTGGAGGACTCTTCTTGTGAAATATCTCTGGACTCGTTCAATTGTATTAATGTCCGATATGCAGTATGGGTTTCAGACAGATGAGCTGTATTCAAGAATTGGTTTGGCAAAAGTTTTGTATGCCCTAGTTTGCAGTTCAATATTACTGGAGAAGAAGCTACGCAAGATTAGGTTGACAACTCTTAATGCCTTTTTAGCAGTGCTGTTACAATGAGCTCTGGCACTTAGATCATTTGAGATGAGTACTCCAAGGTCTTTGACAGAGTGAGGGTCGTCTGTTAGATCATATCTGTCCAGCTTGTATTTTGTGTTCTGATTTTTTTTGCCAATGTGTAAGACATTTGTTGGTTGAGATTTGGAGTTGCCAATTGTTTGACCATTCTGACACATAGTCAAGGTCTTTTTGTAGAATAGCAGCATTGTCAGTAGTGTTGAACAGTTTTACACCATCTGCAAACAGAACCCTCGCTAGAATCGCTAGTCTTTCCCAACATAAAGCAATTGCTATGGCAGAAGGTGCCATCTTAAGCCTATTTCGAAGTTCATCCTACATACGAGAAGTGTTTCCCATCTCAAAATGGTAGGAAATTAGCTCTCCAATTTTTGGCAATGTATCACATGTGACTCTTGAATGTCAGACCTTGGAGCTGCAATTTGATTATGAAAATGAGTCACCAACCTATACATTAAAAGATTAAAACTGAATAGGGAGCAAGGATTTCTGACAAAGAGAATATTTGTATCTCAGAGTTGAGTCCTTGGTGCTCTCTGAGCTTGGTTGTTTTCTTGCAGATGTTGCATTACCCAACTAGCTAACATCATTAATGCTGTTACAACTGACGATGTTACCCATGAGGTAATGAAACATCTGCAAGAAAACAACCAAGCTCAGAGAGCACCAAGGATTCCACAGTGAGAATTCTGGTGGGTTCCAAGATACCTGTGGCATCTTTGGGCCTTCAGTATCATTTTAGCCTCTCCAATTCTCATTAAATATACAGAGCCCTCAGCCACAGTCATAAGAGACATATTTGTAGTGATGTATTAACATAACATAATAACAGAGTTGGAAAGGACCTTGGAGGCCTTCTAGTCCAACCCCCTGCCCAGGCAGGAAACCCTACACCATTTCAGACAAATGGCTATCCAACATTTTCTTAAAAATTTCCAGTGTATTGGAACTTCTGCAGCCAAGTTGTTCCACTTATTGATTGTTCTAACTGTCAGGAAATTTCTCCTTAGGTCTAAGTTGCTTCTCTCCTTGATTAGTTTCCACCCATTGCTTGTTGTCCTGCCTTTAGCTGCTTTGGAGAATAGTTTGACTCCCTCTTCTTTGTGGCAACCCCTGAGATATTGCAACACTGCTATCATGTCTCCCTTAGTCCTTCTTTTCATTAAACTAGACATACCTAGTTCCTGAAACCGTTCTTCATATGTTTTAGCCTCCAGTCCCCTAATCATCTTCGTTGCTCTTCTCTGCACACTTTTTAGAGTCTCAACATCTTTTTTACATCGTGACAACCAAAATTGAATGCAATATTCCAAGTGTGGCCTTACCAAGGCATTATAAAGTGGTATTAACACTTCACGTGATCTTGATTCTATCCCTCTGTTTATGCAGCCCAGAACTGTGTTGGTTTTTTTGGCAGCTGCTGCAGCTGCTGGCTCATATCTAAATGGTTGTGCACTGGGACTCCAAGATCCTTTGGTCTTGGTGTTGGTCTTCTTTCCTTCAGGAAACATGGTATTTACTATATTTGAAGGTGTGGATGGAGAACTATAGTTAGCAATTTAGGGGGGGTTTTTGTTATTGTTTTGGGCTAAAGTAAATGCAATTTAATGAGAAAAGTTTGTGGAAAAAAGACATCCTTTGCGCTAACTCTTGTCTAAAAATAAACAATCATGCAACGCTTGAATATATGAGCTGAACATACAAATTGAAATAAATGTATGTATCAGGGTGGGTTCTACTTACCTTTACTACCAATTTGCAGCAGGATCATGCACTCATTTTGCTCGCGTATGTGCGCTTGCTTTTGCACATGCGCAGAAGCTTCCTGAATATGTCGGGGTCGGTGGGCGGAGCCTCCCCTGGTTTTACCACCGGTTCGTAAGAACTGGTCGGAATCGGGGGCAACTCACCACTGGTATATATATGAATGTTTCTTGTTCATAAAAGATTCATGCAAAATTAAAAGATAGCTCATCTTGCAATGCATCCTTTGAAAGCTTGCAGTCACTCGCATTGGGAACTACCTTTTCTTCCCACTACTGTACAGTATCCAACTTGCAACACTCTTAATGCTGTAGAAAACTCACTATTACCTATTTTAGCCCCATCTGCTGACTGAAAATATACTACAAGCTTCCAAAAGCATTGTTTGTATTAAATGTAGAGCCCCTGAGGTTATTGTGAGGGTACGTGACAGATGCCATTCAAACATTTTTGCATTTCAGCTGCCATAAGCACTATCTGCACTGGTTAATGACAAAAGATTGCAAATTAAAACTCTCAGCATCTGGACAATATCAGGCTGTGGATTGTTCAGCCATTGAATCAGGACCACATAACAAGTTCCAATTAAACTGATTTATTGCTCATGCAATACACAAGAATGTAGTCAACTAATGGTCAGCAATAAATTGGTGCTAGATAAGAATTAATAGAATTGAAGAGGACTTAAACACAAGCTGAATTTAAATTAAGCCTTAAATTATGATGTATGTAATCTATGGCAAAGAAAAGGCCCCTGATTTTTGGATAATGCTATTAGGTACCATGATGGACCTTAGTCATCCACAAGTAGTACATTTGTTGTTGTTAGTTGTGAAGTCGTGTCCGACCCATCGCGACCACATGGACAACCTTCCTCCAGGCCTTCCTGTCCTCTACCATTTTCTGGAGTCCATTTAAGCTTACCCCTACTGCTTCAGTGACTCCATCCAGCCATCTCGTTCTCTGCTGTCCCTTTCTTCTTTTGCCCTCAATCATTCCCAGCATTAGGCTCTTCTCCAGTGAGTCCTTCCTTCTCATTAGGTGGCCAAAGTCTTTGAGTTTCCTCTTCAGGGTCTGACCTTCTAAAGAGCAATCAGGGTTGATCTCCTCTAGGACTGACCGGTTGGACCACCTTGCAGTCCAAGGACTCGTAGGAGTCTTCTCCAGCACCTTAGTTTAAAGGTCTCAATTCTTTGGCGCTCGGCCTTCCTTATGGTCCAATTTTCACAGCTATACATTGCAACTGGGAAAACCATAGCCTTGACTATACGTACTTTTGTGGGCAGGGTGATATCTTGTGGTACATATTGCTGTTAAAATTGGAATACAGCCGAAGCAGGATGGGGGACCAAGTAAAAATCTTAAAAGTATTTGTTTTCAGGCCTGCTACTTAATAAAAACAGCATAATGTTAGCTTTTCTATAACTGATGTTGGGTGGGTTTGTTTTGTTAGACCTTATAGAGCGGTGATGGCTAACTTTTTCGGGACCGAGTGCCCAAAGCGCGCACACGCCCAAACCCCCAAAATGCAATGTGCATGCAGCCCCCTTGCATGCGCCCACCCCTGCGTTTGAGCCCCTGCCCCAGGGGTGGGTTCTACTTACCTTTACTACCGGTTCGCAACGGGACCGCACATGCGCAGAGACTTCCTGATGACATCCGGGTCAATGGGCGGAGCCTCTCGCTGGTTTTCCTACCAGTTCTTGCGAACCAGTCCAAATCAGGGGCAACCCACCACTGCCCTACCCCCCCACATGTGCCCTTCCCCCGTGCATGCGCCTCAGAGACCCGAAGACCAGCTGACTGGTGGGTGGTGGGCGCACATGTGTGGCGGAGCTGAACTGGGGTGACGTCTCTCATACCCACAGAGGGGGCGCTGTGTGCCACCTCTGGAACGCGTGATAGGTTCGCCATCACGGTTATAGCGTATGCTTGGATCAGGATTAATAACTTTATCCAGGTTGCTGTTTAAACACATACCATCTTTTAAATCTCGTCAAGCAGTTTCTACAATGCCCTGTGTAATTATTATGAAGAATGGAGGCAATCTTTCCTCTCCCTTAACTGTTTTCCCCATGATAATTGAAAAAGGTAGAATGTTAAGAGATTTAGCATAACTTGGCATCTTATTAAGGAAGCAAGCAAAGTAGAACCATCCAGTCATGAAACCTTGTGTAATTTTGCTACTTTATGAACTGCAGAGGATGGTAGCACTTGGCTGATTTCTCTCTCTCTTTTTTTAATCTTTATTTTGGTCATAGAAGAGCATAAATGACACCAGTAAGAATTACCACCATTTCAGTGGAACCTATAAATGTATCTAAAAGCCAGTGTTGCTAGCACGATATAATTTTATAATATAATTTTAAAAAGCTAAGATCTAAATATACATGTTCTTAATATTAAGGCCATAAATTAAATGGGGAGAAACATGATGTACAATATAAGATAGATTAGTGGTAAAATAATTACATTATCAAGTAGACAAATGCATGGAAACTTTTCTAATCTAATTATTAATCTAAACTATTAAACTAAAACCATGAATGCAAATATTAAGGGCAGCAGCAGCCAGAGTTGTTTGTTGTAGATTTTGTCTTATTTTTTTAAAAAATAGAATTTATATCCCGCCCTTCTCCGAAGACTCAGGGCGGCTTACATTGTGTTAAGCAATAGTCTTCATCCATTTGTATATTATATACAAAGTCAACTTTATTGCCCCCAACAATCTGGGTCCTCATTTTACCTACCTTATAAAGGATGGAAGGCTGAGTCAACCTTGGGCTTGGTGGGACTTGAACTTGCAATAATTGCAAGCAGCTGTGTTAATAATAGACAGACTTAGTCCGTTGAGCCACTAGAGGCCCCCCATTGCCTCCCCCTATTGCCTCCTCCATTGAAGCAACCTTCAGGATCAATGATCAATGCACTGAACATTGGAGAAAGTTGTCCACCACTTGACCCAAAGGTGGTTTTTCAAGAGGCAACTGGATTTTTTTTTGTTTTCCATGAAGATATTTAGCTTCTCATCCAAGGAGCTTCTTCAGTTCTTTTTTTTTAATCAAGTTTTTTACTTTTTTTCTATAAATGTAACAAATCAATGCATGAACAGTGTGACATATGGGTGCCATACACTCTAATACAAATAAAACTATCAAAGTTAATCATAATTATTACATTCAATCGACTTATATATTTCTAGTATTTCTAGGGGCCTCTGGTGGCTCAGCAGACTAAGTCTGTCTGTTATTAACACAGCTGCTTGCAATTACTGCAGGTTCAAGTCCCACCAGGCCCAAGGTTGACTCAGCCTTCCATCCTTTATAAGGTAGGTAAAATGAGGACCCAGATTGTTGGGGGCAATAAGTTGACTTTGTATATAATATACAAATGGATGAAGACTATTGCTTAACACAGTGTAAGCCGCCCTGAGTTTTCGGAGAAGGGCGGGATATAAATGCAAATAAAAATAAAAAAATAGTAAATAATACGCATTTGTCTTAGATTGCAATCTATCATTGTTCAGTTATTCTGTGTTTTCTCTTGTTATTGCTTTCATTATATAAAAATGTATACATTGATATTCCCCCTTCTCTTATTTCTATCACCTATTCTAGCTTTTAATCATATCACCCTTTATTAAAAGACTTTTCCTTTCTTTCCTTTCTAACTTCTAATCATGTCACCGACTTTAAAAAAAAGCAAAAAAGAGGGAGAACAAGAGGCAAATCAAAACAATGATTAAATAATAATAATAATGATGATGATGATGATGATGATGATGATGATGATGATGATGCAAAGAAACAGATGAAACCATTGATCACATACTGAGCTGTTGTAAGACAATAGCTCAGACCGACTACAAACAACGTCACAACACAGTCGCTCAGATGGTCCACTGGAACTTGTGTCATAACTACCATCTGCCTGTAGCAAAGAACTGGTGGGATCATAAGCCTGAAAAGGTGATTGAAAATGAGCCTGCAAAACTACTGTGGGATTTCCGAATACAGACTGATAAAGTTTTGGAACACAATACCCCGGATATCACGATTGTGGAAAAGAAAAAAGTGTGGATAGTCGACATTGCTATACCTGGTGACAGCAGAATCGATGAGAAAACTTGAAAAAGTCACCAGATATCAAGATTTGCGAATCGAATTGCAGAGATTCTGGCATAAACCAGTGCAGGTGGTTCCAGTGGTACTCGGTACACTGGGAGCTGTGCCTAAAGACCTAGGCAAGCACTTAAAAGCAATTGGTGCTGACAAGATCACCATTGGTCAGCTGCAGAAGGCCACCTTACCGAGATCTGCTCGCATAATTCACCAATACATCACGCAGTCCTAAATGCTTGGGAAGTGTTCGACTAGTGATTAGTGATACGAAATCCAGCATAGTTATCTCGTTTGCTGTGTATACTGTCATTTTGTGTAAATAAAATAATAATCTATCCATCATTTCTTGCCCACTTCAATACTTTAATTGCTATGCTTCTTCTTTTTTTTTTTTTTACTTGCCTTCCACACTCCTCTCTTAGATCTTTCTGATTGAATGGTAAAGAATGGAAGGATTTATATTCCTTGCAGTCATCTGGTTGTTAGCACTCCCTCTGAGAGTCATTGAGGCCATGTGGAAGTTTATCTGTGCCCTCGGGGTCACCTGTATAGTCCAAATAGGCGTGGAACCTTCTGTTGTGGTCCGCCAGCAGCCCGCGGACCTGGCAACAGAGTCAGACAGTGAGGAGGTTGGGGAGGACGATGGGCCAGTTCTGGAGTCAGGGGAAGGCCCGGACAAGGGCTTTGCATTGGAGGCAGAGATGGGGCCAGGGCCATCTGAGAGCGATGCGCGGGCTCTGGAGCCTCCAGAGGCAGACAGCAGAGAGGCAGAGGAACAGGAGGAACCTGTTCCTAGTGCATGCATGCAAAGAGCTGCCAGAAGGCAAGAGAAAAAAGAAGAAAAAAAGAGAACAACTTGGGAGTAAGGCCAGGAGATGATTGGGCCCTTCCATAAGGCTTAAAAGAGCAGCAACGAGCCGTTGGGTTCTTTGTAGAAAAGCAACATTGATTCCATTGCTTCTTGTCAGCATCTCCTTGAACTTCGTAGGGTTTTTGCTAAGAAAAGCCTTTGGCAGGTTGCCAAAGACATCAAAGGTTGGTGATAAGGCCAAGGGACTGGTTATTAAGAATTTTGTTTTGGACTAAGCTGAGAATGAATTAATTCTCAGCTGTTTTAATAAAAGAAGTTTGTTGAGGACTCAACTGTGTTTAGTAATCACTACTTGGGCCTTGGTCACAACACCTACTTGGAACTGTTGAAAGGACTGTGTGGTAAACAGGAGATGGGCGGTGTTGACCAGATGACTGCAAGGAACATAAATCTTTCCATTCTCCACCATTCAGTCAGAACTAAAGAAGCTTCTTGGATTAGAAGCGAAATGTCTTCAAGCAAAGAACAAAGGAAGTTCAGTTTCCTCTTGAAAAAGCAAGTCTTTGGGACAATCATGACCTGGATGATTGAGAATCTCCACAGACATTGTCCACCACTTCTTTCTGCATAGAGAAACATTCCTGGAGAAACATCCTCAGAGCACCTGAAGGTAGGACAAGAAGCAACGGGTGGAAGCTTATCAGAAGAAGATCCAACCTAAGAGGAAATTCCTGACATTGAGAGTTATTAAGCAGTGAAGAGCTCGAGTTCTGAGTCTCCATCATTGGAGGCTTTCAAGAAAAGATTGGATAATCATTTGTCTGAGATAGTCTCCAGGTAGTCAAACAGCAGGGTTCCACGTATTTCCTCCCTGTGAACCATCTAAGAAACTCCTTCAAGAGGATGAATCTCAGAACTTGCCCTATACATTGTAAGCCGCCCTGAGTCTTCGGAGAAGGGCGGGGTATAAATGTAAACAAAAAAAAAAAAAAAAAAAATTCAATAATGTCTTTAGCAGTTTCATCTTGTTTTCAACGGAGAATGTTGAAGTAATGCTTCATACTTGCGTTCCTTCAGCTCATTGGAGATGAACTTCTACACTGAAAACCAGGACATTCTTGTCTGCACTTCTTTGTGCAGAAGACCATAACATCTTCCATTGCCTGAAAATTCTGTTTCTGGGAAACAGAATGAGAACTTATTAGGAAACCATGCAAGGAAAAAAAAATTCTGTCCTTATCTTAGTCCTTACATCACCCAAACGATGCAATCTGCCTATTGGGAGATTCTCTGTCATGAAAGAAGATCAAGATCGGTCATCTGAGATCTTAACTTGGGATATTGGAGGCTGTGATATCACGTTGCAGTTCTCACTGATCTTGGCCTACTGCTGAAAATCATTTTAAAACTTTGTTTTTTTTTAATAAAAAAAACCCCATCACTTACCCTGCATTGAGAAGCAAAGTCATTACATCAGATCATATTTGAATGATGTGTTTTAAACAGAATTTTTAAATGCATTATGTTCCAATCAATAAAGATTGATCCATTCATTCCTCAAAGGAAGAACGGATTGTAAAGTTTAGGAATAAATTAACGCTGCTGCTTTCTAAGGAAGGCAGGAAAAGGAGAGTCCACGGAGGCTGTTGTGAGTGTGCATTTCTTTGCACCAAGTTTCCCCTTCTTGTTACAGCTTATGACACAGATCTGAAGGAGAACTAAATTTTGTATACTCTATTTTTCTGAGGAATTGTCAGAGGAGCCTTGGCTGAAGGAAACTATTATTGCTGACTGTTGTATTGAACTCATGATTTTTTTCCAAAGGTTTTGAGTTTGTTAAGAAAATATGAATATAGGTTCCAGATTTTTTCTATTATATCCTTACAGAATTCCTCAGAAACTATTGAATTTGTGTTGCCCCCAGATTCCTTAGAGGAAAATTTAACAATACTTTTATTATTAAAATTTGGATTTATGATTGAACGTGAGCATACTTTTTTGTGTCATTAGGGCTGTCAGCGTTCCAGAAAAAAAACAACAACCCAACTCCAAGTAAAAACTCTGAAGCAAGCATCTTTCCAAGTTCTATTTACTATGATAGGTAAACTGGCACATCTGGGAAAACCCGAATCTGAGACGTCCATGTTTTCCCTCAGTAAATCAAAACCCCCAAAACCATCCCCTCACTCCTCAGTTGATCACATGCTCCAATCGCCAACTGTCCCATCTTGAGACAGCACTCCGACCACTCCTCCAGATGCAGGATCGGCCTGACCTTGACCGACAGGAAGAATGCTATTATGTCTAAAGACAACCCCTCTACTAAATCCCTCCCTCCTACTTTCCCACACATGAGAAAGTGGCAGCATGGAAGCTTCCGGCCTAATATAGCTTGCAAAACTGACAAGGGCTTATGGAAAGAATTGTATAGTGCTGTTGGTCGATTGAGGCGCTTCCTTAAGTTAAAAGCTGTATGATATGTTGTCTGACTTTTAAGGAAACTAGAGGTTTTCAAGAAAATATTGGACAGCCATTTGTCCAGAATGGTATAGAGTCTATTAGTTGAGCAGGGGGTTGGAATAGAAGACCTCCAAGGTCTCTTTCTGTTGTGTCTTGCCCGCTTTCACCACAGCCGGGGCCTTCTTATCTGCTTCCGAACACTGAGGAATGTCCTAGTATGCCTCCCGGCCCAAGCCCTGGCTCCATGCCCAGACAGGCTGAGGAGGAGGAAGCACCTCCAGCCCCCAGCTCTGGCTCCATGCCCAGGCAAACGGAGCAACTAGACCCCTCCCCCTCCCCCACAGCATGTGAGCCTGAGGGAGGTCAATTACCAACAGCTGCCGACTGGAGTGACCCTCGCTTCAGAAGAATTGATAGGCGGCGGTGACAGAAGGAAGGGAGGGGCAGGCCTGGATAAGTGCTGAGTCATGGAGCCACACCCCATGGCCTATATAAAGGATCTGCTTTCTGGCATTCTCTGAGTCAGGCAAAGTCTAACATATCTGGCTGAAGTCACTTTCTGGTCTCCTGCCTGCCTTGAGAACTTTGCTAGGACTTTGGCAGAGCTGCAGAGGCACGCCTGATTCGGATTTCCCTGACCCGGCCGTCAGCGGAGGAGTGGGACACGACACTTCCACCCGTTATTCTATATTCCATATTCTTTGATGAAGCCAAGGAAGTGAAACAGTAATCAGGCTTGTTTCAATCTTGCTTAATTGTTTTTCTAGCTAAGTAGATTTTAACTCAATTCTGCAATACTTTGGGAATTCCATGAAACAAATGTATATATATATAAAAAGGCACGTAGGTATGGGTTTTTCCTGGTAGACACATTTTAATAAAGTGTGACGCGGTAGCTCAGTGGCTAAGACGCTGAGTTTGTCAATTGAAAGATCGGCAGTTCTGCGGTTCGAATCCCTAGTGCCACGTAACGGGGTGAGTTCCCATTACTTGTCCCAGCTTCTGCCAACCTAGCTGTTCGAAAGCACGTAAAAAATGCAAGTAGAAAAATAGGGACCACTTTTGGTGGGAAGGTAACAATATTCCATGTGCCTTCAGCGTTTAGTCATGCCGGCCACATGACCATGGAGTTGTCTTTGGACAGCACTGGCTCTTTGGCTTTGAAATGGAGATGAGTACCGCCCACTAGAGTCGGGAACGACTAGCACATATATGCAAGGGGAACCTTTACCTTTACCTTTATTGGTGTGCAAGTGTTCTGTAAGGATTTTATTTTCCCTAAATGCAACCCTACAGTATTGTGGTAAATGTCATTGTTGGATGATTCCTACAATTCATTCTGACTTCTCCAAAAAATATGTGTTAATACAGAGATGTACTATGGAAAATGTCTTTTATTTTAAAATCCTCAAAGCAGCTTAAATCTGACTTTTGAAATTAAGAAAGGTCAAATGTTCCAATCTAGTGGATGTTAGCAAGCACTCCTGGGCCTCTAATAAGACGATATACTCAAAATGATTGATGGTTTGTCTACGCCATTAGTGGGCTCATTATTGTGTGCATGAAAATGCTGAACCATCAAAGGTGAACCACAGTTTTCTGCTTTGCAAACATTTCACTGGTGCGTGTTAGCCTGTCTGCCATCCTTGCCTCTATTTCAGAAATAATAGAAGGAGCTCGCCAAGCTGACTTGGTCATGAGTAGGGGCATCGAACCTTGACAACTTTAAAATTTGTGGTCAGCATGGATAGTTAGGGAATTCTGGGAACTGAAATCCACAGGTTTTGCAACTCTTGAGCTCTATATTACAATATTTCACAGATCATTCTGATAAGGCGTATAGTTTAAGAGGATACAACCGTTGAACATCTCCACAAAAGGAAATGTCACGGTTCCGACTAATGTCTTAATTAAGTCTTGAGCCAAGCTTCCAAAGAAATCCAGTTATTTATTAGGAGCTTCATGTCTACAGGTTCCCAAGTGAAGCCAGCTCTGACCTTATTTATGCTCCAATTATGACCCCGTTTCTCACCTCCCCCCAGGGTGTGTCATCAATCACATTTGCAACAGACCAGTTTTGTGGGTTGTAGAGGTCATGCCCCTTCGGCTGCTGTAGGTAACCCTGGGATACAGCCTTGTGAGAGAGAAGCGTGGAATGTGCATCTGTCTTTGGCTGCTGTGCCATTTCGCCGGTTTCCCATATCCCCTGGCCTATGGCAACTTGAGAGAGGGCCAGGGATGCTTTGCAAGTTGACAGAAAGTTTCTTTCTTTTCCTGAGCATTGAACATAAACCATGGATTTTGGAGGCCAAGTAGATCAATACTCCCATTCCTCAATACCTGTTGTGACTCCAGCCCCCAAACCTGGCCCCATGCCTGAAAGTGGTTCAGAAAGTGAGGGGGAAGGGTTGGTAAGGCTTACCTGGGGAGCAATGATTCCTTTGGCTCGGCTCCAGCAGCCAGAACCAGACCAGTCGGAGGACGTAATGAGGCCGTCATCCCCTGATTCCTCCCTTCCCCAGGCTACGCCTTCAGACCCAGCTGATAATAATAATCAAGCTTGGCTTGACCCGCGCTTCAGAAGATTAGAGAGGCAGCGTCATCAAAAGGAAGAGTGGGGCAAGAGCCCCACCCCACAGGATATATAAGGAGCTTTGGGACTGCTCTCACTCCACGGGAAGCAAAGTTTAGTTGATCTGTTTCAAAAAGAGCTGAAAGTCTTGCTACGTGAGTCATTTGTTTGAACTTTGGCAGGCAGCTGTGATTTCTCTGCCAGGACTGATAAGAGCAGTGAATTCACTGGCTGAAGGCCAGCTCGTGGGTCTGAAGTGGGGAAGGAGACAGAACAATACCATTTCAAAAAGGCAGAATGCAACGATGTCACTCTTGATCAATAGCCACTCGGCCCCTTGCTGAACTCCCTTGGAAAGGGACCATTGTTGATTCACTCCTACTATGAGGATATATATATATACACGAATGCTACGAAACAGCCAACCAATCTGCAAACACCCACTCCCTCTACCAATCAAGATGCAACCACACAGTCAACCAACCCGCTCACAGCAACACTCCCCACCTCCCCACCAGTATTTATAGAGAGACGGCAACTCCGACTACTCTTTGCTCAAGAAGCATGAAGCAAAGACACCAACCTGAAGATGATGAGTGAGACCTCATCGAAACATCGCCAAAATACTCTCAATCTTACACGGGAAAAGACCCGAAAATGCCAAGACCTACATATACATATATATATATTTGTAAATGTTTCTCCAACATCTACTTCCTTGCAAGGACAAGAGAAGCAAGAACAAGGCCATTTCTCTTTCTGCCTGAAAACCTTCAAATATTTAATACTGTTGCCAGTGTATGGAGGGGTTGGATCTTCACATCTATTGTGTTTCAGAAGCAGTCACCTCGGTAATTCTACTATACAAGCCCGCACAATAGACTAGCTCACCCTACGGTAAAGGATGATTACCTGTGCAGCCTCCAATGATTCCTCTGGAAGTTGCTGCCAAATTATAATACCTAGTAGTGGAACAGAGCAGAATTGTTAATACATGGAGTAAAGGAAAAGTAAAGTTTTTCCCTGCTCAGTTGTGTCTTGCTCTAGTGTGTGTGTTTGTGTATGTGTGTGTGTTCTCCATTCCTTAGACAAGGGATCCAGCATGGTTTCATACACTTCTATGATCATGTGGACAGCATGACTATATGCCGAGGCGCACAGTATACTGTTACCTTCTGTTCTGACCTAGGCTTTCCCCAAACTACAAAGCAGACTCCTTGTCCCAACAAAAAAACCTTTTATTTAATTTACAGTGAATTCCTCTCATTCACGTTCAGCAAAGTCTTTCAAGGGTGAATTTAGTCACAGACCTTCTCTGGCTTGGAGAGCTGCCAGGCTGATAGCTTCAAAACTTGGCAAGGAGTCTCGGAGAGTCACGAACCAATTAAGCGAACTAATTGTCTCCTACAAACTCCCCTCCCCTTTCACTCCTCTTTTATTCCCTATGGGAGGGGCCATTCATTGTCCACCTGTGGCCTTACTCCCAAGTCGATCCTTGTTCCTTAGCTGTTCCCTTCATCTGGCAACTTTGCGTATCTGCACATTGGGAACAGGCTCCAGCTGTTCATTTGCCTCACTGATGTCTGACTCTAAAGGCAGCTGATAACTGGCATGCGGCCCTGGCCCCCACTCTGCCTCTGACACAGCGCACTCATCAGAGCCTTCCCCAGACTCCAGGACTGGCCCATGTTCCTCCCCAACCTCTTCACTGTCCGAATCTGCTGCCAGTTCTACTTTCTACTGGTGGGCCACAACACCTTCCCACTGAAATGGTACCTATTTATCTACTCACATTTGCATGCTTTCGAACTGCTAGTTGGGGTAAGTAACGGGAACTCATCCCGTCATTCAGCATTCAGATTTTGAACTGGGGATGTCAGCTTTCCAGCTGACAAGCTCAGTGTCTTTAACCAGTGAGCCATCGTCCCCCCCCATCCCCATGCACAGAATAAACAAACTTAAATCATCATTCAGCTATAACAATCAAATACCATCCCTCCAGGCTCCATCAAATTCTTTAGCCTGGCTCTGGTTGGTCTTTGTGTTGTGACTTTTGGTTAGCAAAATGAAAGTTTTATTAACTCTTGATGGTCAAAGATAAATCATATTCTCTTTGTGGACTTATAGGTTGCCCAGAACTTATGGCATTTCAGATGTTGGTGGCTTAACAGGCAAATCTTAAATAATCTTAAGGCTATTCTGTTTGGCAAAGTTATGAAAACCAGTAACCTTTTGGTCCGATTGTCTTACTAGCATCCATAATAAGCAGGTCTTAGGGGTAAAGAGACACGCAGCTGAAGCAAATGATGCATACAGCCTCCATAGTAAACATGACACACAAGAATCAATGGCGCTAATGTACCCCACATTTTGCCTTTATTTAAAATGACTGGCAGAAAGCCAAGGTAATTCAGATGATGAGAGGCTGCAGAGTTTCTAAACCTCAAGAAGGATTTAGCGACATGGTTTCCACTGATTTCAAGAGCTCATTGAAAATGGATCTACAGTCTCACCCGTGAGCAAATCCATAATGCTTACTCCCTTCATTTAACACTGCTAAAGATGGTCAAAATTAGAACAGCTTGGCAGATCTGGCCTACTGAGATAAATAAAGCTAGTTCCTGGGGGAAAAAAAAATTAGAACAGCTTGGCTTGATCAGTCCTTTGTCTGGCAAGATGGACAGTGGAGGGGATGTAAAGAAAGCCAAGTCCGTCATGTGTTTCCTTCAAGTGGGGTTTCAATTGAATGTCCACTGGAGATTTCAGGAGATCTGTGAGATCTGTGATCTGTGACTGAGATTTTTAGGTGGGAAAAAAAAGATTACATGCAATGATTTGAGTGAGCTGCTAAAGAAGCACATGTCATCACACGCTACGGTGGTTATTTTTTAACATTTTGATGATCGTATCTTATCTAAGCATTGGGAGCTTCTTTTGTGTATTTCATTTTATGGTTTTCACATGGCTTTCCTGAGAAGAGATAGGGAGGTTTCACAAGATTCTTGTAGGGGTCTAGGCAGGGGTGGGATTCAGCCGGTTTAGACCGGTTCAGGTGAACCGGATGTTAATTTTAATCTGATTCACCAAACCGGTAGTTGCAAAGACTGGCTGACCCCACCCACCCTGCTCTTCCCCTCCCAGGAATCTCCGCGAGGCCCGTTTTGGATGCCAGATAAGTGCAGGGCCCACGTGGAGGCTCTAGGAGGGTGAAAAATGGGCCTACTGAAAGTACCGGATGTCTGGAAAGGGCATGTTTCCAGCCTCCAGAGGGCCCCCAGAGCCTGGGAGAGGCTGTTTTCGCCCTCCCGGAGGCTCAAAGAAAACCCCTGGGGCCTGGGGAGGGTGAAAACATCCCCCCCTGACGTGATGGAAGAAACCAACTAGGCCACGCCCATCCAGCAACCGGGTAGAGAATTGGTTGTTAAAATTTTTCTAAATCCCACCCTAGTTCTAGGGCACAAAAAAATATTTTAACAATCCCTGGCTTAAATGGCGAATTTAATCAGGCTAAATAAAGGACAACAGAACCCATCTGAGAGCATTATCTTCCTTCGTATGAGGGACCAAAGATCTGGTGCTGGACTCTAGATGAAGGGAACTGAATTAGGGACCCAAGAGAGAAAGATGGAATTGCATCAGTTCATGTATACATCTCGGGGTTAATTTATTTATTTATTAATTTATTTATTTATTTACATTTATACCCTGCCCTTCTCCGAAGACTCAGGGCGGCTTACACTATGTTAAGCAATAGTCTTCATCCTATTTGTATATTATATACAAAGTCAACTTATTGCCCCCAACAATCTGGGTCCTCATTTTACCTACCTTATAAAGGATGGAAGGCTGAGTCAACCTTGGGCCTGGTGGGACTTGAACTTGCAATAATTGCAGGCAGCTGTTGTTAATAACAGGCTGTTTAGCAGCCTGCGCCACTCAAGGACCCATCTTCCCTTCCCCCTTTGGACAGATAAGAGTATTATTTTAATAATAACTAAAATAATACCCATATCCATCTTGGACAACAATACCATATTATTTTGCACAGGTTTAAGCACCAAGTTGTTATTCTGTATTCAAAGGAGGATGCAGCAAACATGCTCTTGTCCAAACGACAGACCACTAACTAGGAAATACATCATTATTGTTTTTTTTTTAATGCCATGTTTAGCATGAGCTTCTGGTAGATTTTAATAGTTAATGGTGGATTCCAACAGTTACCTTGAACTTAAGATCCAGCCTAAGCCTTCCACTCAATAGAAATGCTGGACAGAGGCTCAAGCAATGCTGTTTTCATCAGAATAGAAACGATAGCACCTGTTGTGGTCCGCCAGCAGCCTGCGGAGCTGGCAGTGGAGTCAGACACTGGAGGAGGCTGGGGAGGATGATGGGCCAGTCCTGGAGTCAGGGGAAGGCCCAGATGAGGGCTCTGCATCAGAGGCAGAGATGGGGCCAGGGCCATCTGGGAGCGATGCACGGACTCTGGAGCCTCCAGAGGCGGACAGCAGAAAGGCAAAGGAACAGGAAGAGCCTGTTCCTAGTGCACGCATGAGAAGAGCTGCCAGAAGGCAAGAGCAGCTGAAGCAAAAAGGATGACTCGGGAGTAAGGCCAGAAGATGATTGGCCATTCCCACAAGGCTTAAAAGAGCAGCAACGAGCCATTGGGTTCTTTGTGGAAAAGCAATGTTGATTCCATTGCTTCTTGTCAGCGTCTCTTGAACTTTGTGGGGTTTTTGCTAAGAAAAACCTTTTGCAGGTTGCCAAAGGCAACAAAGGTTGGTGATAAGGCATAAGGACTGTTTATTAAGAATTTGTTTTAGACTAAGTTGAGAATGGATTAATTCTCAGCTGTTTTAATAAAATAAGTTTGTTGAGGACTGAATTGTGTTTGGTAATCACTACTTGGGTCTCCGTCACAACAGTACCTATTCTTTTTGTAGCATCCAGAAAGAAAGGCTCAGTCATTAGCAACAGCACTTAGACTTATATATCGCTTCACAGAGCTTTTACAGCCCTCTCTAAGCAGTTTTACAGAGTCAGCCCATTGCCTCCAACAATCTGGCTCCTCATTTTACCCACCTCGGAAAGATGGAAGGCTGAGTCAACCTTGAGCCTGGTGAGATTCAATCTGCCAAATTGCAGGCATCTGGCAGTCAGCAGAAGTCGCCTGTAATACTGCACTCTCACCACTGCGCCTCTGTGGCTTATTAGCTCATTGTTGAGGTGAGATTTCAAGCTGCAAATTGGCCTTATCTTTGGTAGGCAATCTTGGGTTTAATTTACTGTTCCCTCCCTAATGTCTGTTTGTGCTAATGTATGTTTAAGTGCTAATGTATGTTTAAGTACAAACTGCTGCTAATCAGTGATTTGTAAACAGAAAGCCCCATGCTCAAAGTCCAGATAAGAATGGGGAAAGATTTAAACCTCAGAAAGCCAATTACAGGTAGTCCTTGACTTATCACAACTGAGCCCAAAATTTCTGTTGTTAAAGGAGACATGAGTTAAGTGAATTTTGCCCCATTTTACTGTGGCTTTTCTTGCCACGGTTATTAAGTGAATCACTGCAGTTGATAAGTTGTTAAGTGAATCTGGTTACCCCATGGACTTTGCTTGTCAGAAGGCTGTAAAAGGGGATCCCATGACCCCGGGACATGGCATCCATCATAAATATGAGTCAATTGCCAAGCGTCTGAATTTTGATCACGTAATCATAGGGATACTGCAGTGGTCGTAAATGTGAAAAACGATCATAAGTCACATTGTTCAGTGCCGTCGTAAGTTTGAATGGTCACTAAATGTACTGTTGTAAGTCAAGGACCGTCTTATACAATACAGGTAGTCCTCGACTTACAATAGTTCTCTGAGTTACAACGGCATCAAAAAAATTGACTTATGATCATTTTTCACACATATGATACAACATCTCCACGATCACATGGTTTATATTCGGATGCTTGACAACTGACTCATATTTATGATGGTTGCAGTGTCCCGGAGTCATGTGATTCCCTTTTGCGACCTTCCCGACGACAATCCTGTTACTAATTTAACCACTGCAGGGATTCACTTAACAAACGTGACAAGAAAAGTCCTAAAATGTGGCAAAACTCACTCAACACATTTCACGCTTAGCAACATAAATTTTGGGCTCAATTATGGTCGTAAGGTTCGTGGTGGCTCAGTGGCTAAGACGCTGAGCTTGTCGATTGAAAGGTCAGCAGTTCAGCAGTTCAAATCCCTAGTGCCGCGTAACAGGGTGAGCTCCCCTGACTTGTCCCAGCTTCTGCCAACCTAGCAGTTCGAAAGCACGTCAAAAATGAAAGTAGAAAAATAGGGACCACCTTTGGTGGGAAGGTAACAGCGTTCCGTGTGCCTTTGGCGTTGAGTCATGCCGGCCACATGACCACGGAGACATCTTTGGACAGCGCTGGCTCTTTGGCTTTGAAACGGAGATGAGCACCGCCCCCTAGAGTCGGGAATGACTAGCACATATGTGCGAGGAGAACCTTTACCTTTACCTATAAAGGTAACTGCATCACAATTTGATGGTTCAACGAGGTGACTGTATAGAAGGGCATTTTATGTTCCTCTAACGTCCAATGTTTTCCAATCTAGAAATCGTGGGCGCTCCATCACTGGATGTTTTTAAGAAGAGAGTAGACCCATGATGGTGAACCTATGGCATGTGTGGCAGAGGTGCCACGTGGAGTCCCCTCTGCTGGCAGGTATGCCGTCGCCCCAGGTCAGATCTCCGTGGCGTTTCTTTCGTGAGCTTCTGTTTCCCTGCAAACGAAACAGAAGCTCACGAAAGAAAAAGATCTGACCTCTTGCCGCGCTGCCAGTGTTGGGATGTGCCACCTGCTGCCAGGCGGCTGGTCTTCGGGTCTCTGCTGCGCATGCGCCCATCCTCACATGTACGCACATGCACATCTGCGCATGCACATGAGCATGTCTGTGCACGTGCATGCGCGTGCACATGTCTGCAGATGCACACTTTTCAGTTTGGGCATGCGGGCGGGCGCAATTTGGGCACTCGGTGTCTACGAGGTTTGCCATCACTGGACTAGACAATTACTTATCTGAAATAGTATAAGTTCTCCTGCTTGAGCAGGGGGCTGGACTAGTAGACCTCCAAGGTCTCTTCCAGCTTATTCTATTCTATTCTATCCTATCCTATCCTATCCTATCCTATCCTATCCTATCCTATCCTATCCTATTCTATTCTATTCTATTCTATTCTATTCTATTCTATTCTATTCTATTCTATTCTATTCTATTCTATTCTATTCTATTCTTATTTATTTATTTATTTATTTATTCAAGTTTGTATACCGCCCTATCTCCCTAGGGACTCAGGGCGGTTCACAGGCAAATAAAATGCATATAAATACAAAAATAAAATATCCATTAAAAAACTTATTAGATGCAGCCAGATAATTAAAAACAATATGTATAATAAAACCCATTAAAATCTACATTTAAAAACCTAGTCCAGTCCTGCATAAGCGAATAGATGTGTTTTAAGCTCATGGCGGAAGGTTCGGAGGTCCGGAAGTTGACGAAGTCCTGGGGAGTTCGTTCCAGAGGGTGGGAGCCCCCACAGAGCAGGCCCTTCCCCTGGGTGTCGCCAGACGGCACTGCCTAGCCGACGGCACCCTGAGGAGTCCCTCTCTGTGAAAGCGCACGGGTCGGTGAGAGGTATTCGGTAGCAGCAGGCGGTCCCGTAAATAGCCCGGCCCTATGCCATGGAGCGCTTTAAAGATAGTTACCAACACCTTGAAGTGCACCCGGAAAGCCACAGGTAGCCAGTGCAGTCTGCACAGGAGAGGTGTCACATGGGTGCCACGAGGGGCTCCCTCTATCACCCGCGCAGCCGCATTCTGAACTAACTGGAGCCTCCGGATGCCCTTCAAGGGGAGCCCCATGTAGAGAGCATTGCAGTAATCCAGACGAGACGTCACGAGGGCGTGAGTGACCGTGCATAGGGCATCCCGGTCTAGAAAGGGGCGCAACTGGCGGACCAGGCGAACCTGGTAAAAAGCTCTCCTGGAGACGGCCGTCAAAGGATCTTCAAAAGACAGCCGTTCATCCAGGAGGACGCCTAAGTTGCGCACCCTCTCCATCGGGGCCAATGACTCGCCCCCGACAGTCAGCCGAGGACTCAGCTGACTGTACCGGGATGCCGGCATCCACAGCCACTCTGTCTTGGAGGGATTGAGCTTGAGCCTCCCCATCCAGACCCGTATGGCCTCTAGACACCGGGACAGCACTTCGATAGCTTCGTTGGGGTGACCCGGTGTGGAAAAGTACAGCTGAGTGTCATCAGCGTACAGCTGGTACCTCACACCGAAGCCACTATTCTATTCTATTCTATTCTATTCTATTCTATTCTATTCTATTCTATTCTATTCTATTCTATTCTATTCTATCCCATCCCATCCCATCCCATCCCATCCCATCCCATCCCATCTCTACTCTTATTCCATTCCATTCCATTCCATTCCATTCCATTCCATTCCATTCCATTCCATTTTTTCTATTCTATTCTATTCTATTCTATTCTATTCTATTCTATTCTATTCTATTCTATTCTATTCTATTCTATTCTATTCTATCCCATCCCATCCCATCCCATCCCATCCCATCCCATCCCATTCCATTCCATTCCATATTTTCTATCCCATCCCATCCCATCCCATCCCATCCCATCCCATTCCATCCCATCCCATCCCATCCCATCCCATCCCATCCCATCTCTACTCTTATTCCATTCCATTCCATTCCATTCCATTCCATTCCATTCCATTCCATATTTTCTATTCTATTCTATTCTATTCTATTCTATTCTATTCTATTCTATTCTATTCTATTCTATTCTATTCTATCCCATCCCATCCCATCCCATCCCATCTCATCCCATCCCATCCCATCCCATCCCATCCCATCCCATCCCATCCCATCCCATCCCATCCCATCCCATCTCTACTCTTATTCCATTCCATTCCATTCCATTCCATTCCATTCCATTCCATTCCATTCCATTCCAGCTTCTATTCTATTCTATTCTATTCTATTCTATTCTATTCTATTCTATTCTATTCTATTCATAAAGTGACAAAAATATCATTTCTTTATACGATTCTCCATCATCTGCCAAAATTGGAGCAATTTTAATACCCTTTTTCCCCCAAAATAAGACATCCCCTGATAATAAGCCCAATTGGGCTTTTGAGTGCATGGCAATAAGGCCAAGCGCTTATTTCAGGATTAAAAAAAAAATAAGACAGGGTCTTATTTTCGGGGAAACACAGTATCTTGTTGGCAGGAAGGAAATAAACTGAAGAAGCTTCTTAGATGAGAAGCAAATTGTTTTAAAAGAAAAGTGGGGGGAGGGGAAGTCCAGTTGCCTTTTGTAAAAGGAAGGAAATGGAAGTGGTAGCACTAGGAAGGAATATTTCTTGAAAGACGTTACTGACTTTAAGGATGTGTTACCAGGTTGGGAATTGTCAGGAGTAACACAGGTTGAATGGAATGCGGAACAGGATATTTAAGAAGTGTCTTTTGTAAAACAAGAGGGTCACTAACGGAATAGGTGTTGAATGAAGGTAATTTGAAGATGAAAGTGGGTGATGTTCGCTGTTGTGGTTTGATCATGTGGACGGAATGAGAGAGGCTGGGATTGCAAAACAAAAATGGCCCAGAAGAGGGTTTGGGGTCAAGCAGATGACAAATATTGAACAAACAGTGTTTGTTAATGTGTGAAGTAGTATAGTAGTAGTACTACTATACTACTAGTATAGTACTACTAGTAGTAGTACTGTACGGGTCTGGATGGGGAGAAACAGACTCAGACTCAATCCATCCAAGACGGAGTGGCTGTGGATGCCGGCACCCCGGTACAGTCAGCTGCAACCGCAGCTGACTGTTGGGGGCGAGTCATTGGCCCCAACAGAAAGGGTGCGCAACTTGGGCGTTCTCCTGGATGGACGGCTGTCGTTTGAAGATCAGTTGGCGGCCATCTCCAGGAGAGCCTTTTACCAGGTCTGCCTGGTTCACCAGTTGCGCCCCTTTCTTGACCGGGATGCCTTATGCACGGTCACTCATGCTCTCGTCACTTCTCATCTGAATTATTGCAATGCTCTCTACATGGGGCTACCCCTGAAGTGCACTCAGAGGCTCCAGTTAGTTCAGAATGCAGCTGCGTGGGTGATTGAGGGAGCCACATGTTGCTCCCGGGTAACACCGCTCCTACGCAGTCTGCACTGGCTACCTGTGGTCTTTCGGGTGCGCTTCAAGGTGTTGGTTACCACCTTTAAAGCGCTCCATGGCTTAGGGCCCAGGTACTTATGGGACCGCCTGCTGTTACCTTATGACTCCCACCGAACCGTACGCTCACACAGAGACGGTCTTCTTAGGGTGCCATCCGCCAAGCAATGTCGGCTGGCAGCCCCCAGGGGAAGGGCCTTCTCTGTTGGAGCACCTACCCTCTGGAACGAACTTCCCCCCGGTTTGTGCCAATTACCTGACCTTCGGATCTTTCGCCGTGAATTGAAAACGTATCTGTTTATCCAAGTGGGACTGGCTTGATTTTTAAATTTTAAATTTTTGAATTTTTAATAATTTTAATTGGGGTATTTTAGTATGGGTCAATTCGACGGTTTTAATTCTCGGCCACTTATAGAATATGTATTTTAATTGTTGTTTTAATTTGTATATTGAATTGTTTTAATCTGGCTGTACACTGCCCTGAGTCCTTCGGGAGAAGGGCGGTATAAAAATCTAAATAATAAATAAATAAATAAATAAATAAATAAATAAATAAATAAAAATGCAGTGGTGGAATTCAGCCAGTTCGCACCACTTCGGAAGAACCGGTTGTTAACTTTCTGAGCAGTTTGGAGAACTGGTTTCTGGAAGAAATCATTAGGGCAGAGAACCGGTTGTTAAATTATTTGAATCCCACCCACTGAGTATATGGATGTGGTAGAAACAAGGATAGAAAAACACAGGGCGCTAGAACCATCTTTAGTCGTATTTCTTTTTTTATTACACATCAGTCTCTTTTCCCTGCTCCTTCTCCCTCTGTTTACCACGCTTTGCATAATGTGACTTAACTCAGAAGGGAATAGCATGAAGGATGTCTATGTTTAATACATGTTGAATCGTAATTTGCTGAACAACCTATATTAATCTCATACACACATTTACATTGTACCAGTGGTGGAATTCAGATTTTTTTTTACTACCAGTTCTGTGGGTGTGGCTTGGTGGGCGTGGCAGGGGAAGGATATTGCAAAATCTCCATTCCCACCCCACTCTGGGGCCAGCCAGAGGTGGTACTTGCCGGTTCTCCGAACTACTCAAAATTTCCGCTACCGGTTCTCCAGAACCTGTCAGAACCTGCTGGATTTCATCCCTGCATTGCACCTTTTACTAACTTCAATTCACAGAACCTGGTAAGGCCAAATTAAACAGACCATATTTGTTTACGCAATTTATCTGCGGCCTCAATCCTTGCAGGCCTTACAGGTTCTGAAATATATATGCCAATAACAAAACGATTGCAAGTTGCACTCAGTAATAAAATTAAATGAATATATAAATAGGTACATTGTTGTGTAGCGCCCATCTTCTCATGTCTCTCCTTAATGTGTCAGCATCTTTTCTTTCACAGCCCTTTTTGGTTCTACATTTATGAGACAAGTCACTGAATAACAGAGAAATGTGCAGAGACGGTGATTAAAACAAAACAATCTGTAGGACTTATAAAACTGTCAGGAAACCCAGGATTTCAAAAAGGAGAAGACAATAACTGTTCGAAGCACCATGTTTTGTACTCTGCCTAGTGGCTGTATGGTGGCAGTTAATTAACCAGCCCAGTTCTTAGATATGTGTTGACATTAATCATTGTTGCCTATGCACACAGAGAGATGTTATTCGCATAAAAAGTGCTTTGAAAGTTTATGTTATGTTGCAGCAGCTGCTTGAATTAATTTTCCGGCGTTTCCAAATGCAGTTGAAAGAGGGGGAAAAAATGGGTGTATGGAAAAGTCACATGCATATAAAACCTTATGATAAATCTGAATTAAACGTGGACATTTTGGAGTGCAGTTGGGAAGTAACTACTCTAGATCAGGGGTCCCCAACCTTGGCAACTTTAAGCCTGGTGGACTTCAACTCCCAGAATTCCCCAGCCAACAAAGCTGGGAGTTGAAGTTCACCAGGCTTAAAGTTGCCAAGGTTGGGGACCCCTGATCTAGATAGTACAGGTGGTCCTTGACTTAAAACTTAATGTCCATTCAAAGTTACAATGGCATTGAAAAAGAGACTTATGACCATTTTTCATACCATAGCAGCCTCCTCCATCCTCCATGGTCATGTGATTAATATTCAGGCAAATGGCAACTGACTCGTAGTTATGACGGTTGCAGTGTCCTGGGGAATCATGTGATCTTCTTATAAGCAAAATCAGTGGGGGAAACCAAGCTTCGTTTAACAACTATTATTAACTTAACTTAATAACTTAACTTAACAACTGTGGCAAGAAAGGTCATAAAATGGGACAAATTCACTGCACAAATGTTTCACTTAGCGACAGGGCTCAGTCATGGTCGTAAGGCGAGGACTACCTGTATAGTGGCACAAAATACGCCAAAGAAAAAGCAATGACTTTTCAGGACAGAAAGCAATGATAGAACTAGACAAGATCATGAAGAATAAGGATATTTTTATGCCAGCAAAGCTCAGAGGACAATGTTGTTTTTTTGCCCCCTTCCAGTGGTAATCTTCAAGTATAAAACTTGGACAGTGAGAAAAAGAAGATAGATGCCTTTTGAATCATGGATTTAGAGACAGTTACTTAGAGTGCCGTGAACTGGAAAAGAGCCATTCAATCCATTCTGGATCAAATAAAGATTAATTGCTCCCTTGAGATGATCCACAACCTGCAACCGATACACTTTGGGCATATGATGTAAACAGCTGATGGACTAGCAAAAATGGCTACGCGTGACAAGATTGAAGGAAGCAGAAGACGAGGAAGACAATGGGTAAGATAGATGGATGGGCTCAGGAAACTTACTCGGAAGAGCTATTGATTATCACTATTGAGTCAGGCTGAGTTAGTGCCTGCATTGTCCGTGCAGTCAGCGGAGGTCAGGTTTAATCTGGTGGCATCTTGCTAAGAGGGTAAGCGGAGGCTGTACATTGAATGATTAATAATTAAAAAAAACCAAAAAACTCCACAAATAAGCCCAACACACTTATTTTAAGAGTGTTGTGGCATCTGCTTCAACTGCAGCCACTTTTTGGAGGATGGCTAGGTTGCTAATTTTTCTTCAAAGTGTTCTGCACATTTGCAGGCATTAATTTGAAGTGTCACCTTTTTAAAAATGGTTCGTGCAGTTTGACAGTGCTGTCCCTGTTGTGCTAATATGTGTGGGAGAAAAAGCCTGCCACATTTACTTTCAAACTGGAAGGTTTTTTTGGGGAAAAAAAATAGAATGTAGAAATCGGGATGAATGAATTAATGTTGCTCGCCGAGGTTTTATTCACACGGCACAATGGGAGATGGACCGACCAATCCTACTTTAGCCTAGCACGTTCTGAGAACTTAGCCTGAATGTTTCTGTTGAGTTATATATTTCTGTTGTAGGTCTTGGCATATTTGGGTCTTTTCCCGTGTAAGGTTGAGAGTATCTTGGCGATGTTTCGACGAGATCTCACTCGTCATCTTCAGGCAGGTGCTTACAGCTTTGTGCTTGTGCGAGCAAAGCATGGTCGGAGCTGCTGTCTCTCTATAAATACTGGTGGGGAGGTGTGGAGTGCTGGCTTTGGGGGTTGGTTGGCTGTGTTGTTACATCTTGATTGGTTGGTGGAGTTGATGTTTGTAGATTAGTCAGCTGTTTTGTAGCATCCTGTGTGGGTGTGGTCCTAGTTGTGTGCCCATTAGTCTTCTGTGTTGTAACAACCTGGGTAATTGACTGTGTGCTAATATCCTGAGCTCTAGTATTGTGACAGCTTGAGTCTTGTGTTGTAACATCCTGGGTGGTTGGTTGTGACCTACATACCTATCCCATGAAAATCTATAAAGACATATATTTCTGTTATATATATCTTAGCCGAACCTACTTCACCTGGGTTGTGATGGGGAAAATTAAAGGAGAGAGTTCAATGGAGGTGGCCCTGAGATCCTAGAAGAGGATGGGGAATAAATATATTAATCATGAGTGAACACAACCTATGCAGTGGGGAAATGCTACCGGTTCGCACCAGTTCGGGTGAACCGGTAGTGATAAAAACTATCGGTTCGGGCAAACCGGTAGTAAAAAAAAAGCTACCGGTTCCTCCGTACTGCTATTTCTGACGATCAGCTGTGCCGTGTGATTTAAAATTGCTAAAAAGCAGGAAATCCTGCTTTCTAGTGAATCTAAATCATGCTGCACAGCTGATTCCCCCCCCTTGCTGTTCTACTTACCTTTTCAAGCCTCCTTTTTCTGTTGTTTGGCGCATTTTGTGTATGCGTGCGCATGCAGCATGCATTTGGCATGCACTGTGAGTGCACTGCACATGCGTGTTCAGCACACATTTAGCACGTACCACGCATGCGTGGCCAGCGAACTGGTGGCAAACCGGTGGCAAACCGGTTCAGATTTCACCACTGAACCTATGTGTAACAGTTTGCAATTTGTGACCACAATTGCCACCACAGTTTCCATTGGTAAGCAAGATGGTGATGAAGTGTGAGTCACACCCGATTTTACGACCTTTCTTTGTCAAGTGAATCCCTTAATGGTTGTTAAGTGAATCACTTCAGTTGTTAAGCAAACCCCATAAGCTGATAACTGAATCCAGCTTCCCCTATTCGCTTTGCTTGTTGGAAGTTTGCATATGGCAATCATGTGACCCTGGGACATTGCAAAAGACATGCCAGGTGCCAACTGCCCAAAATTTGATCACATGACCAGGGGAGGGGAGGCTGCAACATTCTTTAAGTCAGCTCTTGGGAGCTGTTTGGAAAAAAATGGGGAAAAATCAGAGCTGAGAGTGGGGAGAGTCCACTCAAATTCTCTGTTTGGATGGAACTGAAAACAGGATTATATGCTATCGAGCCAATATCAACTTTCGCAATCACATAGACAAACTTTTTCCTAGATCAGGGGTCTCCAACCTTGGCAACCTTAAGCCTGGTGGACTTCAATTCCCAGAATCCCCAGCCAGCAAATCTGGCTGGGGAATTCTGGGAGTTGAAGTCCACCAGGTTTAAAGTTACCAAGGTTGAAGACCCCTGTCCTAGATAATCTGTCCCCAATCTAGGCCTTTCAGGTTTTTAAATGACGCAGTCCTTGACACTGTAGTTAAGACCATCCTCTTGTTGCTGGTTGCTCTCTCCGTTTCTTCCCCCCTCATCAACACTAGACCAATAATCAAGTAAACAATATTCCAATCAAGAGCTATCAACTCAGAGAAGTAAAGCTAATTAAGGAACCACCAAAGCCCTCCCACCAACACTGACAGGGCAAGCCAATGAGAGCAAACCCCATTCTCCCTTCTAGCATTGATGATGTTACCTAGTTGGGTAATGAAACGTCTGCAAGGAAACGATCAGAGACCAAAAAACGACTCTGTACTCCCTTCCATCTTTGACAGCATGATGAACTTCTTAAGGGATCTGGGTCTTTGCACAAGGTTTAAACAGAAACCCTTATATTAAGAATAGAATAGAATAGAATTTTTTATTGGCCAAGTGTGATTGGATACACAAGGAATTTGTCTTGGTGCATATGCTCTCAGTGTACATGAAAGAAAAGATACGTTCATCAAGGTACAACATTTACAACACAATTGATGGTCAATATATCAATATAAATCATAAGGATTGCCAGCAACAAAGTTAAAGTCATACAGTCATAAGTGGAAGGAGATTGGTGATGGGAACGATGAGAAGATCAACAGTAGTGCAGATTTAGTAAATAGTTTGATAGTGTTGAGGGAATTATTTGTTTAGCAGAGTGATGGCCTTCGGGAAAAAACTGTTCTTGTGTCTAGTTGTTCTGGTGTGCAGTGCTCTATAGCGTCATTTTGAGGGTAGGAGTTGAAACAGTTTATGTCCAGGATGTGAGGGATCTGTAAATATTTTCACAGCCTTCTTTTTGACTCGTGCAGTATACAGGTCCTCAATGGAAGGCAGGTTGGTAGCAATTATTTTTTCTGCAGTTCTAATTATCCTCTGAAGTCTGTGTCTGTCTTGTTGGGTTGCAGAACCGAACCAGACAGTAAGGTATAAATTTTACAGCATAGAAGGTATGCTGTAAAATTTAATTGATAAGTTTAATAAGTTTAATTGATGATATTAGGCTTAAAATCAAATGGAAGTCGATTCAATTTCCAAGCCAACTCGCGCCACGAAATAATGCATATTGTTTTGAATTTCTCACCATTGCAAGGTTCCCATTCTGCAAAGTGGCATTCAAAATATTTCTCACTACTTAAAGGCCAGCAGCTTAGAGGATGTTGGTATATTTTTTGTAAATAAGCTTTCGTTTTGATTTTCATTCAGATGCTTCTTTCCCTCCCTCCCCTTCCATCCCAGGTGCTGGGATGAGAAAAGCCAGTCATGGGAATTAATTAAGAAAAATAATTTGCCGAAGTGCTAAAGCAGGAAAACCACCAGCAGAGGGCAGTAGAGTTCTAGACTTCACATTTTATTGTTTGAGACACCAGCTGGGAAAATATTGAAAAGCGGAAAAAGTCTCGGGAATCTTTTCTTCAATTTATCAGCCTTCAAATTTCCCAACATATGACAGTGTCAAACTGTAGCATTTTATAAATGGGAACAAAATGCAGTTTAACAATCTGATTTTCACCCTACCCCTACCCTGTCACCAAAATCCTTGCCGACAGAAAATCCCACCCCCACTCCCGCTGACAAAATGTTTCTGAATCCACTTTGGTGGGTTTTGATTTAGGTAGTGTATACATACAGAGGTTTTTCAGTCAGGAAAAACAAAAACAAAATGTACGTCTGTAGTGTGTGATCTAAAATGACAGATACATTGTTTTATGCCCTTTGAGTAGGATTTATCGTAATGGAATGCTCGATTCTCGGTATTCGGCGGGCGTCTTGGCTATCGAGCAAATGGTGAAGAACATGTTGATTGGTGAAGGAAAACAATTTTGCCTTTTCTGAAGGTTTAGAAAGAAAACCGGTGTGTATGTAGAACATAAAATAGACAACAGAGGCTCACAACATCTAAGGCAGGGGTCGGCAACCTTAAACACTCAAAGAGCCATTTGGACCCGTTTCCCACATAAAAGAAAAGACAGGGAGCCACAAAACCCTTTTGGCATCTAAAATGAAAATAACACTGCGTATATCGTTTTTTTTTAAACCTTTATACTATGTATTAAAAAAAGGATAGTGTGTTCCATTTACGAAGTCAATGAACTGCTACAGAGAAAACAACTTTTTATTTCTGCAGAGGGATGAAAGAGCCACAGGCAGCTGACCCCTGATCCAGTGGTGGGATTCAGCTGGTTCGCACCACTTTGGGAGAACTGGTTGTTAACTTTCTGAGCAGTTTGGCAAATTGGCTGTTGGAAGAAATCATTAGGGCAGAGAACCGGTTGTTAAATGACTTGAATCCCACTACTGCCCTGATCTAAGGAGAAAAAGGATCTCTCCCCCGGCCACCTAGAGCGGGGGTCTCCAACCTTGGCAACTTTAAGCCTGGAGTACTTCAACTCCCAGAATTCCCCAGCCTGAGTTGAAGTCCTCCAGGCTTAAAGTTGCCAAGGTTGGAGACCCCCGCTCTAGAGTGATTGAAGTGATCACAAGTGCAACTGTTAGGTGATCACTAAGTTGTACAAACTGTCCATTCTGGTTGGTGGGCTGCCTGCATTTTCCACATTCATTCAGTGCCTGCATTCAAATGGGAATTGCTTATTATTTCAACCATCCTTCGTGTTACGATTTCAGATTAAAAGGGAGGTTGAGGACACAAAGGGCCTTTTTGCTGGTCCGCGGCTGGGAAAAAAAACCTTTTCTGATTTCTTCACTCATGTATACTCCCCCCCCTCCCCACTTTGATAGCTGTAAGGGTTTCTGAGCTGGATCATGTTCCTCGTTTTAATTACAGCTTTCTGGAGTGTGCTTATTTGATCATCCTCTGATACCTGGAGAGTTTTTATATGCTGAGGCTGCTTTTAAGTGAGATCAAATATGACTGCTGGTCATTTGGTTCCTGGCTGATTGAATGTATGATTTATATTAACGTTGGAAGGAAAGGAAAAAAAAAAGGCAGCAGTAGCAAGGATAAGTTAAGAATTCAACTGCAGTGAACCAGGTGGAATGGGGTAGAGGTTTTGCAATGCACTTTCTGATAAATTGGTAGAAGGGTGTGGTATAGAAAATATATATATATATATATATATATATATATATATATATATATATATATATATATATATATATATGTAGGTCTTTGGTTATTCGGGTTTTCTCCCGCGTAAAATTGGAAGTGTCTTGGCGGCGTTTCGAAGTCTCATTCGTCATCTTCAGGCTTCAACCGTGCTTCTGGGAGCAATGTGTGATTGCAGCTGTTTCTTCCTTTTAACTGCTAGTGGGGTTTGAACTGATTGGGTGGGAGCTTGGCTGTGCTCTGATTGGATGTGGTTTTTGTGCTCTGATTGGCTGGGGTGTGTCCTGTTTGGGTGGGGGCTTGGTTGTGCTCAAATTAGTCTGTGTTGCAGGGGATCTGAGCTAGTGAGCTGCACTGCTGCTGTTTGGCTTCGTGTTCGTGGTGGTGCTACATCTTCGTAGTGGGTGTCAGTCTGCTGCATGTATGGATTGGAGGGTTTGAAATGGCTAATGTTGCAGCTGCGGTCTGGCTTCTGGTCCTTGAGTGGTGCTTCCTGATCAGTGTGGGTTTGGGTGTGCTTCTGGGTGGATGTGTGGTGGTGACATCCTGTGTGGACCTCGTGAGTGTGGGTCTGGTGTCATTCCTCGTGTTAGGGACACGTTTGTCAATAAGGGCAGGTTTCAAATGGCTGGTAGGCGGGAGGTATCATCTCGTTTGTTCATGCTGTGTGGGCGTTTTCTATCTCGATGGCTTCTCTGATTATTCTGTTGTTAAAGTGTTCAGTTTTGGCGATAGTTCTGGTCTTTTTAAAGTCAATATCGTGTCCTGTGACTTTAAAGTGTTGGTCCAGGGAAGAAGTTGGTTCCTCTTTTTGAATGAGTTCTTTTGAATTCAAAGAGGAACCAACTCTTCCTGGTCAACACTGATAGAAAACGCCCACACAGCATGAACAAACGAGATGATACCTCCGCCTACCAGCCATTTGGAAACCTGCCCTTATTGACAAACGTGTCCCTAACACGAGGAATGACACCAGACCCACACTCACGAGGTCCACACAGGATGTCACCACCACACATCCACCCAGAAAGCACACCCAAACCCACACTGATCAGGAAGCACGACCAAGGACCAGAAGCCAGACCTCAGCTGCAACATTAGCCATTTCAAACCCCTCCAATCCATACATGCAGCAGACTGACACCCACTACGAAGATGTAGCACGACCACGAACACGAAGCCAAACAGCAGCAGTGCAGCTCACTAGCTCAGATCCCCCTGCAACACAGACTAATTTGAGCACAACCAAGCCCCCACCCAAACAGGACACACCCCCAGCCAATCAGAGCACAAAAAAAACCCACATCCAATCAGAGCACAGCCAAGCTCCCACCCAATCAGTTCAAACCCCACTAGCAGTTAAAAGGAAGAAACAGCTGCAACTGAAGCCTGAAGATGACGAATGAGACTTCATCAAACGCTGCCAAGACACATCCAATTTTACGCGGGAGAAACCCCGAATAACCACAGACCTACATATATATATATATATATATATATATATATATATATATATATATATATATATATATATATATATATATATATATATATGTTTTCTGAGGTTTTTGGTGTGTTTATGGTCTTTGGTTATTCGGGTTTTCTCTCGCGTAAAATTGGAAGTGTCTTGGCGGCGTTTGACAAAGTCTCATTTGTCATCTTCAGGCTTCAGCTTCGTGCTGAAGCCTGAAGATGACGAATGAGACTTCATCGAAACGTTGCCAAGACACTTCCAATTTTACGCGGGAGAAAACCCGAATAACCAAAGACCTACATACACACACACACACACACACACACACACACACACACACACACACACTGCCAGGCAGGAAACCCTACACCATCTCAGTCAGATGGTTATCCAACATTTTCTTAAAAATTTCCAGTGTTGGAGCATTCACAACTTCTGCAGGCAAGTCGTTCCACTTATTAATTGTTCTAACTGTCAGGAAATTTCTCCTTAGTTCTAAGTTGCTTCTTTCCTTGATCAGTTTCCACCCATTGCTTCTTGTTCTACCCTCAGGTGCTTTGGAGAACAGCCCAACTCCCTCTTCTTTGTGGCAACCCCTGAGATATTGGAACACTGCTATCATGTCTCCCTTCTTTTCATTAAACTAGACATACCCAGTTCCTGCAACCGTTCTTCATATGTTTTAGCCTCGTCCCCTAATCATCTTTGTTGCTCTTCTCTGCACTCTTTCTAGAGTCTCAACATCTTTTTTACATCGTGGCGACCAAAACTGGATGCAATATTCCAAGTGTGGCCTTACCAAGGCATTATAAAGTGGTACTAACACTTCACGTGATTTTGATTCTATCCCTCTGTTTATGCAGCCCAGAACTGTGTTGGCTTTTTTAGCAGCTGCTGCACACTGCTGGCTCATATCTAAATGGTTATACACTAGGACTCCAAGTTCCCTCTCACAGGTACTACTATTGAGCAAAGTACCACATATACGGTACCTGTGCATTTTGTTTTTTTTGCCTAAATGTAGAACCTTACTTTTTTCACTGTTGAATTTCATTTTGTTAGATAGCGCCCAATGTTCAAGTCTGTCAAGATCTTTCTGTAATTTGAGCCTATCTTCTGGAGTGTTGGCTATTCCTGCCAGCTTGGTGTCATCTGCAAATTTGATGAGTTCCCTATCTATCCCCTCGTCCAAGTCATTGATGAAGATGTTGAAGAGTACTGGGCCTAAAACAGAGCCTTGGGGCACTCCACTGCATACTTCCCTCCATGTGGATGTAGTTCCATTGAGGACTACACGTTGAGTGCGGTTGGTCAGCCAGTTACGAATCCATCTGGTGGTGGTGCTGTCTAACCCACATTTTTCTACTTTATCTAGTAGTACATTATGGTCTACTTTATCAAATATAAAATGCTTTATATATATATATATAGAGAGAGAGAGACTGACTGAAAGTTGGACCATAAGAAAGGCTGAGTGCCAAAGAATTGAGGCCTTTGAACTCTGGTGCTGGAGAAGACTCCTGCAAGTCCCTTGGACTGCAAGGCAAACAAATAAGTCAGTTCTAGAGGAGATCAACCCTGACTGCTCTTTAGAAGGGCAGATCCTGAAGATGAAACTGAAATACTTTGGCCACCTAATGAGAAAGAAGGACTCCCTGGAGAAGAGCCTAATGCTGGGAAAGATTGAGGGCAGAAGAAGAAGGGGATGATGGAGAACAAGTTGGCTGGATGGAGTCCCTGAAGCCGTCAGTGTGAGTTTAAATGGACTCCAGAGGATGGTAGAGGACAGGGAGGTCTGGAGGAACATTGTCCATGGGATTACAATGGGTCGGACACGACTTCACAACTAACAACAATAACTTAGATTGACTTGTTCTAGCAATTAAGTTGGATATCATTGTGCAGACAGGACTGAAAGCAACATTTGGGCATTGGAGAAAACACAAAATATTCAGTTGAAATGTGACATCTGTAGATACACCCAGTCTTTTTTCTTTGAAAATCATCATAGGATGATAATTACATTTTCTATACAAAGCCGATCTACCTACTGTAATTTACCTGGTTAGCCATCAATGATTAAAGATCATTCTCTTATCTGAACGAGCCATTTGGATGCTGACTACCAACTATTGGACTTTTGTGTGCTAAGCAGACTTACTTCTACCAAGCTATGATGGCTTCCTTAAATTTAGTACTGTGGCTTTGCTGGAGAAGTTTCCATTGACTGGGAACACACAATAAGCTAAGCCATTCTCAGCTTTGGTTGACCATATTATGAGAATCTGTCAGGATCTGTTTGAATAGCATTGGACACAACTTGTTTGGAAGGCCAGACAAGGAATAATGGATGAAAACGGATCAAGGAGAGATTCAACCTAGAAATAAGGAGAATTTGTCTGACAGTGAAAGCAATCAACCAATGGAACAGAAGTTGCCTTCAGAAGTTGTGGGAGCTCCATCATTGGAGGCTTCCAAGAAAAGACTTGACTGTCCTCTGACAGAAATGGTGTAGGGTCTCCTGCTTGGGTGGATGGTGGGGGTTGGTCTAGATAATCTACAAAGTTCCTTCCAACTCTGTTATTCTGTTCTGTTATACTTCTGTTGGCATATCTTACATACTACTGGATAATATGAATGACTTATGTTTCTGCTCCACCTGAAAAGCTTAGAGATTAATAACAGTAACAGAGTTGGAAGGGACCTTGGAGGTCATCTAGTCCAATCCCCTGCTCACGCAGGAGACCTGTGCTAGGGATTCGAGCCGCCAAACTGCCGACCTTTCTGATCGACAAGCTCAGTGTCTTAGCTACTGAGCCATCTAGGTTGTATTAGATCAAAAACTTCTGCTTGGCTTCCAGTTCAGCTCCTCTCCAAGTACAACTAGATATTTTTGGGTAGTCTGCAGCAACAGCCCTTCTTCTCTTGGATCTTGCACCTGATGGTTGGACATGTATAATCCTCACATAATGACAGTGCTCTTATGACATAAATGAAATCCCTCAATGGAAGTTAAGCAGAAACATGCTGGCGTTTAGCAAAATTATGAGAGAATCGTTGCATTCTGCTTTTCTTGTTTTCTGGATCATTACTCGTTTTATTTTCTAGATGTGCTGCTATTCTACCTGAAGGAGCCCAGGAGATCAACAAAACTTATTTTTTTCCCAGCAAAACAAACAATAGCATTCAGCCATGCTGCAAAATACACATGCTGTATATAGATGTTCCTATCGCTCCATCCCTTATTGTCTTTAAATCAAGAGCTCTGTTTTCTGGTGGGCTTCATTCATCCAGCTATTCACTGTTGTTCTGATCCCTGCAGGAATTCAGTAGAAAATACACAGCAATGGTGGGCAATATATTACTCTAAGAATACCAATGACCTGATTATTTGACAGATTTGATCCTCTGCTCACACTGACTTGCACACTCGGGGTTCTAAATTCTAACATCTAACAGAGAGAGGATAGGTCTTGTTGTGTAAAAAGAATTGGCTGTCGTTTTGCTTTTGAAATGTGCCAGTTTGGAAGAAACTTGCTTATCACCTGGAGAGTGTAGCAAATCTACGCAATCATTTCCTGCTCTGTGGAACCGCATATATTGCCGTTTCCCCCCCCCCCCCATTTGTCTCATTTTAGCAAGGTAGGTTTATGCATCGGGGTTTTGGTTTTGCTGCAGTGTACTTTACCCACAGAGAAATTTTGTATCTGGAAGATCCGACCTTCCAGATACAAAAGGGAGGGACGATTGAATGCAGCTGTGGGACACAGATATAGCTTCCCGGAACATGAGTGACCTTTGTGAGGCCTGCTACAAATTTAACCGGCTTTGATAGTCCAATGGGGGCAACGCATGTTAAAGAATATATATATATATCTCAGCATGAAGACAGCATATATTCAAGGATCATCTTCATTTTACTATATTTTTTTAAGGAATTATAACATTTCCCCACGTTGGCTCAGTGGCTAAGACACTGAGCTTGTCGATCGAAAGGTCGGCAGTTCAGCAGTTTGAATCCCTAGCGCCGCGTAACAGGGAGAGCTCCCGTGACTTGTCCCAGCTTCTGCCAACCTAGCAGTTTGAAAGCACGTAAAAAATGCAAGGAGAAAAATAGGGACCGCCTTTGGTGGGAAGATAACAGTGTTCTGTGTGCCTTTGGCGTTGAGTCATGCCGGGCACATGACCACAGAGACGTCTTCGGACAGCGCTGGCTCTTCAGCTTTGAAAAGGAGATGAGCACCTCCCCCTAGAGTCAGGAACAACTAGCACATATGTGCGAGGGGAACCTTTACCTTTTTAACATTTCATCTACAGCTTCATCATAGCTCTTAACTGCACTGGAGTTAAACAATCTCACACTATGTGAAGAGTGCAGCATGCGTTTAGATTCACAGCCTTGCATCAAAACTGAAAGGCATTAGTGAAGTTGAGCCAATCGGGGAGAATCATCCCTAAGACAGAGAAAGGATTTCATAATGTCAACATCAATCCTTATTTTCACTAGGGGTGGAGATGGGAAAAGTCCTAGTTTAGGCTGTCACCTCTGCAGTATATCAAAGCATTGACACCTTGTGTTAAATTTAAATTTACCGACAAAGAAATACTGCTTGCAAAGGATCCCAGATTGGGGCTGAAAGGCAAAAGCGGAAGCATTATGCTCCATCCCATATTTGGGTTGACCTGGTTGTCCTGATAGACTGAAAACACTTTATTGACACCTATATTTTCAAGTCCAGAAATTTCCAAAGTTGAGAAACTGAGACCACCTAATCATGGTGTGGGATATTTATTTATTTATTTATTTATTTTATTTGTCAACAAACACAAGAAAACAAGTAACAGAGTAGACACAGACATGGACCCATGAAAAATTTTTGCCACCAAAAAAAAAGGATATAAATAGGCAAAACAGAGCCATAAACACATAGAATGATTACATATAATTGGGAACAGTAGGATAGGGATGGTAGGCACGCTGGTGCGCTTATGCACGCCCCCTTAGGGACCTCTTAAGAAACATGAAAGGTCCATGGTAGACAGTTTACTGTAAAAGGTATGGGAATTAGTGAGACTAACAACAGGATCAGGTAGAGTGTTCCAGACATTTATTACTTTATTACAGAAGTCATATTTCCTACAATTAAGATTAGAGCAAATTACATTGAGTTTAAATCTATTGACGGCCCTTGTATTATTATGGTTGAAATTAAAGTATTCATTTACAGGTAGGATGTTTTGGTAAATAATCTTTTTTTTTTTTTTTTTTATTCAAAAAGTTTTACAAATTTTTCCCCCCCCCTTTCCCCCCCTCCTCCCCCCTCCCTTCGCAACCCCCCCCCCCCGACTTCCCGGAACGAGCACAAGGTATAGTTAAAAGTAAAACAAACATATGCTAAAAAGTTTTCGTCCCAACTTAATTATACCCTACAATCATCAATTCCTAACTTCCCCAAAAGCAATCAAAATAATACATCATAATCATTCAAAACAGTCTGATAACTCTTAGTCTGATATCTACGTTGAATATAGTCAATCCATTTTTCCATTCCTTTAAGTATCTTTCTTGCGTATTGTCTTTCAAAAGGCTGATATCTTAGCCATCTCAGCCAAATTGGCAACTTTCAATATCCATTCTTCTATTGTTGGTACTTCTTTTTCTTCCAATATTGTCCTATTAGTAATCTTGCTGCAGTTATTAGATTTAAAATCAATTTAGTCTCAATTACTGTACAATCCGTAATAATTCCCAACAAGAAAAATTGCGGCAGGAACTTTATCTTCTTTTTCAGAACATTTTGTAAAATCCACCAAATTTTTATCCAAAAGGCCTTTATGTCCTTACAAGTCCACCAAATGTGAAAATATGTAGCGTCATCACAATTACATCTCCAACATTTTGCTTGCATTTCTGGATACATACGATAATTTTTAGGATCTAGATGCCATCTATAAAACATTTTATAAAAATTTTCCCTCAGATTCTGTGCCTGCGTGAATTTAACATTTCTAACCCAAATTCTTTCCCACGTTTCCAATAATATTGGCTCCTGAAAATTTTGTGCCCACTTTATCATACAGTCCTTTACCAAGTCCCTTTCAGAATCTATTTCAAGTAACACATTATACAATCTCTTTATGTGCTCCTGAGACTGATTTCTAATTTGCTTTACCAAATTTCCCTCATTCTGCTCTATACCAATTTTCTGATCTCCCTATGTTTTGGTAAATAATCTTATGAACCAAGCATAGGTCAAAACGTAGATGACGTAGTTCGAGGCTTTCTAGACCTAAGATTTCAAGCCTGGTGGGATAGGGAATTTTATATAACTGGCAATTATCTCTTAAAGAGATTGTCTCCTGGAGCATTACTGAAGATTTTTTGCTTAGTTTTAAGAAACAAAACAAAACAAAAAATAAGCAGGCAAAGGAGGAAAATAGATAGAAACTGATAAGACAGTAGCATGTAAATAATGAGACCTCAAGGGACTACTGAGAATAGAATAGAATAGAATAGAATAGAATTTTTATTGGCCAAGTGTGATTGGACACACAAGGAATTAGGGTAGTCCTCCTCAATACGGTGACTTCCAGGTGTGTTGGATGATTTCCTGTAATTCGGAACCAACCAGCTATTGGACATAGGGGTAGAAGTCTAACTGATTTGGAAACATTTGGTTGGAGAAGCTGAAGAAGACTAAAGTTCTCAACCTTGGGAGCTTTAAGATGTGTGGAGTTCAATTCCCAGAATTCCCTGGTTGGCCAAGGTTGAGAAAAATCTCTCCTCTCCTCTGCTCTGCTCTGCTCTCCTCTCCTCTCCTCTCCTCTCCTCTCCTCTCCTCCCCTCCCCTCCCCTCCCCTCTCCTCTTCTATTCTTTTCTCTCCTCATTTAATATCTTATGTCTATTTTTTATCTGTAGGGAATGGATTTGTTCCTCATGTTATGTAAAGAAGGTTAGATAAGCACTGAGGTACTGAAAAATCGGTAGTGGAGAAAATAGCTGTTGCCTAGAGCTCATTCAGACCGTGACAATCGCAGCTAAAGATGCACAGTCTTTGTTAACAGTGGCATACAGGATAATGATAGGTCATTGCCCTTTATGACTTTACAGTAGTTGTTTTATAGGAATACATATGCAGTAGGTTTTTTTTATAGCAGTGAAGGCCAACCAAGAAGCAAAGAGAAATAAACGTAGCTGGCATCTGAACTGTTGCTATTAACATGTAAGCCATTTGGAGGAACACATTTCAAACGGATGATAATTGCTTAAAAGAAATAACCAATAGTATAAAACCTGCTAGGAAGATTGATGTGTGTACTTATACACACATCATTGTAGAGTAAGTCTGTTGTGACTCCAGCCCCCGAACCTGGCCCCATGCCCGAAAGTGACTCTGAAAGTGAGGGGGAAGGGCCGGTAAACTTACCTCGGGAGCACTGATTCCTTTGGCGCAGCTCCAGGAGCCAGAACCAGACCAGTCGGAGGATGTAATGAGGCTGTCATCCCCTGATTCCTCCCTTCCGCAGGCTACGCCTTCAGACCAAGCTGATAATAATAATCAAGCTTGGCTTGACCCGCGCTTCAGAAGATTAGAGAGGCGGCATCATCAAAAGGAAGGGTGGGGCAGGAGCCCCACCCCACAGGATATATAAGGAGCTTTGGGACTGCTCTCACTCCACGGGAAGCAAAAGTTTAGCTGAACCGTTTCGAAAAGAGCTGAAAGTCTTGCTACGTGAGTCATTTGTTTGAACTTTGGCAGGCAGCTGCGATTTCTCTGCCAGGACTGATAAGAGCCATGAATCCACTGGCTGAAGGCCAGCTCATGGGTCTGAAGTGGGGAAGGAGACAGAACAAAGTCCATAACTACTCCACAGAGTATACAAGGCATGAGAAACAATAATAATTTATTAAATGTAGATGTTGCTTGACTCCCAGTGACTCTGGGTGATTTACAAATTATTCAAACATTAAAAACACGAAAATTGAAATAAAGAGGAAAGATGACAAGGAAAATGATGCACACAATTGAAAGGGGAACTTCGGTTACCCTTGCCGAAGGCCTGGGGGAATAGAGAGGTGTTTTGGGCCCTTTGAAAGACCAATAGTTATTTGATTCATCTGTTTGAATATACTCATGTCTGGTAAATTAGCAAATATATGTGGTAATCACTCTGAGTACGGATACCCAAGAAAAGTGGCATATAAGTAAACAAGCAGTTGAAACAAAAATATATTATGCATCCAAGAATTTCCAAAGTCTTCTAGAAGGCACTTTGGAAAGTGCACAGATTTAAAGTAATTGATACTATCTAATATACTAAGAAAGGGACGCGGTGGCTCAGGGGCTAAGACAGCTGAGCTTGTCGATCGAAAGGTTGGCAGTTCGGCGGTTCGAATCTCTAGTGCTGCCGTGTAACAGGGTGAGCTCCTGTTACTAGTCCCAGTTTCTGCCAACCTAGCAGTTTCGAAAGCACATAAAAATGCAAGTAGAAAAAATAGGGACTAGCTCTGGTGGGAAGGTAACAGTGTTCCATGCGCCTTTGGCATTGAGTCATCCCGGCCACATGACCACGGAGACGTCTTCGGACAGCGCTGGCTCTTCGGCTTTGAAACAGAGATGAGCACCGCTCCCTAGAGTCAGCAATGACTAGCACGTATGTGCGAGGGGAACCTTTACCTTTAATATACTAAGATCATGACATCCGGCCCTCTCAACTCCTGGCAAATAGATGGGGAAGAAATGGAGGTAGTGAAGATTTTATTTACCTGGGCTCCAAGATCACAGCAGATGGGGACTGCAGCCAAGAAATTAAAAGACGCTTGCTCCTGGGGAGGAAAGGTATGGCAAATCTAGAAGCATACTAAAAAGCAGAGACATCACCCTGGCAACAAAAGTGTGTATAGTGTGTTCCCAGTTGCAGTGGATGGCTGTGAAAGTTGGATCATAAGGAAGGCTGAACGCCAAAGAATTGAGGCCTTTGAACTCTGGTGCTGGAGAAGACTCCTGTGAGTCCCTTGGACTGCAAGATGATCAAACTGGTCAGTCCTAGAGGAGACCAACCCTGACTGCTCTTTAGAAGGCCAGATCCTGAAGAGGAAACTCAAATATTTTGACCACCTAATGAGAAGGAAGGAGTCACTGGAGAAGAGCCTAATGCTGGGAAAGATTGAGGGCAAAAGAAGAAGGGGACGACGGAGAATGAGGTGGCTGGATGGAGTCACTGAAGCAGTCAGTGTGAGCTTAAATGGATTCCAGGGGATGATAGGGGATAGGAAGGCCTGGAGGAACATTGTCCATGGCATCGCGATCGGTCGGAAATGACTTTGCAACTAACAACAACTATCTAATATACAGATGTAATTCTTAACACTAATAGAAGTGCATGGTTTGTTAGACTACAGCCGCCATCTTTCTTAAAAGGAGCAACCTTGCTAGCTATATTCCTCACCTCACTTCGGTTGTAATTAACATTTCTTGAAAGCAATGAAAAACATCGCGTTTTGTCATAAGTCTGCTTTCTTTAAATTGGACCCTCAAAGCTTACCTTTGTGGGATTTTGATTAAGCTCTAATTAAGGAATTAATTAATTTTAGGGTTGTTTTTCCCTCTTAAGACTTTTAAATATTCAATTCCCTAATGTCATTTCAAGACTATTCAGGTTGTTTTAATACACTTCAAGCTCGTTGCATAAATCTATGTAGCAAACATCTGATTATTATTATGATTATTTGCACACAGCCAGATGTCTAAGACCGGATTTGGCTTTTTATCCACCGATGACATTCCGGTTTATTTGATTTGTATGGCTGCCCATCTCTTCTAAGCAACTCTGGGTGGCTTGTAACCAAATTTGTAGCACTGTCTGCTGATGAGAACATAAACCTATCAGAGATGGGAAAAAAAAAGAAGAATATAATTTTGAATAGACAGGCCTTAATTGAATGTCAGACCTACTTTGTAACTATGTCTATCTAGATGCCATAAAAATGAAGTGAACACAATGAACGCCTATCTGTACTGGGGTGGGGACATAGTTGTTTTAATGTCAGAGTTGATTGCTTTCATCAAGGCAGGTGGTTTTATTTCCCTTAGAAGTTTGTTGGAAAATTAAAATGGAAGATCAGCAAGGATCTTAGCAGTATGGATAACTCGGGACAACAAATAGCATCTTCTCCTGGACCAAGGATGGTGATAGTGTTGTGGTCCGTCAGCAGCCTATGGAGCTGGCAATGGAGTCGGACAGCGATGAGGCTGAGGTGAGGCCAAGGCCATCGGGAAATGAGGTGCGGACTCCAGAGCCTCCAGAGACTAATAGTAGTGAGGCAGAGGAACAGGAGGAGCCTGTTCCTAATGCACGCATGAGAAGTGCTGCCAGAAGGGAAGAGAAGCTGAAGCAGAGAGGACAACTCTGGAGTAGGGCCAAGAGATTATTTGCCCCTCCCATAAGGCTTAAAACAGACCAGCACTGGCGTTTCAGCTTTGCTGGAAAACAACATTGTAGCTGCGTCTTCTGCTTCGTGTACGTCTTTGTTTTTGTGGCTTCTGGACGTTTGCCAGGAAAGGCCTTTAGCAGTTTGCCTAATTGGACTAAGGTTTGTGAAATAACTGAGGAATTTGTGTCAGGAAGCATTTGTTTCTTTGAGTTGAAAGATGCTGGGAATGAAGTAATTCCCAGCTGTTCGAATAAAGTTTGTTTTCCACGGACAAAGTTTATTACTACCTACCTGGGCCTAGGTCACAACAGATAGTGGAGAGCTTGAGGTAATCTTTATCTTCATCTATATTTTTTAGATGCAGGTTCAGAAGCCATGAATGAAAACTAAATACAGTACCAATATACTGGTGGTCCTTGACTTATGACCACAATGGAGCCCACATTTTCTGTTGCTAAGCGAGACAGTTCGCTAAGTTAATTTTACCCCATTTTGCAACCTTTCTTGCCGCAATCGTTAAGCGAATCACTGCAGTTGTTTAATTAGTAACAACATGCTTGTTAAATGAATCCGGCTTCCACATGGACTGAAGATCACAAAAGATGATCACATGACATTGCAACTGTCATAAATACGAGTCACTTGCCAAGCATCTGAATCTTGATCACGGGACCATCAGGATGCTGCAACAGTCATAAGTGTGAAAAACGGTCATAAGTCACTTTTCCAGCGCTTTTATTTTTTTACTTCGAACAGTCACTAAATGAACTGTTGTAACTCAAGGATTACCTGTACCAAGTGTTTGGTGACTGTGCTAAGCAGGGATGGGCAACTTCAAAAATTGTTCCTTTCTTCTGGTTCTTGAACTGTCAGCCACATGTTGACTTGGAAAGGCTGTAAAGGCTTGGAATAAAATCTCTAGTGTCGTTCATAACTTGAGGCAATTCACACAGAGACTGACAGATCTAGAAAAACACACAGGGTTACTAGATACTGAACAGGCAAAGAAAGACACGGACAATAGGAAAGGAGGACATAACTGTTTAACTCTCTTGGTGACCATGACAAAAGGTACAGGTGATAAATAATAATAATAAAAAAAGCAGAACATAGAAACATAGGTGTTGTGGTCTGCCAGCAGCCTGCGGAGCTGGAAGTGGAATCAGACAGTGAGGAGGCTGGGGAGGACAATGGGTCAGTCCTGGAGTCAGGGGAAGGCCCGGACGAGGGTTCTGCATTGGAGGCAGAGATGGGGTCAGGGCCATCTGGGAGAGATGCGTAGACTCTGGAGTCTGCAGAGATGGACAGCAGAGAGGCAAAGGAACAGGGGGAACCTGTTTCAAGTGCCTGCATGCGAAGAGCTGCCAGAAGGCAAGAGCAGCTGAAGCAAAAAGGATGACTCAGGAGTAAGGCCAGGAGATGATTGGCTCCTCCCATAAGACTTAAAAGAGCAGCAACGACTCTTGGGCTCTTTGTAGGAAAGCAAAGTTGTTACATCTGTTTTGAGTCGGCATCTCTTGAACTTCATGGGGCTTTGCCAAGAAAAGCCTTTGGCAGTGTGCCAAAGAAGGCAAAGATTTGTGATAAGGCCACAGGACTTTTTCTGAAGGACTTTGTTTTGGACTTAATTTGGACTAAGCTGGGAACAAAGTAATTCTCAGCTGTTCTAATAAAATATGTTTTTTTTTAGGAGTGATTGCGTCTGGTAATTACTACCTGGGCCTAGGTCACAACAATGGGGCTGGAAGGAACCCCAGAGCTCTTCTAGTCCAACTCTCTGATCAAGGCAGAGGACCATGTAATTCCCAGCTCCTGACACACCAATGCATTTTAAGCTCATTAGAATGCCAATTAGAAAGTCATTAGAAAGTACTTATGCCTATATTAAACATCAATAGTGCTTAGACTTACATACCACTTCACAGTGCTTTACAGCTCTAAGCAGTTTACAGAGTCAGCATATCGCCCCCAACAATTTGGTCCTCCTTTTACCGACCTCGGTGGGATGGAAGGCAGAGTCAGCCTTGAACCAGTCAGGATTGAAGGAATCGAACTCCTAGCAATGTGAGCAGGGTTAGCCTGCAATACTGCATTCTAACCACTGAGCTGCCATGGCACATTTCTTTTTTATGCAGCATATGAAGTTACTTTTTCCAGAATCAGAAAAACTGGCTTTTCAATTGCAATGGTTCCCACCCCCCCAGTAAATGTTTGGTTTTCAAGAACATGTGCTAGCAATAATATAATATTATGTGCTAGACAGGAGGATAAAAAGAGGAATTTTTTTTTGCAGGATGTCTGGTGACACAATACACACAGAAGTGAAGCATTTCGAATCAGGAAGAATGTGGAAATGATAGTGTAAGAGTAGGCTTGATGTCACTTTAAATAAAGGGGGAAAAATAGAGCCCTTCATTCTCTCAAATTTTGCTTCTTCTATATTGTCTGGCCTGGCTACTAAAGCCCTCGATAATCTCTCCAAAGATTGGACCCTGGCCAGCAGAAGGTTATGCAAGTCTGCAACAGAGGACATCCACAACTGGCCAATCTACCTGCCAGACAAGAACAGACACGGAATCAATATCTCTACAAGGACTGTTTGCCACATAGAGGAGAGAGAGTTCAGCTCCTCCTTGGAGATGGAAAGTTTGAGTCCTTCTTAAAATAAGAGGAAAATTCGATGGGTAACACTGGAGAAGAATACTAAGAGTTGTTAACCTAATCTTGCGTAGCTTCTTCTCTGGTAATATTGTACTACTAACTAGAGCATACAAAACATTTGCTAGACCAATTCTCGAATACAGCTCATCTGCCTGGAACCCGCACTGCATATTGGACATAAATACAATTGAGAGAGTCCAGAGATATTTCACAAGAAGAGTCCTCCGCTCCTCTGCTCGCAAGAAAATACCTTATGCCACCAGACTCCAAATTTTGGGCTGAGACAACTTAAGAACTACACCAACTTGGCATAGGGCCGGGCTACTTACGGGACCGCCTACTGCTACCGAATACCTCTCACCGACCCGTGCGCTCTCACAGAGAGGGACTCCTCAGGGTGCCGTCAGCTAGGCAGTGCCATCTGGCGACACCCAGGGGAAGGGCCTTCTCTGTGGGGGCTCCCGCCCTCTGGAACGAACTCCCCCCAGGACTTCGTCAACTTCCAGACCTCCGAACCTTCCGTCGCAAGCTTAAAACACATTTATTTATCTGTGCAGGACTGGATTAGATTTTAAATTTATACTGGTTTTAATGGGTTTTATTATTTATATTGCTTTTTAATAATTCGGCCATGTAGAATAAGTTTTTTAACTGTTATTTTAGTTTGTATTTATATGTACTTTTTTACTTGCCTGTGAACCGCCCTGAGTCCCTAGGGAGATAGGGCGGTATATAAATGTGATAAAATAAATAAATAAATAATAAATAAACTTCAGTCTGACCTAAGCATAGTACATAAAATTATCTACCACAATGTCCTACCTGTCAATGACTACTTCAGCTTCAACCACAACAATACACGAGCAAATAATAGATACAAACTCAAGGTAAACTGCTCCAAACTTGATTGCAGAAAATATGACTTCAGTAACAGAGTGGTCAATGCCTGGAATGCACTACCTGAATCTTTAGTTTCTTCCCCAAACCCCCAAAACTTTAAGCTTAAACTGTCTACTGTTGACTTCACCCCATTCCTAAGAGGTTTCTAAGGGGCGTGCATAAACGCACCTGCGTGCCTACCACCCCTGTCCTAATATTCTTTTTTACTTACTCTTTTCATGTATCCAAATCACGTTTATACTTTTACCTGTTATCTTATATATGATTCACAAAAAAATAAATAAAAATCAAGACATTGGATACCAGCCTTGGGAAGAGGACCCAGAATTAATGGATTAGCATCTCAGAAATCAAGAATCCCCGGAATAATAGAGATAGAGAGAATTTCTGTTTGGGGAAATGTTTCTTTCCGTATAAATACAAAAAGATAAGTAAAAATCTTTAGCTAGGAATCCTGCTTGAGGTTTAATGTCTGTTTTATTGCATTGAGCTGAGATCTCTCATCTTTTAGTTTACAGTACAAGGTAAAGAATTGTAGTTTCCTGTAGCTATAATGTTTCTGTAATGTATCTGTAACACTATGTACAGAGATGGCTCTGAAGAAGGAATACAACCACCATTATGAAAACATGATCTTCTTAACCCAGGAAGACAAGAAGGGGTCAGGAAGAAACTCAATATTGCCTTGCCTTGATTCTCTTTGATCAAAGAGGGAAGGCAAATAAATAAATAAATAAATAAATCTGAGAGGCTTATGAGACTTGTTATTATACAGTATAACAATATAGCAGAATTAAAGTAGTTCCTGTGGTGTCGGGTTTTCTTTAATTACTCTTTAATGCTGAAAAGAGCCAGAGTTGTGAGTCCCCTATTCATCTCACACATTGGAGTTGGGGGAAGAGAATATGTAACGCCCTGAAAAAAAGATGGAAGCAACAAGAACCACCACATTGCTATCCAAACGTAAGCGCAACAGCAAAGTGGGAAGACTGCAAGAAGAACCTGAGACCTCCAGCTTTCCACCTTTTGAGCTTACCTGTTCAACCAGAAGAGAAAATCATGTTCAAATACAAGATGATGATCCTTGGATAGCTTTTCTTATTATCCTCTGCAAAGTAGGTTGCAGAATCCACCTTAAGGTAAAGGTCAAGGTTCCCCTTGCACATATGTGCTAGTTGTTACCGGCTCTAGGGGGCGGTGCTCATCTCCGTTGCAAAGCCGAAGAGTCAGCGCTGTCCAAGGACATCTCCGTGGTCACGTGTGGTATGACTGAATGCCAAATGCACGGAACGCCATTGGCTAGACCAATGCCTTGGTAAGGCCACATGTGGAATACTGCATTCAGTTTTGGTCGCCACAATATAAAAAAAATGTGGAGACTCTAGAAAGACTTCACAGAAGAGCAACAAAGAAGATTAGGGGAGATATGAAGGACAGTTGCAGGAACTGGGTATGTCTAGTTTAATGAAAAGAAGAACTAGGAGAGACATGATAGCAGCCTTCCAATATCTCAGGGGCTGCCACAAAGAAGAGGAAGTCAAGCTATTCTCTAAAGCACCTGAAGGCAGGACAAGAAGCAATGCATGGAAACTAATCAAGGAGAGAAGCAACTTTTTTTTTAATTTATTTATTTATTTGTCACAACAATGTATGTAGGTATCATACAAAAAGATTATATAGTATATAAACACTTATATGAGTAAATATAAGGAGGTATAAGCATATATATATATATAGGAAGAAGAAAAGAAAAACAATAGGACAGGAACGGTAGGCATGTTTGTGCGCTTATGCACGCCCCTTATGGTCCTCTTAGGAATGGGGTGAGGTCGATAGTAGAAAGTTTTTGGTTAAAGCTTTTAGGATTATGAGAAGAGACCACAGAGTCAGGTAAAGTGTTCCAAGCACTGATGATTCTGTTACAGAAGTCATATTTTCTGCAATCTAGATTAAAGCGGTTGACATTAAGTTTAAATCTATTAGTTGCTCTAGTATTATTGCAATTAAAGCTGAAGTAGTCTTTGACAGGAAGGACATTACAATAGATGATTCTGTGAGTTAAACTTAGAACTAAAGAGAAATTTCCTGACAGTTAGAACAATAAGTCAGTGGAACAACTTGCCTCCAGAAGTTGTGAGTGCTCCAACACTGGAAGTTTTTAAGAAGATGTTGGATAACCATTTGTCTGAAATGGTGTAGAGTTTCCTGTCTAAGCAGGCAGTTGGACTAGAAGACCTCCAAGTCCCTTCCAACTCTGTTATTCTATTCTAAGTCAAACATGAGTTCTTAAAGTTGCAAAACTGGTCACAACTTTCTGGGATTCAGTTGAAGTAATGTAATGGAATGAGTGGCAGTTGGAGAGACCTAAAATTTGGCTGGTATTTTTCAAAAACAGGATTTCTTTCTTTTTTCCTTTCCCCTCCAAATCTGATTCTACCTACTTTGGCTGGGAGGAATGTTTCTGTCACCTTCCAAGTCACAGCAAGATACTTGTTTCTAACAGTTCTAATCCCTGACATTTCTCCTTTGAGATTCATGCTTATTAATTCCCCTTCACAATATTAAAAATGTTAATTCAGTGTTTGCTAAGTTTCCAGTTTCCTGCTGAGAATAAGACGAGTTGTTTAATTGTTCCCTACATCCCATGTGATTTTTGAGAATTGCTATTGTATTGATTCCTCAGAAATGAACCTTCCAGAACAATTCTGAACAACAGAAGTGGAAGCCCTGGCGGTTATTTTTCAAAAACATCATATTCTGCAGGACTGGTTTCTTTAAAACCAACTCTTTTTCAGTGCTATTTCCAACTTTGCTTTCCTCTTTGTCTCTGGTGATTTAGAAGCTCCTGGAATCCTTTATGAAATTCAGTTTCTCTGGCAATCAACCATAATGAGTTCTTAGTGTCAAGCTCTTCTATATGTTATCATCTTCTGGAGTAAAGTATACGGTCAAAAGGATCTATTCAATGGCAGTGGATCTATACATGGAATTTCTTGCCTGACAAACTCATTTTAAACCATTAAAAGAGCTTATTTCTTCTCAGCAAGAGCAATAGAAAACATTTTTTGCCTCCCAGTGTCATTATCTGGGTTTTGGGTGGAGAAAATGGGCTGCGATGTGGATTCAATTTTGTTCTTATTTTTTAATAGTTTGGAGCAGTGAGTTTGTTCTCTACTTCTTGTAGATGGTTCAGATTTTCCATTTACAGACAGCCAAACTTCTTTAGAAGTTACTTTTTTAAAAAAGAATTGTCTCCTTACTCCAGTCTGGAGGAGAAATTGTTTTATATTCTCAAACAGTAATGAGTTGAAACTCTAATTTCACTGTTCACAGATAGCCAGGAAGAGTGGGAGAAAAAAACCATTCTCTTGAAGTCTAATCTAAAAACAAAAGAGTTTTTTAAGAGTATTTAAGCTTGGTGGGAATATGAAGATGAAAACAACGTTAGCATATTTGATATTCAGGACTCTGGTCTGTTAGATACAACCTGCATTTTCATTAAAGCTTTGTTCAGGATTTCCCCCATGATATGAAACTCCTAATGTCAGTTACCTCCACAAAGCCTGGTGTTTTTGTTTTAAAACACACACACACATACACGCAAATATTCTTAACTCTCCAACTTTCTCTGGTGCATATTCCTTATTAAAATGTGATATTTTGGCATGCAACTTTTAGAAACATTTTTTTTTTCAGATACAAATCACACAAATAGTTTCTTTTGGGTAGAATTTCGGCCAAGGAAAGATAAAATGGTTAGTTTTTATAAATCTTGCAAATCCACGGAGATTTCTTTGATTCCAACAAATATGAAAATTAATCCTCTTAGTACAAGAGTACCCAATTGTAATCATGGTGGTTTGAGAATCTATGGATCTAAAGCAGAGGTGGGTTTCAGCAGGTTCTAACCAGTTCTCCTACCATCAAAACGACGCTATAGAGCACTGCACACCAGAACAACTAGACACAAGAACAGTTTTTTTCAGAATGCCATCACTCTGCTTAACAACTAATTCCCTCAACACTGTCAAACTATTTACTAAATCTACACTACTATTAATCTTCTCATCATTTCCATCACCAATCTCTTTCCATTTATGACTGTATGACTGTAACTTTTTGTTGCTATCATTAAGGGTTAAATTGCAACCTATGACCATCATTTGTGTTGTAAATGTTGTACCTTTGATGAAGGTATTTTTTCTTTTCTTTTATGTGCACTGAGAGCATATGCACCAAAACAAATTCCTTGTGTGTCCAATCACACTTGGCCAATAAAATTCTATTCTATTCTATTCTATTCTATTCTATTCTATTCTATTCTATTCTATTCTATTCTATTCTATTCTATTCTATTCTGGAGAACCGGTAGCGGAAATTTTGAGTAGTTCGGGGAACCGGTAAATACCATTTCTGACTGACCCTGTCCCCATCAATTCTCTGCCAGCTGATCAGGAGGGAATGGAGATTTTTCAGTATCCTTCCCCTGGAATGGGGTGGGAATGGAGATTTTACAGTATCCTTCCCCTGCCACGTCCACCAAGCCACACCCACCAAACCATGACATGCTCACCAAGCCACAACCACAGAACCGGTAGTTAAAAAAATTTGAAACCCACCACTGATCTAAAGGACTGAGAACTTTGGACAATGAATATGCTTTAGAGGCCTGCTGGAAGAAACACAACTTGATAGAAGCAGGAGTAAATTATTTTTCCAGCTCTCATTATTCTTCAGCCCCTTTTGGCATAAACTTTGAATATCTTTCTTCTATTTTTAGTTAAGTTAAAGAAAGTCCCTTCATCTATACTGGAAGATAAGTCTAAAATGTGAAGATAACTTTGAATTGACTGAGCTGAATAGAATTGCCTAAATAATACAGGGGGAGAAAAATCCCTCAAGCTTTCTTGTTGCTGTTGACTGATTTGTTAGTTCAAGAGACTTCCTCTGCTTCACTCAAATGCAGACCTCTGCAATATATTTGCAGATAGTCGTTATTTAGATTCCAAGTGTCTGAGACCTCAATTGGAGAGGACAACGGGGTTGAAATGCTATTGGTTTGTCCTTTGGGGAGAGGGAAGGGAATGAAAGATGCACCAGCGAAGGTCATATCCTGCCAACAAAAAGAAAATTAATAGTGTAACTGTTTAGCTTTTCCCCTTAATAAGTTGTGCTCTGCAGCATTCCTTGAGAGACATGTCATGCGATGATAGTTCAGGAGTTGATTAATAGAACTTGTGGAAAAGACCCTTATTTGATTAATGCCCGTCGGCTAGAGGTCTGATCCTGTGGTACATCTTCTTTTGGAAATCAATAGAAATCTTGATTGTACAGGGAATATGGGATCCAGTTCATAATGAACATAGATTATGTGCTACACCTCATTTTACCTCGGTGTGCACATACACAATGTATAAATGAGGAGGAGAAGGAGATGTGAGATCTCATTAAACCAGGGAAGAAATGGTGGCGGACTGCTTTGGTAATGGGATTATTTCACAAGGGTAGTGAGTCTTGACTGATTAGGTGTTCTCTTTGAATCCGGGATTCATTCATTCAAAATGTTAGACATGAGTGATGCCTACCAACTCTGGGCCTTGCCCTTTCTTAAAAGTTTCCTTTCTTTGAAAAAGGAGAGATTCTCTCTTATTCTCAGATTCTTGATAATTAAAAAACAACAACACATGTTAGTGTCTTTGAGCTCATTGCATCATGGAAGACAGAAGACGCAACGCCTCAGATATTTTTCTAACATCCTTCTCGCTAGCGGGCTTCTGTTTTAGCTTTTTTTTTTCCTGGCAGAAGAGCTGTGACAGTTTTATAACTGAGTTTTCTGGAAGATCAATATCACAAAGTATATTATTAACCCGAAGAAATAGTATATTATGTTCCTTTGCTTATGCAGTCATCTCCTTTTTGTCTCCTTCTTCTTCTCTAATTGATCATCATCTAACTTTTTGGACAGAATATACTAGATTCTGTGCTTAATTCAAAAAGAAGGAGTATTCGAAAGAGGTGGTAAAAATATCAAGATGGTAGCTGTGGCCATAAGCCTAAAGCTCCACTCCTTTTTTTGATGCTCCATGCATGCAATACAAATAGTCCTTGACTTACAACAGTTCATTTAGTGCAGTGCTTCTCAATTATTTTCTGTCATGCCCCCCTAGGAAGAAGAAAACATTTTTCGCGCCCCCCCGCGCGACTGTAAATAGTATCATGTTTGTTATGTTAGTATGTTTGCCGAGGTCAAACGCGCCCCCCTTTACGGAGCCTCGCGCCCCCCCGGGGGGGCCCGCCCCACTATTTGAGAAGCACTGATTTAGTGACTGTACAACGGCACTGAAAAAAGTGACTTACAACTATTTTTGCCCACCTACAACCATTGCAAAATCTCCATGGTCACATGATCAAAATTCAGATGATTTGGCAACTGACTCATAGTTATGACGGTTCAGTGTCCCAGGATCATGTGATCATCTTTTGTGAACCTTCTGACAAGCAAAGTCAATGGGGAAACCAGATTCGCTTAACAACTGGGCTACTAACTGAACAGTTGCAGTGATTCACTTAACAACGGTGGCAAGAAAGGTTGTAAAAATAGGGCAGCGCTCACTTAGCAACTGTTTCACTTAGCAACAGAACTTTTTGGGCTCAATTGTGATTGCAAGTCAAGGGTGACCTGTAAAGTTTTCTGTGTAAATATGGTGGCAGAGAACACTTTAAATCAGTGGTGGGTTTCACATTTTTTTACTACCGGTTCTGTGGGTGTGGCTTGGTGGGCGTGGCATGGCTTGGTGGGGGGTGGCTTGGTGGGCGTGGCAGGGGAAGGATACTGTAAAATCTGGATTCCCACCTCACTCTAGGAGAAGGATACTGTAAAATCTCCTTTCCCTCACCAATCCAGGGGAAAGTTACTGTAAAATCCCCATTTCCTCCTAATCAGCTGGGACTTGGGAGGCAGAGAATAGATGGGTGTGGGGCCAGTCAGAGGTGGTATTTACCGTTTCTCCGAACTACTCAAAATTTCCGCTACCGGTTCTCCAGAACTGGTCAGAACCTGCTGAAACCCACCTCTGCTTTAAATCCTCATAAACTCTCCTAGTTCACAGCATCAAAATGGAGAATTCTTGTCTCAGAACTTATTTTGGATTCTTGAATATTCCAGTAGCTACCCAGGAAGGGAATAACATTTGTCAACCATCTTTGAGCCTTAATTCTTTTGTCTGGAGAAATAGTTAATGCAATATTTTAATGGTCCCCATACCTAGCTTTAGAAAAGTCCTGTGGGTCTTTTGTACGTTTGGTACACTGTTAAGCAACTCTGCAGATTTAAGACATTTAAAAGAATTTAATACAGTTTTAAGTACGCTTTGATCATTATTAAGCGGTTCCTTTGAATTTTGACCAGGTGTAATTTTTTTTTCTTTTTAAAATCTATAACTAGAAATCCATCAGCATCCTACAGTGCAATGTGGAGATATCTGACATCTAGATAAAAGCTTATTTTTTTGAATTACTTCGTAGCGTTACACACAGTCGAATTTGGCTTTAAATTTGTGCTCCTGCCTGTGTGGTTGGGAATGTATTCTGAAACTAAGTTGTAATCATTATTACTAATTGTTTTAAACTGGAGTTTTTACAATGGCCCCAAACTTCCTCCTTTCTTTACAAGAATCTTGCTACCCCCTATTGGTTTGTTAATGTATTATTAAATTCTGAGTTTTGACAGATTTTCAAATTGGTTGACTCTGAAGCAAAACTTGAACAATGAAATTAATTCCTAACTAGAAGAAATAATAATAGTAATAACACAAGTGCTTGTGTTTCTGAAGGCATATCTGCACTTATTATTTAAGCCACTCCTCGCCTTTTCCCATGTTGGTTGGACTCTAAATTGGCTTAAGAAAATCCTTTCTGAATAGAATAGAATAAAATTCTTTATTGGCCAAGTGTGATTGGACACACAAGGAATTTGTCTTTGGTATATATGCTCTCAGTGTACATAAGGAGAATAAAATACATTCATCGAGAAGAAAAAGATACAACACTTAGTGATAGTCAGGTGTTGGCTATCAAGCTATCAAATGACTATAAGCTATCAAATTGTACTAGGATATAAATTGAAAGAAACAAGCAACATAGTTATAGTAATAAGTGGGAAGAGATAGATACCAGAAAGGAAGAGAAGAAGAATAGTAACACAGTCTTAGTAAATTATTTGACAGTGTTGTGGGAATTAGTTGTTAAGCAGAATGATGGTATTTGGGGAAAAACTGTCCTTGTGTCTAATTGTTTTGGTGTGCAGTACCCTATAGGTCATTTTGAGGGTAGAAGTTGAAACAATTTATGTCCAGGATGTGAGGGGTCAGTAGATATTTTCACAGCCCTCTTTTTGACTCATGCAGTATACAGGTCCTCCATGGAAGGCGGGTTGGTAGTTCTGGTTTGAAATACTTTATTGTAAGGTATTCAATTTGGGACTTCTAGGAGATTAGCAGCTGAGCTGGAAGGTGGAGTTAAATGTGTTATCAGTTTGGGGTCATTATGTTGCCAAAGGAGACCCTTGTCCAAACCCTTGAGAATTCCTTTGATTCTTATCTAGCACCAATTTAGCTTTGACTGTTAGGTGACCAAGTTCTTGTGTATAGGTAGCAATAATAAACTCATCTGTGCTTTGAACTCAACAAATGCTTCTAGTTATTTGCACCTGAAAGGACCTCCTAGTGGAACATTCTCCTGCTGCTGAGGCTTCTTCACTTTCTGTTCTGGATCAGCATCTGGCAATCACTTTCCTTTCTGTGGGAAGGTCTTATTGGACATAGACTTTCATCTACGTGAACAGATACATACCCAAAAATCTTGAACTTCTTTACACTACACTGTCTTCCTGGTTCCACACTAGAACAAAGAGTGTTCTAGAACCTTTAAATGTTGTGGGATTGCAACTCACAAAATTGCTCACCTTTGGACATATTACTCTATAAAGCAGTGATGGATAACCTTTTTGGCACCGAATGGCCAAAGCGCTCACGTGAGCACACCCATAATGCAATGGATGTGCGCCCTGCTCCCTGCACATGCACTCCCTGTGTGCACCCTGCTCCCTTTGCATGCGTGGGTGACCCCTGCATTTACACCCCATGCGTGCGCATGCATCTCCTGCATGTGCCCCCCATATCCGTGGCAGAAATCTGAAAACCAGCTGGCTGCCGTGAGGTGAATGTGCATGCGTGACGGAGCTGAGCTGAGTGGACAGCTCACGTGCCTGCAGAGAGGGCTCTGCATGCCGCCTGTGGCATGCGTGCCATAGGTTCGCCATCACAGGTATAGAGGATGGATGGGAGTGAAGTGAGCAACAGATATTCGATGAAGGAGCATATATGCCCACACTTGGCCTAGAACCAGGGTTGGGTTCTACTTATCTTTACTACTGGTTCACAATGCGCGTAAAAGCTTCCTGATGATATCTGGGTCAGTGGGTGGAGCCTCCCGCTGGTTTTACTACCGCTTCTTGCGAACCAGTCGGAACCGGGGGCAACCCATCACTGCCTAGAACCCTGGGTCAGGTCAGGTCAGGTGTAATTCAAAACTTGAGAACTTAAATGAAAGAAAGAGAATTCGACTTTAATGTAGTGGCAGTGTTATATTCAGTTTTCAAAGAATCATGAAAAACAGATGATTTGCCTTTGATTCTGTCTTTGGAATTGCTACTGGCCCTGTTTACTTTCTTTATTCCCCAAGATAAGATGTTTGTCTAAGTGAACCAAATAGAAAGAGAACAAAATTATAAATTATAGATCAGGAATACAAGAAAGGGTTTTCATGGGGGTGTAATATTTTGCCTCAAACTTGGAAAACGTACAAGCCAAGGTCTCAAAGCTCAGGAATCCCCTCCTTTGATTTAAATTCCAGGAGTTCTTTAGGATTCCAGTGATGTAATCATAAATGTCGCAGGTAGAAAACAATGATTGGATATAGTTGATATATATATTGGATATATATACAATGATTGGATGTAATTTTTTAACATTCAGGTTTGATGAAATATACATTTATATTTGTATAATTGCTACCAACCTGCCTTCCATTGAAGACCTGTAAACTGCATGAGTCAAAAAGAGAGCTGTGGAAATATCTACATCCTGGACATAAACTGTTTCAATTCCTACCCTCAAAATGATGCTATAGAGCACTGCACATAAGAACAGTTTTTCCCGAATTCCATCTCTCTGCTAAACAAATAATTCCCTCAACACTGTCAACTATTACTAAATCTGCACTACTATTAATCTTCTCATCATTTCCATCACTCATCTCCTTCCACTTATGACTGTATGACTGCTTGTATTCTTATGATTTATATTGATATTGTATCCTGATTGCTTATTTGTACCCTATGACTATCATTAAGTGTTGTACCTTATGATTCTTGATGAACGTATCTTTTCTTTTATGTACACTGAGAGCATATCCACTATATCCATATTCCTTGTGTGTCCAATCATACTTGGCCCTATTCTATTCTATTCTATTCTATTCTATTCTATTCTATTCTATTCTATTCTATTCTATTCTATTCTATTCTATTCTATTCTATTCTATTCTATGAGAACCCGTATGGTTAAGGCACCAGGCTAGAAACCAAGAGTTCTATCTTAGGCACAAAGCCAAATGGGTGACATTGGGCCAGTCACATTCTTTCAGCCCTTGGAAGGAGGCAATAGCACTTAGGGAAAAACCTTGCCAAGAAAATTGTAGGAACATGTCCAGGCAATCTCTGAGAATTTTACAAGACTGAATGGAAGAAAAATAATAATGAAATGCAGATTTCGCCCCAAATTTATTCACTTATTGGAGCGTACTCCAGCTTGCCACTGAAAGGAAAAAAAACCCTGCCCCATAACCTGAAAATATTATGCATCTCTGCATTTCACTAACATTTCAAATACTTTGTCTAAGGACTTTGAAAACTATTTGAAAAGCAAGCAAGAATGTGTTGCAGGCTGACATACTGTCCACGCTGATACTGTATGTACCGAAATGGGACACTTCTTAATTGACTTCTTTCTGTCTGGATTACATAAAGATCCATAGTCTCAGAATATGACTTTTTTTATTCCTATACACTCAGAGGAGAAAGAACTGCCTGTGAATCCTTAGTGTAGCTCTTGGAACCTCTTCCAAAGCAGAGAAAATTATTAAAGGAAGAGAGGGTGCCATATTCACTGTATTTAATTTATTTCAAGTTACCATAAATGAAATATAGGTTGTCTTTTGGGCGTGTGGCCCCTTCCCTGGCGGGAGGATCAACAGACTAACCCAAAAGAAATAATGTAATATTTTGTTTGTACGAATTGGCTGCTGCCTCTTTGCTGTGCAAGTGATTTAGTAGCAGTTTATGCAATGATTATGGTTGGCTTGGAATAAACGGTTTTAATGTGGTCCAGTTATGATTAGCAACCGAGGTTTAGATTCACTGGAACGTATTACTTCTTTACATGTTGAGTCTCCAAGGAACTGAGATGACAAGAATCATTTCAATTTCATAATAAAGCCCAATACTACACCATCTTTCTTTAATTTTCCAGTGCATACTCTTTCCTTCCTGTAAAAAGATAACACCTTTTCCTTTGTACAAATGGGGAATACCCAATGGATTGCATGCTACAAAATAAACCCTATATAATGGTCACTTTACCCACCAAATGCAGGTTGTTAGAATCTCATTCTTTCTGAAGCTTTTTAAAGACCAAATCCTCATAGCCAGCTTCCTCACTGTATCTCATGGCATTGGTGATGATCATAATCTGTTTATTATTAAAGCACATTTTAGTTTTCACTTTACTGGTAGCTATCACAATCCAAAACCAGCTGAGTCTTAAAAGGTGTCATACAATTCTCTTTCATTACTGTTTTGTAAAAATAATAATAATAATTGAAAGCATGACTGTATAAAAAACTACTTTGCAATATAATTGGACAATATGGAATGGTAAGAAACTGCACAATGAGGCTACGTTGTGGTTGTTATTGTTGTTGTTGATGATAGTGATATATTAAATTTACATGCCACCCGATTCCCAGGTTATTATAACTGCCTACTTCTCGTCCAGTTCCGAAATTGATAATGAGGAACTTTGAAAGTTCCCAGCCCCACAATTAATACTGGAAGGCAAATTGAACAAGACACGAATAAACCTTCTGCTTTAATTCGCATAATTAATTCTGAGTTTGCTAGATGCCATAAATAACATATTATACATACGTTATGTAGACTTGTGTCCTCCAGCCAATATATAAGGATGAGAATATGTTGGCTAGGAATGAAGAAGAACTGGATTTCAAAGTCCACCAGATTTGGAAAGACTGAAATAAAATTTTTGAACATTAAGTTGGGAAGGAAATGTTTCCTGTGTTGTTTCTGTTGTGTCTCGTCCAATCTCACCTCAGCCGGGGTCTTCTTATCTGCTTCCGAACACGGAGGAATGTTCTAGTATGCCTCCCGGCCCCAGCTCTGGCTCCATGCCCAGGCAAACAGAGCAACTAGACCCCTCCCCCTCCCCCACAGCATGTGAGCCTGAGGGAGGTTTATTACCAACAGCTGCCGACTGGAGTGACCCTCGCTTCAGAAGAATTGATAGGCGGCGGCGACAGAAGGAAGGGAGGGGCAGGCCTGGATAAGTGCTGAGTCATGGAGCCACACCCCATGGCCTATATAAAGGATCTGCTTTCTGGCAGTCTCTGAGTCAGGCAAAGTCGAACATATCTTGCTGAAGTCACTTTCTGGTCTCCTGCCTGCCTTGAGGACTTTGCTAGGACTTTGGCAGAGCTGCAGAGGCACGCCTGATTCGGATTTCCCTGACCCGGCCGTCAGCGGAGGAGTGGGACACGACAGTTTCTAGAGGTCTCATTCAATTTAATGGAAGAGAATTTGTTTCCAAGATTTCTTCTGAAGGATCAATCTGACCAGCAATGAGTTTCATATATTCTTACCACCAATTTGCCATGCGTGCACACGCTAGTTTCTTGTGCGCTCCTTCTATGCATGCGCCCGGCCTTCTGTGCATGCACTTGGCTTGCACACGTGGCTTACGCGCATGTACCCGGCTTCAAAAACGTGGCTAAATAGAATGGCATTACACTGGGGCAGGTGTCCAGGCCCACCTGCAGTCGCCGCTACCAGTTCACCCGAACCGATATGAACCAGTTGAATACCACCTCTGAATGTGACGTTCTTGTTCTGAATTAATATAATGAGGTGACATATGATTTATATTGAAGACTGCAGTTTGCAGCCTCCTTGGCCTCCATTCGGTCACCAAAGGTGTTAAAATGTGAATCTTCCTCTGGGCCTTTCCAACTAGGGACAGTCAGGAAAACTTCAAGAAAATGGAAAGATGTGCCATAGGAAACCAACAGCTTGAGGAGTTACATGTTCCTCCTCTTCTAACAAACAAGGCAAGAATAAGAAAATATTAGAATAGCAGAGTTGGAAAGGACATTAGAGGCCTTCTAGTCCAACCCTTTTCTCAAGCAGAAAGACCTTATACCCGTGATGGCGAACCTATGGCATATGTGCCATGGAGCCATAACTGTCGGCACATTATTATTATTATTATTATTATTATTATTATTATTATTATTATTATTATTATTATTATTATTATTATTAATTAGATTTCTATACCGCCCTTCTCCCGAAGGACTCAGGACGGTGTACAGCCAAAATAAAAACAAACAATTCAATATACAATTAAAACAAGAGTTAAAAAACATATTACACAATTGGCCTAAAACTTTAAAAATGTTTAAAATTCTAAAAACCCATTAAAAATTCATAATATAAATTTAAAAACCAACAAAATTTAAGCCAGCCCCGCGCGAATAAATAAATGTGTTTTCAGTTCGCGGCGGAAGGTCCGAAGGTCAGATATTTGGCGCAAACCAGGGGGAAGTTCGTTCCAGAGGGTAGGAGCTCCCACAGAGAAGGATCTTCCCCTGGGGGCTGCCAGCCGACATTGTTTGGCGACGGCACCCTGAGAAGACCCTCTCTGTGTGAGCGTATGGGTCGGTGGGAGGCATGGAGTAACAGTAGGCGGTCCCGTAAGTACCCAGGCCCTAAGCCATGGAGCTCTTTAAAGGTAGTAACCAGAACCTTGAAGTTCTGAGAATTGAGAACCTTGAGAATTGCCCTAGCTCAGCTCATGCGCATGCAAGCCAGCTGATTTTCGGGCCTTCCCGGCCCACCAGAAGTCAGGAAACAGGCCATTTCCAGCCTCTGGAGGGCCTCCGGGATGTGAGGGAGGCCATTTTCACCCTCCCCAGGCTCTAAAAAAGCCTCTGGAACCTGGGGAGGGCGAAAAACGGGCCTACCAGGCCCACCGGTAACCGTTTTGCGGTTGCGTGCCAAAAGCGGGGGGAGCACGGAGGGGGGCATGGCGGGCATTGAATTATGGGTGTGGGCATGCACGCACACAACCCCCCATGTTCCCCCCGCTTTTGGCACACGACGGCAAAAAGGTTAGCCATCACTGCCTTATACCATTTCAGACAAATGGCTGTCCAATCTCTTCTTGAAAACTTCCACTAATTGGAGCATGCATAACTTCCAGTGGCAAGCTGTTTCACTGATTAATTGTTCTGTCAGGAAATTTCCCCTTATTTCTAGAACAGATTCTGATTTCTGAGAAATCAGGTAAAGCATGTGTGTCAAACTCATGTCGTCATGTTGCCGTCATGTGACGTATCGTGATGTTTATCCCCTTTGTGCAACTGAGGTAGGCATGACCTGTGTGTGACCTATCCAGCCCGCTGACTGCCAGTTGGACATCCCTGAAGTAGCGGAACAGAAACTTATTGTTGTTGTTGAAGAATAAAGCTTCCGAGAAATCACAAGAACCTATTGAAATTTTCTGAATATTTTTTTTAAATTATTATTATTTATTAGATTTTTATACTGCCCTTCTCCTGAAGGACTCAGGGCGGTTCACAGCCATAATAAAAATAGACAATATACAATTAAAACAAAGATTAAAAAACTTATTATATATTGGCTAAAATTTAAAACAATATACCATTAAAATTAAACTCTCTAAAACTTATAAAATTATAAAATTAAAAATTACAAAGCCAGTCCCGCGCGAATAAACAAATAGGTCTTCAGCTCGTCAACTGCCGTAGTCCAGGGGGAAGTTCGTTCCAGAGGGTAGGAGCCCCCACAGAAAAGGACCTTCCCCTGGGGGCCGCCAGCCAACATTGCTTGGCGGACGGCACCCTGAGAAGCCCCTCTCTGTGTGTGAGCGTACGGGTCGGTGGGAGGTATTCAGTAGCAGAAGGCGGTCCTTTAATATGGTACAGTACACAGACATAAAACTGCCTTTGATTTTCCCACACAAAACTCTTTTACTGGACAAAATTAAACTCCTAACTTATTCTATCTCCCTATTACTATAAGTTTACAACTATTCTATTCCCTTTCTTATTTAATCTATAAATTTCTTTCTCTATCTTGAAGCTCCAAGGATTGAAGATCACTGCTGAGGGGATCCGTGGCGTTCACTTATTGACTTCAGTATTTGCTTAATGATCATGGCATTTGCTTAATGATCTAGGCCAAAAAAATATATATGCATCTGGTCATGTGATGCCTCGATTGACGACTCCAATAATTGATGGCCGTAAATTTGGGTGCAATTCTGGTCCTAAAGCGAGGACTATCTGTAAAACACTCTCTCCAATTAAGGGAGGAGTGGGGGATGTTTTATCCCTCCTTCTCAGCTAGTACCAAAACTCTGGCTCTTAGGAAAAATTGAAATGCCTGCTCACTCCATGTGGTGTGTTCCCTCTTACACACACACACACACACACACAAATAAACACACACATACACACATCCCCAAAACAGAAATGGCTGTTCCAAGAAGCTGAGAAGCAGCAGAGGCTAAGGCGTCTCAAGGTTTGCTTGGTTAAGTGTTGAAGTAATTGAAGCGATTGCTGCCTCTTGTACCAAAAGCAGAATTTGAAGGTCATCTCTCTCTCTCTCTCTCTCTCTCTTTCTCTCTCTCTCTCTGTCCCCTTCCTGCCCCCCTCCCCTTCTCATCAGTCAGCCCAAAGAAATAAATATCTGTTAGGAAGAAACCCAGGCCTCTGCTTTGTCTGCAGCTCTGAGCCGCACATTTTTTATTGAAATTGATTCTGAAAGGCTTCCGAATTGGGAAGCTCGGTGGCCTGGCTGAGGAAGATTGCAATTTAAATTGAGATGTCAGAAAGCCACTGAGTGCTACTGGGGTAGTTTCTTTATGTGATAACGGCTCCTGCTTAATTCCTGGAAAGCAAAACTTCTTAGACTTTTTTACAAACCAAAATAACAACCCTCATGTAAACAAGGTACCGGTATGATCAGTCTTGACATTTTAATTTGCTACTTATTAAAAGTCTATTTTCTTGACCCTGTCTAGGCTGAATTGGAAGTGAATTGGAACATCCCCACATGAAGTTGCTGAAAATGGTTTATGACATGGTCAAAATGTGCATCTTAAGAAAGATGAATGAATATGCAATTTTATCTTGCTTGCTGCAACTAGCCAACCTATTTATCTGCTTCATTTTCTCCCCCCATTTACTCCACTGAGGCCTTTTTAGTTAATCTGCACTCTGGATTACAATATTTCACTGTCCTTTGCAGATTATTGCCAGTGATTTCCCACATTCCTGGGAATGTGACTGAAAATGCAAATTATTGTGACTGAAAAAGAATAAATCTTTCTGTCTGGCCATTTAGGTATTTAAGAATGTCAGAATCATAGAGTAGTTCCTTTAGGACTTTCTAACGTAACACTCAGTCTCATGCAGAAAGTCCAAATTTAACACATCTCCAAACAGGTATCTCTAATGGCTGATCTCTAATCTAGGTAGTCCTCGACTTATGACCATAACCGAGGCCACAATTTCTGTTGCTAAGCGAGGCATTTGTTAAGTGAATCTTGCCCCATTTTATGACCTTTCTTCCCACAATTGTTAAGTGAATTGCTGCCATTTTTTTTAAGCTAGTACCATGGTTGTTAAGTGAATCTGGCTTATCCACTGACTTTGCTTGTCAGAAGGTTGCAAAAGGGGATCACATGACCCTGGGAACACTGCAGAGGTGGGTTTCAGCAGGTTCTGACCAGTTCTGGCGAACCGGCAGCAGAAATTCCCCATTCTCTCCCAATCAGCTGGGACTTGGGAGACAGAGAATAGATGGGGGCGGGGCCAGTCAGAATTTTTACTACCGGTTCTCCGAATTACTCAAAATTTCCGCTACTGGAACTGGTCAGAACCTGCTGAAACCCACCTCTGCTGGGGAATCATAGTCTAATAATCAAACTAGAATGGCGTCTATTGAACACAACATTGGTGGAGGATCAAGCAAAATTATCATTTCAGAAGGACAATCTAATAAAAGCAAATTTCAGGCTAGCGGAGATACCTTTCGAGAAATTACAGCTATACTTCTAAGCTGAAAATGAATGAATATACCTGCCACATACTGAGAGATACTCCTGCTAACTCGGCAATTGATAGATCTGAATCTGTCTCTTCCAGAAAATGCAGAACGATCAAAGTTGCAGCCACTTTGTACCAGACTTTAAGTTCTGGTGTTTCATCTCTAGATTACATCTTGTTTCACTTTTACAATTACTTCAGGAAGTCATATCCTCCTGTTCTCAGTTTATATGAGCTATGTGAGAGACATCTTAATCTTTTCTGTATTTGAAACCCAGAATAACAGATGGGGATTCATTATGCTCCCCTCTTTCTCTTTAAGTAATAATACTTTATATCTGATTGCCTTGGGTTCCTTTTTTTTTTTTTACTTTTTCTATTTTCTCCTCTCCCATTCTCCTTCCCACAGTACTCCTGAAGGGCAGGTATGATAAAATCCCTATTGCTGAGCTAATGGAAATGGAGAAGTGGGAGGCATCTTACACGAATGAAGGCAAATATATGTTGTCAGAATATTCATGAAATGGAATAGGGCATGGTAACAAGGTCAGGCATTGAATAAGCATAGCAACTAAGTCAGCCAATGAGGGCTGTTTGGAAACTGAAATTGGAAGGAGCCTGGGCATTGCTCTGTATTAAGCTCTGAATTTTGAAGCTGCAAACTAGTCTGTCCGCTGAATTGAAACTGAAAAGTGTTCTCTCCCCGGCCTGTGTTTTGCCTGCAACTACTACCATGTTGAAAAATCTGCTTTTGGTCTTGTATATTTATTTCATGTGTTATATTACATATAAAGAGAAGTTAATGAATCCTGCTGAATCAGTTATCTGCTTGTGCTTTCTGAATGTGATTGCTGCAACAAACTCTGACCTATACGGGTTTTAATGGGTTTTATTATTTATATTGTTCTTTTTTAACTATTTGGCTGTGTAGAATAAGTTTTTTAATTGATATTTTATTCTGTATTTATATGTACCTTTTTATTTGCCTGTGAACCGCCCTGAGTCCCTAGGGAGATAGGGCGGTATACAAATACGATAAATAAATAAATAAATAAATAAATAAATAAATAAATATGTGTCCCAAGATAATGTTGCAGGATCCAATCTGGGTCGGTCACCAGGAGCATAGGTTTAGTCTTCTGAGTTTTCAGACTTGTGCTGGAGCCCATCCTCAGGTCCTGCTGACTGACCTAGATTGGATCCTGCAACATCTCATGTATCTTATTGCGCTGCAAGTTCTATAGGGACACCAGATCCTCCCTCTGTCAGAGAGATTTCTAGAGAAATCAGATAATTTCTATGTAAACCATCTTCTCCAGGACTCAAATCCCGCCACCACTCATGCAGTGGCCGAATTCTGTGCTACTGCAATGATAATAAGGCAAAACAGGTTAAAGAACTAAAGACCTCTCGTTTTTTTAATCAGCCTCTTGCTTAGTTATTTTCAATAATTTTCATATATTTTAGTGTGGAGGTAGCATGGTGGGTCAGTGGTTAAGACACTGGGCTTGTTGGCTGGAAAGCCAGCAGCCCAGGTTTGAGACCCGGGTGCCAGGCGAAGAGATGAACTTCCATCCTCAACCTAGCTCTTGCCAAGCTAGCAGTTTGAAAGCATGTAAATGCGAGTAGATAAATAGATACCACTTCAGTGGGAAGTTAACAGTGCTCTGTGACATCATGCTGGCCATATGATCACAGAAATGTCTTTGGACAGTGCTGGTTTAATGGCCTTGAAATGGAGATGAGCAGCGTCTTCTATAGTTAGCAATGAGCAATGGAATAAAGAAATCCACAATCCAATACTTTTTAATATATATTTTGATGTATAACTTTATTAGATTTATTAGTGTTAGGTAGATAAGCATGTTGGGGATGCGGTGGCTCAGGGGCTAGGATGCTGAGCTTGTCAATCGGAAGGTCGGCAGTTCAGCGGCTCAAATCCCTAGTGCCGTGTAATGGGGTAAGCTCCCATTACTTTTCTCAGCTCCTGCCAACCTAACAGTTTCCAAAGCATGTAAAAAATGCAAGTAGAAAAAATAGGGACAACCTTTGATGGGAAGGTAACAGCGTTCCATGCGCCTTTGGCGTTGAGTCATGCTGACCACATGACCATGGAGACGTCTTCAGACAGCGCTGGCTCTTCGGCTTTGAAAAGGAGATGGGCACTGCCCCCTAGAGTCAGGAACGGCAAGCACATATGTGCGAGGGGAATCTTTACCTTTAGATAAGCATGTTATTATTGTAATAGGGGTTCAGAATATATCATATTTGATTTATTTTATAGTTGTCAATATATAAATTACACCCATTTTTCCATAGAGATTCTGATTGTAATTGTTGTCTTTTATTCTCTTTTTATTATTTTACCTTGCTGGTCATCAAACAAACAAATAAATATGTTCCTCTCCCATTTTCCTTTGAAAACCAACTTTTGTAGTTTTATATCATGTGTTAATACAAGTTGATTTATATGGGAAAAGGAGACAACAGAGGAAAAAAAAGTTAAATGACTTTTCTCCTAGCTGCTGTTGACATGTGAAAAGCTTTTAGTCAGAGGCCATTTTGCTCCTTCATCTATTGCTCATTTCAACTTTGTTGAAATATGCATTGTGTAGCATCTAAAAGGAGGAGTTTCTTTGATTGATGGGTGAGACTGGAGTGCATCAGTATCACTCAAGTATCTTTGCTCTCCGTTAGAATCAATAATTCTTTAAACACGCACCACAATGGGTGATTTAACATCTGATGCTCTTAGATGTTTTACCAGCATTTAAAAAGAATTTTTTTTTAAAGTGATGCTGCTGGCAAAATGATGTAGTTACCTGTAAGCTGGTCAGTATTGGGTTGTTATTGGGTTGTTGTTTTTTATGTCCCTTTCAGAGCGTTTTTGGATGGTTTGTCCAATCTGCCGTTTCAGGCTATTTAGCAGATCTTTTTGCAATATAGCATAAATTCAGCCATAAAAACTAATGGACTGGAAGACATCAAGAGTTTTAAAGGCTTATGGCCAACACCATCCATTTTGTGCCACGAAAAAGGCGATCGGCCTAGGATTTGTCGTTAAAAAATAATAATACACACAAGCTGAAAATTATGGAAAAAAGAAAGCTTTGCCGAATCCCTCCCCACCACCACCCCCGCCCTCTTCTTCCTGGCAGTTGCAATCTGTCTTGAACCAAGACTGCACTGAGTTTTTATTGAAATGCGATACTTGACTGCGAGGTCCTGTGAAGCAAAAACATGTGCGTATGTCAGGATGGGTGGTGCACAAAGCATGCTCTCCAGAGGCCCAGCAACTAAAAGAGAGCCTCAAGTGCAGCTTGCTTGGATGGAGAGAAAATCTCCAGGAAGATCAATCCAAAAACGAACCTTGAATAGGTTGAGGTGGGTGTGGGGGCAGGTCTTTCGCAAATTCCTGTAGATACGATCTGTAAATATTGTGGGATCTCAGATCCACTCCTCTTCTTCCTGACGTGGTGCCTTTGACTGCAGACGGTGAACATTAAGGCCTTATCTCTCCTTTGAAATTCCATCTTCTGGGCTTGCCTTTTTTCCAAGTGCCAAGAGAAACGCTACATGCAGATGAGTGAAATATTAGTCCGGCAGCCTCTCTCTCCCCAGCCCCCCCAACCCCCTTTTAATCTCAAACAGCTCTGAGGCTGGAAAGCAGCTATCAAATATGTTTGTGTGCTCAACTCTTCCTCCGGGTGCTTGTTTTTCCACCCCAAGTCAGCTGCCACAAATCAGACGGCCCTTGAGGTGGGGTGGGGAGCTTGACTGTGTGTTCTTCTAAGAAAAAAACCCAACTATTTTTAGAGAGAATAGCAGTTGGTGGGCTGAGGAAGAATAGAACACCAGGCCAAACACACACTCTCTCTCTCTCTCTCTCTCTCTCTCTCTCTCTCTCTCTCTCTCTCTCTCTCTCCAGGACAATAAATCCAGAGTTTTGGGGCAGAAGGCTGGTTCTTCTTAGCATAATGAGTGGAAACACCTCAAAACTGAAGAGCTCAGTGGGCAAATTTTGTAATACGAAGAAAATATGTTTCACCATCCTATAGGATTACTGAAACCAGGCTATAAAATTACCCGATAGCTCAGTTGGATGAAGTAATTAGAGACTGTTTATTTCCTATTGTTCCTGCTTGCAATACTTCTTGATCATCTAGCTGGAGATTAATTTCACACAAAACTTACTCTATATGCTACAAAGATGGCACTCAATAATGCCTTAATTAGTGTACTGGACTATATTACCTATATTAGTCTATCCGTAGCTCTTCTGGAGGCATTTTTCAGCTAAGTCTTTTATATTAAGGTGGCAGCCTGCAAATATGTTGGGTCTGCAACTTTCCAGTCATGGAGGAAAGAATACATCACAAGAATCTGTCTGTCTGTCTGTCTGAAGAAATGTCCATCTGGGTTCAGTTCCCAGGAGGAAGAAAGACACTAGAAACTTAGAGGCTGATTGGAAAGATGGTTTAATGGTGGACAGGGCCACATGGTTTGAGTCCTGGGAGAGAGAAAGGTGGCAAGAAAAGTTGTAAGATGGGACAAAACTAACCTAACAAATGTCTCACTTAGCAACATAAATCCTGGGCTCAATTATGGTCGCAGGTCGAGGACTACCTGTAAATGAATATGGGCTATTGAAGTCTCTCACAATACAATACTACATCTGGGAAAACTGTCTTAGTGAATAGTGTGCTAAAGTGATGCATTCACAACTAAAGACTGCACCTGGATGAAGCTAAGTAAGGCTTGAATATGGGTGGTATTTAATCGGTAAACCACCAAGATTAAGAAGATGAAAAAAGATCCTGGAAAGCAGTGGTGTAAACACATGTTGTTTTCTTGGCCTCCGATATGAAAGTATTTTGATGTTGGGTTTTTTTTTTTGTCCTTGTCAGCTGCAGCAGAACGATGCTAGTGCTTTAACATTTGAAAGGATCTATCACCCTGTTAATGGATAAATGAAGTGATAATGGTAAAGAGGGAAGATTCAGAGTGCAGATGAGATTAAGGCTGTGTGGGTAAATGATGCTTTTGATTGCAACTCCATTCCCTTTATGGATGGACAGCAGTAAGCTATATAGTCCGGCAATGTGGCCATTTTCTGAGAGCAGAAAAAACAAATAGAGGGTAGATAAAGAAATGCAAGAAGGAGACTGCCAATAATACGCAAGAAAGCCAGAGCATCCATCGTGAGCTTCCAATTAGTAACTATCATAAAGAAAAATCACTTTAGGGATTTATTACTCTCACCTGGTTTCTTTCCTTACCATGTGTTCTGCAGGATATTAAAAAAATACCCCAAACTCTGGTGCCCGAGTGAGTTGTAACTGGCAAAACAATTACATCTCTATCTTGATTTTTTTTTTATTAAGAACACGTTGAGTTTAAGGTTGCTCAGACAAGGATACGGTGTACAGACTGGCAGCTGTCTTGTTTTTTTAAATTCTTTTTATTAAGTTTTTACAGTTAAACAAATCTTATTCACCGCTTACACATGACTGTGACCATTTTTAGATCCTCCTATTAGTATTCACCTATTGTTCTGTCCCCCTTGCCTCGTCTGAGTGATGACTTAATTAGCCGGCAACTATCAGCTCTGGCAGCAAACTAGCGAGCATCTGCCAAGTGTCTCTGTTATCTCTCTTGATGAGTCAACCAGGAACAAACAGTACTTCAGCTCTAGTTAAGCAGTTGATTTGCTTGCTACGAAGAGGTACAGCAGCCCTTGCTGCTTTTATATCCTGTGGGGTGTGGCTCCATGACTCAGCACTTCCTAGGCCTGCCCCATCCCTGCTTCTGTTGTTCCCGCCTCTCCTGCCTGCGAAACCTAGGGTCCAGCCAGGCCTGATTGCCATCAGCCGGGTCTGGAGACATGGCCTGGGAGGGGAAAGAGTCAGGGGATGGAAGCCTCGTTATCTCCTCTACCTGGCCTGCCTTTGGCTCCTGGAGCTGAGCCAGGGAAGCTGGTGCTCCCGAGGTAAGTCCTGAAGGCCCTTCCCCCTCACTTTCCAAGTCACTTTCTGGCAGGGGGCCCAGATTGGGGGTGCAGACACAACACCTATGTTCTATACATTTATACTAATTTTACATTCTATTTAGAGTTCTATTCCCTTTTTTTCCTTCTATTTTCAGTCCAAATTGTACCATTTCTCCCATATTACGTAAAAACCCGAATCCATCAATCCTTTCAATTCAAGAGTCATTTTTTCCATTTCAGCTCAGTCCAATACTTTTTTAATTATTAAATCTTCAGAAGGTATGTTTTGACTTCTCCAACATTGTGCAAAAGCCAATCTTGCCGCAGTTATCATGTGCAGAATAATTTGTTGTTTTTTTAAAAATCTTGGAGAAAACTATTTAAAGTACTAACTTTAATGGCTGGGTGAAAGGGAGGGAAGGCCTGCAGGCTAACTCTCTTTGTGCTTATTTTTTTGGGGGGTGGGTGGGTGGGTGGGTTAGTGGGGGAAAGCCCCATTGAATTCCTTGACATTACTTCCAAGTAGAACTGCAGATTTTGTGGCTTGAGAGCAAGAACTATGGCAGCTTGCAATGCCCCTGATCTCTCTTAGGAGTCCTGGGGAAATTGCCTCTACCAGCAGGCTAGGAATGATCTCCTAAACCTCCATGATTTCCTTAGGGTTTCCTTCGTCGGAGAGAAAAAAAGGAAAACCAAATGAGTTGAAATTGCAGGAAAGCAGATTTTGGGCTAAATTAACTGGAGAAACGTCTAACAGTCAAAGCTATTTGACCATTAGATAGATTGCCCAGAGAAGGTGTTATTGGAAGGCATTTGATGCCAGTGATGGATGGCCTACTGTAAGGTTTTTTTATTGAACAAAGGATTTGATAGATGACCTCAAAAGTTCTTCCTGCGTTTTAACATTCGGAAGTTCTTTCAGTGATCAGAGTGAAAGGATATCTATGGCGGTGGAGATACAGGCTGGACCCAGAAAATTTGGAGAAAGTACTGCTAATTGTCGACCTGTGATCACTATTGAGCCCAACGTTTCTGACGCTAAACGAGACAGTTGTTAACTAAATCACTGCAGTTGTTAAGTTAGTAATGCGATTGTAATGCTAGTTACAGTAGTAATTCTAGATTACAATATATGAATGACTTTAATATTTGATAAGTGGTATATGTAAAATTTTATAAACATTAAATTTTGTGATTGGAAAAATGGAACTTAAGGAAAATATTTGAATATATATATATATATATACTGAGGTGAAAAAGGGATAATGGGAGAATAGGAGGATTTAGGGTTAGGGTCAAATACCACAAAAAAGATTGATTTGAAACTAAAGGGTTTAATTTAGAGGAAGTAATGAGAGAAGGGGGAAAAAAAGGATCTGATTAATGATTAGAGTTTAGGGCAAAGGGCATGATTAGATATACAATATAAATGAAGGAAAGAAAATAAAAATTAGAGAGAAAAAATACTAGCAAAAAGTGAAATATATAAATGTGTTGGAAGCAGTGGTGGGATTTAAATAATTTAACAACTGGTTCTCTTCCTAATGATTTCTTCCACAACCAGTTCACCAAACTGCTCAGAAAGTTAACAACCGGTTCTCCCGAAGTGGTGCAAACTGGCTGAATCCCACCATTGGTTGGAAGGTAACTAAAAGTTGTATAAATTTGGAATCTGGCCAATACTCTGTTCAGAAAAATGCATTGTTTGTGTGTGTTTGTCAAAAAATAAAAGAAACTTAAAAAAAATAGTAATACTAGTAATACTGTTATTAAATTTGCAGATGATACAATAGTGGTTGGGGGCTCATCTCTGGGGGGAGGGGAGATCAGATGGAACTGTTGCTTTCGTGGTGTGGAGACAATAACTTGGTCCTTAACACAAATGAAACCAAGGAGCTTATAGTGGACTATAGAAGGAATAGATCAGACATCCAGTTTTAAGTTTCTGGGTGTTGTCATAAAAGAGGACTTGACCTGAGGTGCTCACATTGCAGCACTGGTCAAAAGGGCCCAGCAGAGATTATACTACCTGAGACTTCTCAGGAAACAACAACTGAATGAAAAACTGCTGGTGACCTTCTACCGCTGCACCACAGAGAGTATCTTAACTTATTGCATCTGTGCATGGTTTGCCAATTGCACAGTGGCAGATAGGACAGCACTCCAGAGGGTCAACGTCATCGCCCAGAGGATCATTGGTTGCCCTCTCCCCTCTTTGGAAGAGCTTTACAGCTCCCGCTGCCTTAAGAAAGTTCAAAACATTCTTAAAGATCCATCTCATCCTGGATACCCTTTTAAAAAAAAATTTAACTATTACCATCTGGAAGATGGTACAGGATAATAAAAACAAAGACAAATAGGCTGAATCCAAATTTTTTTACTACCGGTTCTGTGGGCGTGGCTTGGTGGGCATGGTATGGTTTGGTGGGTGTGGCAGGGGAAGGATACTACAAAATCTCCATTCCCACCCCACTCCAGGGGAAGGATACTGCAAAATCTCCATTCCCTCCCCACTCCTTGGGGAAGGATATTGCAAAATCTCCATTCCCAACCACTCTGGGGCCAGCCAGAGGTGATATTTGCTGGTTCTCCAAACTGCTCAAAATTTCTGCTACCGGTTCTCCAGAACCTTTCAGAACCTGCTGGATTTTACCCCTAATTCTAACCACTGCACCAGTGGTGGGTTGCCCCCTGTTCAGACCGGTTCTATAGAACCGGTAGTAAACCCGGCAGGAGGCTCCGCCCACTGACCCAAACGTCATCAAAACTCTTCTGCGCATGTGCAGGCACGATGCGAACTGGTAGTAAAGATAAGTAGAACCCACCCCTGCACTGCACCTCTAGACTTCTTACAATCTGAAAGGTAGGAACGTTGTCCATGGGGTCGCGATGGGTCGGACACGACTTTGCAACTAACAACAGCAACAACAAAAGTGGAGGATTACCCGTGAGCCACTTATGGGATTGTGAATGATGGTCCTTGGCTATTTCTTTCCTTTTTGTTGGCTCTACTTGGGATCTCTACTTCCTTCTTATTTAATCCAGTTAAATAATTTAAGCCAATTGGCAAACAGCATTGCCAAGGTCATCAGGAGAAAGTGGAACTGCTATTAGTGCTACATAAGTAGCTGTTTCCTTATTGTTAATGACGCGGAGGATGTGGATGCTTGTACACATGGACCACGGATCTCTTTTCCAAGCAATCTTGATGCTTAACTTAACTTCAAAAAAAAAAGTATGAGAGCACCTACAACTTCCACCTCTTCTCCTTGATTCTCCCCCCCATAGTAAAATAAAGTAGAGTTTTGTGTGGGCTAGGAGAAGATTACTATGGGTGATCGAACACAAGGAAAAACTTTCTAAAACAGTTTTGCATGGAGAAACTAAAATACTGTTGCGACCCAGGCCCAAGTAGATAGTAGTAGTTGCACTCAGTTCAAAAACAGACAAATTTTATTAGAACAGCTGAGAATTAACTCATTCTCAGCATAGTCCAAACTAAAGCAAAACAAATTCTTCATAACACAATTCTTCAGTCTTATCAACAACCTTGGTCTAATTAGGCAAACTGCCAAAGGCTTTTTTTGGCAAAGTTCAAAAGCGGAAGAGGCTGACCAGAAATAAATGCAGCAAGACAAGGAGCAGGTCTATCAACATTGTTTTCCATCAAAGAGTCCAAACGCTGTTGCTGGTCTTTTAAGCCCTATGGGAGGGGCCAATCATCTCTTGGCCCTACTCCCAAGTTGTCCTCTTTGCTTGAGCTACTCTTGCCTTCTGGCAGCTGTTCTCATGCGTGCACTAGGAACAGGCTTATACTGTTCCTCTACCTCACTACTGTCAGCCTCAGAGGCTCCGGAGTCTGCAAATCACTCCCCAATGGCCCTGGCCCCATCTCTGCCTCTGATGCAGAGTCCTCATCCGGGCCTTCCCCAGCCTCCAGGACTGGCCCATGTTTTTCCTCGGCCTCATCGCTATCTGACTCTGTTGCCAGCTCCACAGGCTGCCGGCAGACCACAACAGACACAAAGGCTTCAACTTTACCACAAATGGTCTTTCAAAATTTGGTTGGAAAAGTTCTTTGAATCTCTCCCAGGGCAATGAGAATTTCTCTAGTTTCCTGGGAGTTTGGTAAGTTCTCAAGGGCATAATTCTATTCTAGTCATGGCAGTATTGCTAAAATGCCTCATGAGAGAAATTCCTTCCTTGGAGTTTTCTCTTGGGATTAACTGGGAGGTGAGAAACCAAGAAGGCTTCAGAATTCTGAAGAAAGAGTTCTGTTGGGAAAGAAACGACATTCTTTCTCACTCTTGAACTTCCTCATCATTAAATCAATGCTAAAAAACACGACACTCCATTCACGGGGATTATACTGATATTCTATTCTCTTTTGAAAGAAATCTTGAAACAAATTCTCCTTCGCTGAATTGAATGAGAACTTTTTAGCAAAGAAATGGAAGATAATAAAACTGCCCAGTGTTAATTTCATCTCTTATTGTTCTGTGTTCCTTTCTGTAGGAAATTTGGTGTCTTCTACTTTGTACAAATGAGTCAGATAAGTGTAAAAAGTATCTTAGTACTTATTCTGCTACCTTAGATCTCTGCCACAATGCTTTGCAGAATTTAGCCTGCAGACAGTGGAGTGTGTTAGAGAGGTGGTGCTGCTATCCTGCTATCCTCCTTTTTTCTTTTCTTCCTACAGAATAATAGAGTTGGAAGGGACCTTGGAGGTCTTCTAGTCCAACCTCCTGCTTAGGCAGGGAACCTTATATCATTTCAGACAAATGGTTGTCCTATGTCTTCTTAAAAACTTCCAGTGTTGGAGCACTCTCAACTTCTAGAGGCAAGTTGTTCTACTGATTAATTGTTCTAGCTTTCAGGAAATTTCTCCTTAGTTCTAGGTTGCTTCTCTCCTTGATTAGTTTCCATCCATTGCTTCTTGTCCTGCCCTCAGGTTGACTCCCTCTTCTTTGTGGCAACTCCTCCCTCCCTCCCTCCCTCCCTCCCTCCCTCCCTCCTTCCTTCCTTCCTTCCTGACACATTTATGCATTAAAACAGTGTTTCTCAACCTTGACAACTTTAATATGTGTGGATATACAATATGTGTCATCAAATAGGTGTCAACTCTTAGTGACCAAATAAATAGATTTACTTCATGACAATCTATTTCTAACCTGGCTTTTCAGGTCTTCCAACCGAGTCTATTCACTTTGATGCCTTCCTTCCTTCCTTCCTTCCTTCCTTCCTTCCTTCCTTCCTTCCTTCCTTCCTTCCTTCCTTCCTTCCTTCCTTCCTTTATCTGCCCACTATTTTATTTGGAACAGATCAGTAATAAAATATTGTCAGAGATCTATACATAGAAAAATATTCATGAACGGCAGATGATGACTTTAGGTTCTGAAGCCTCCCTAGCTGGTCTGGGGGAAGACAATTTTTGCAACACAATTTGTTTCATGGTCTTGTGCTCTCTCTCTCTCTCTCTCTCTCTCTCTCTCTGTCTGTCTCTAGCTGGTGCAGGCTTGAGGTTCTATTTGTAGTCTGTAATGTTTGTGCTGCAGAATAGCATCTTTGCAAGTAGTGATGTGATCTTCTGTGTAGAAACATGAAGTCTGACATCCCATCAACTGAAAATAAAATTTAAAAAACTCAGCAGGAAAAGCCTTTTTTTAAAAAAAGTCTTTATTACCCTTTTCCTTTATCTCTACTGCTAACATAAAAAAAAGGAAATAAAGGTTTTTGCTTTTAAAAACCATCTCTCTCTATCCAGGCATCCCTACTGATTTTTGCTTTTGTCTCAGAAGACTCTTAGCTGCACATTCTTGTAGAATATATTGAATTTGAGGCTGGTGGGAATCTTCTATCAATATCCATCCCTCTTCTTTAGAGTTGACTCCAATATGCATCATTATGTGTAGGGCAGGAAGGGATTTTTTTGGAGGGGGGATTATAATATTTAATTCTACATATAGTTTATATATTTTCCTTCTCCTTGTTAACAGGAGCTCTTCAAAGATGGGTGGGCCAATGGGTTCAGTGGTCTCTGTATATCCCAAGCCGGGTATTATTGAAAACAAACTAAAGGTAAAGGTTCCCCTCGCACATATGTGCTAGTCGTTCCTGACTCTAGGGGGCGGTGCTCATCTCCATTTCAAAGCTGAAGAGCCAGTGCTGTCTGAAGACATCTCCGTGGTCATGTGGCCAACATGACTCAACGCCAAAGGCGCACGGAACGCTGTTACCTTCCCACCAAAGGTGGTCCCTATTTTTCTACTTGCATTTTTTACGTACTTTTGAACTGCTAGGTTGGCAGAACTTGGGACAAGTAACGGGAGCTCACCCAGTTAAATGGCACTAGGGATTCGAACCACTTAACTGCCGACCTTCCGATCGACAAGCTCAGCATCTTAGCCACTGAGCCACCACATCCTTACAATTTATATTGATATTGATTGTTTCCTGATTGCGTATTTGTACCCTATGACTATCATTAAGTGTTGTACCTTATGATTCTTGATGAACGTATCTTTTCTTTTATGTACACCGAGAGCGTATGCACCAAAACAAATTCCTTGTGTATCCAATCACACTTGGCTAATCAAAAATTCTATTCTCTAATCCTTGAAAACTAGGACACCATAAATGATTACAGGCTGGATAGCTTCCATAAGAAGAAATATTTTAATATTTGGGAGCTTTTTAGCTTCAGCACAGGCAAAGAATTGTTCCTTGGACATAATGGACATAGTCTTGGAGATTATGGCTCTGCCCACCTGGTGGACTTAGAGGAAGAATAGTAAAAATTCTTTTAATTACAAAAATAACACACAGGAAACTGGCATGCAGCAAAGCATTGGCCTCAGGCATAGGCTATATTTCCCACAATGCTATTGGCCCCTCATGACTCCAGAGAGGAGATTCTTAGGGGGAAAAAAATATCTGAAGAGACCTAGTTGAAAATATATCACTTGTGCTCAAACAAAAAAGAGTTGGCGACTGGCTCTTAAGGAGGAGTTTCTCCCTATTGATTTTGCATGGATGAACATCCCAACTGGATGTCCTTCAAATATTCTTCCATAATTCTCAGCCAGCAACACTGGGAAGCCTGGTCCAACATATCTGAAAGAATTAGATAACAGAAGGAAGGTGAATTTCTGTGCAGTGTCAACATGCATCCCTTTCTCTCTCACACGCATATTGTGCCTGTCCAAACTACTCTTTTTATATTCTAATTTTCACATTGGTGGATTGGAAATGTATCCTAGGGTAATATTATAGACACAGTGGGTGGCCATTCATTAAAGATTAAGGAGCGCCGAGCTGTAGCAGCCTGGTGTGTCTTGTTGAAGAAATCTGTTTAAAGCCAGGATGGGTGCCCAGGACATAGGTTCATTTGAAATTTACAATAATAGTTACTCAGTTTGTGTATACAATTTATTTATTAGCCAGATCTTCCTGTTGGAAAAAAAAAAGCCACATACAAAAAACTGCGGGAAGTTCCAAGTTGGCTCTCATTAGTCGTTATGTAACTGGATAAAGGCTTTTCTTTAAATGCAGTTCCCTTTGACATTTGTTTGGATTGTGTAGCCCAGAATTTTCTTTGGGAAGCATAATTACAGCTGTTTGGGTCAGGAAGTGGGTGGGTATGGGAAAGGGCGCTGCACAATTGATGTGTAGCTGTAATGCACCCTTAATGATACTTCAGCGGGTTCTTGGTGTGAGGCCTTCTTGTTTACCTTCAACATGACTCGTTTACCCTGTAAATCATTCATTTTTGTTTTTCTACTTTAAGCAGCATACGGCATTTTAATTTTCTTTGTAATTTGAAGACACTCTGATGTTTTCATGGGTGGGCATTTGGGCTCTGCAGAATGGGGAGGCAGCCGGCCCAGTGTTGGAGCTTTGATTTAAGCATCCTTCTGCTTTTTGAATGCTGGAAAGCAAAACTTCTAAAGGTCGGAAAGAGAGGTGACTGGTAGTTGGGTCTGCCTCATAGTGTTAATTTCCTTGAGGGATGGGATGGTTCCTTTACCCTTCAAGATCTTGGTGGTGTACCTCCTCATCAAGCAGCCATCTTTGGACTCAACCATTTTAGACAATTATCATCCTATCTTTAATATTCCCTTTTTAGGAAAGGTTGTTGACAACGTTGGCGGCTAATGAGAACTATTTCACTTGGATTTAATGCTGGGGTTCCCACCCCCTCCCCAAATATAATACATCTGATCACTTGCCTTTCAGCTCCACCATGGCCTTGAAACATTGAAACTTTGGTCATAAGGTCCAAAGGGCCATAAGGTCGTTCACCAGTTGAGAAAAAGGATGAGTTATAATATCTTCCTCCTCTCCATTAAATAGAAAAAGATTGAATTGGCAGTTCAGTTCTTGACTCAACCCTGCCCATGGCTTTTCTACCATCTATGAGGATGGATGGCTAATTTAGGAAATACAGGTTCAGGCTATGGCATTTGCAACTCTGTTTTTTTTTTTAATTTGCATTTATATCCCGCCCTTCTCCAAAGACTCAGGGCGGCTTACACTATGTTAAGCAACAGTCTTCATCCATTTGTATATTATATACAAAGTCAACTTATTGCCCCCAACAATCTGGGTCCTCATTTTACCTACCTTATAAAGGATGGAAGGCTGAGTCAACCTTGGGCCTGGTGGGACTTGAACCTGCAGTAATTGCAAGCAGCTGCTGTTAATAACAGACTGCATTAGTCTGTTGAGCCACTAGAGGCCCCTGTTCATCTTCTTTTAATGACTCCATAATCCCTTGAGGGATTACTGAAGGGAGTGGAGTGTTTACTGGCTGGATGCCCTTCCTGTTGCCAATGCGGAGTTTTTTTCAGTAGATATAGTCTCATTGTGCTAGAGAGACAAATATCTGCCTCTACCTAGGATCGTACTCACAGCCTCCTGATTGTGAGGTGAGAGCTCCTCTTCTAGGCCACCACACCACTCACATTTGCAACTCTGTTCTCCAGGCAAATTAAGAATGGGCTAACTGATATTACCAAAGTCAGATTTTGTCTGCTAATCTGTTTGCTATACTGTGCATAATGTTTGAACCAGCTTGTCCCTAGAAATATATGATGCTTTTACGCTTTTGCATAGTACCGAAAGTCACTGTTCTCTAAGCACCATCTTTGCACCTTATGAAGATTAATTGAGAAAAAATGGGCGGGAATACAAGACTGAACTATATTTATTTATTTATTTGTTTGTTTGTTTGTTTGTCAAATATGTATAAGATAGCAGGTATAAGTATGAACATGGACATGAACGAAGGAATGAATACAAATAAATAGGGACAGTAGGACAGGGATGGGTGGCACGCTGGTGCACCTATGCATGCCTCTTGGATGGACCTCTTAGGAATGGGGTGAGGTCTACGGTAGACAGTTTAAGGTTGAAGCTGTGAGGGTTTGAGGATGTAATAACAAAGTTGGGTAGAACATTCTAGACTCTGTTGCTGAAGTCGTATTTTCTGCAATCAAGTTTGGAGCAGTTTACCTTGAGTTTATATTGATTGTTTGCCCGTGTATTATTGAGGTTGAAGCTGAAGAAATCATTAACAGGTAAGACGTTGTAGCAGACAATTTTGTGTACTATGTGTTGTGGTCCGCCAGTAGCCTGCTGAGCTGGCAGTAGAGTTGGACAGTGAGGAGCTGGGGAGGACAATAGGTCAGTCCTGGAATCAGGAGATGGCTGGATGAGGCCTCTGCATCGGAGGCAGAGATGGGGCCAGGGCCATCTGGGAGCGATGCGCAGACTCTGGAGCCTCCAGAGGTGGACAGCAGAGAGGCAGAGGAACAGGAGGAGCACGTATGCGAAGAGCTGTCAGAAGGCAAGAGCAGTTAAAGCAAAAAGGATGACTTGGGAGTAAGGCCAGGAGATGATTGGTCCCTCCCATAAGGCTTAAAAGAGCAACAACGGCTCTTGGGTTATTTGTAGGAAAGCAACGTTGGTACAATTGTTTCTTGTCTCTTGTTTCTGAACTTTGTGGGGTTCTTGCCAAGAAAAGCCTTTGTCAGGATGCCAAAGAAGATGACGGTTTGTGATAAGGCTGAAGGATTTTTTCTAAAGGACTTTGCTTTGTAATTAAATTCGGGAGAAGGGCGGTATACAAATTAAAATATTATTATTATTATTATTATTATTATTATTATTATTATTATTATTATTAAATTGGACTAATTTAATTACAATGAATTAAATGAGAATGAAGTAATTCTCAGCTGTTCTAATAAAATATTTTTGTTTAGGAGTGATTGTGTCTGGTAATAACTACTTGGGCCTAGGTCACAACAGTATGCTTAGATCAGACTGCAGGCGGTGCAATTCCAGATTCTCCAACCCCAAAATTTGAAGCCTGATTGAACTACTTTCAATCTAAAACAAAGACATCTCAAAACGATGCTAGGGAGAAGACTTTATTTTCTTTTTTAACTGCCTTCCTGTGAATGAACAAATGGGCAGGTCTTTTCTCTGACAATAAAGGCGCTTCCAGCTTGTGCTGAATCTTTATCTGTCTCAGAACTAACCATTTCAGAAATCATGTCAGAATGTGACTTCCATCCTAGAGATTGAGAGGCTTCTGAGATGAACTCTGGAAGCGTTACGTTGAGTAAGGGCTTTCCTCTCAAACACAATTTAGAAAATAACAGCTGTACTGAAATTTTAAACTAAAGAATAACTTATGATCGCCAGTCTTTGGGGGAAGCTTTTATGATGCAATCATTTTGAATGCATGTGTCCCGAGGAGCATCTTATAGGATGCACAATGACAGTAAAGTAGGGTAGAGTCCCAAAGTCTCATTAAAACCAGAGGCACTTGGCTGTCCTTTCACATTTCATTACATTGTTACTTTAAACAACACAAGCAACAACTCTGAACAATAAATATTCATTACTGTATGACGTATATTTTTTTTTCTCTTCAGAAAACAGTCTCTCAGTGGAAAAGAAAAACTGCCACACATAAAGGGGAGAGATTGCATTCTTGCTTTGTGCTTGTGTTGTTCTTTTCTGATGTTCATTGCCGCCGTATTTCATTGATTGATTCAATAGGACCAATTAATTATGTTCTAAATGTTCTAGCCATAATAAATACACTTATTCATTAACAATATCAAGGTGATCCTCCCATGAGCCTTGCAGACAGACAACAGACTGCTGGATGAAGTTAAGAAATAACAGAGTCCAAATTCAAGGCCCACCTTCAGGTATGGGAGTTCAGTAGGCGACTGACTCAAGCTATCTTGCATGAGAGAATTAACTTGGAACATGGAATATTGTATATGATGTGCCGAAGTCATGAAGGAAAGTTCAGGAGGTGAATCTAATGAATAAAAAGGCAGCTATTAAAGCAGCGTGCCTTTGAAAATGATGACTGTGACTCAACTGAATATCTAAAAATAATAGTGCCCTTGTAGTCCAGAGTTTAAATTAAATTAAATTACTAAATTAAATTAAATGAGAGATTAATCTGAAAGGTGGGGGCAAAGGAGCAAGGAAGAGAGTTGTGCCCTACAGTTATCTGCTATACAATCATGTGAAGTATTAGTACCGCTTTATAAAACCTTAGTATAGCCACACTTGAAATATTGCAGCCAGTTTTGGTTACTACAATATATAAAAAAAGATGTTTTAGACTCTGGAAAGAGTGCAGAGAAGACCGACAAAGATGATTAGGGGGCTAGAGTCTAAAACGTATGAAGAATGGTTGCAGGAATTGGGTATGTCTGGTCTAGTGAAACGAAAGACTAGGTGAAATATGATAGCAGTGTTCCAGCATTTGAGGGGCTGCCACAAAGAAGAAGGGGCAGAAATATTTTCTAAACCAACAGAAGGCAAAATGGGAAACAATGGATGGAAACAAATCAACCTAGAACTGAAGAGAAACTTCCTAACAGTGAGAACAATTAATCAGTGTGTTGTGTTTGCGCCCCCCCGAGCTGGCCCTGCTGCCAGAAAGTGACTTGGAGCCAGGCCTGCTGCCAGAAAGTGACTTGGACAGTGAGGGGGAAGGGCTGTCAGGACTTACCTCGGGAGCACCGGCTTCCCTGGCTCAGCTCCAGGAGCCAGAGGCAGGCCAGGTGGAAGAGATAACAAGGCCTCCATCCCCTGACTCTTCCCCCCCCCCCAGGCCATGCCTGCAGACCCAGCTGATGGCAAACAGGCTTGGTTGAACCCTAGGTTTCATAGGCAGGAGAAGAGAGAACAACAGAAGCAAGGGTGGGTCAGACCTAGGAAGTGCTGAGTCATGGAGCCACACCCCACAGGATATAAAAGGCAGCGAGAGCTGCTGTGTCTCTTTGTTACAGGCAAATCCACTGATTGAGCTGACCTTTGTTCCTGGGTGACTCACCAGTGTTGTGGAAGATAACGGAGGCTCTTGGCAGAAGCTGGCTATTCTGCTGCCAGAGCTGATAGTGCCGGCTAATTAAGCCATCACTCGGACGGAGGCGAGGGAGGACAGAACACAGTGGAACAACTTGCCTTCAGAAGTTGTGAGTGCACCATCACTGGAGGTTTTTAAGAAGAGATTGGATAGCCATTTTTCTGAAATAGTATAGGACCATGATGGCGAACTATGGCACGCGTGCCAGAGATGGCACACAGCGCCCTCTCTGTTGGCACTCGAGCCATCGCCCCAATTCAGCTCTGCCATGCATGCACTTGCGCCTCCCACCAGCCAGCTGGTCTTCGGGTCTCTGTCATGCATGTGCGGGGCAGGGGTGCGTGGTGGGTTCAGGGCATGTGCGGGAACCTGTGTGCACATGCGTGGGGGGGTAGGGCACATGGGGGGCACGTGTGCATGTGCAGTGGGCTGCAGGGGGATGCACATGCATGCATGGGGGTGAGTTGCATGCATGGGGGTCACACAGGCATTGCATTTTTGGGGGGTTCGGATGCTCACGTGTGCATTTGCACACCCCCCCACACACTTTGGACACTCGGTCCGGAAAAGGTTAGCCATCACTGGTATAGGGTCTCCTGCTTGAGCAGCGGGTTGGACTAGAAGACCTCCAAGGTCCTTTCCAAGTCGATTATTCTGCATTTTGTAAATCCTAAATTTGTAGTCTAAACTGGGAAATAATCACTCCCCACCGAAAAAAGCCAGATAAAAGTCAGTCAAAGCACTTATCTATTGTTACCCAGAAAGAAAGCTACACAGATGTGTGTTTATAATCACCAATACTGATACATATTGCAAAATACAATTACAATTTACACAGGCCTTCCCTTGTTTTAAAGAAGAAAATAAAATAGCGTTGAAAATTCTCATAGGACAAGACTAGAGGTCAGCAACCTCCGGCTCTGGAGCTGCATGTGGGTCTTTCACCCCTCTGCTGCAGCTCCCTGTCACTCAAAATATGCATCACAACCGCCAATGTACGATACCCACCGGCATGCGATTTATTGAGCTTTTCAACCCCCGGTAGGCCAACCATGGATAAATCCAAGAAAAGAAAAGTTTCAGAAGAAAACAGAAGGTTTAATTCAATTACATATGCTAGTTTTGTGGCCCCTCAAGAAATAGTCAGGCACGGGGAAGGGTTTTGTGGCTCCCGATGTTTTCTTTTCTGTGGGAAACAGGTCCAAATGGCTGTTTTGAGTGTTTAAGGTTGCAGACCCCTGGTCTAGACGGTAGGCAATCGATATCTGCAGGAGCTTTGCATGTTGTTGGCTTGGGATGATCTGTTCTTAAACTCTGGGATGAGAGACGCTGAGAAGACGTGAAGATTAGACGGCAATTTTCTTCCTTGCCCAGATGAACAGATGGTAGAAAAATTTACAGAAAGTTGGGTTTTATTGCAAAATATGGTCTTGCTTTGAAGCCCTGACACCTGGTCTGCATCACACTGTGAGAAAAACATCCCCGGCCTTACACTAATGGACTGAACAATAGTCAAAAAAGAGAACATCTTTTATTGCACAGAGAACTCAGGAGAATCCTTATTTCTCAGACTTCCTGCTGTCATTCTATTTACTGTAGTCTGTTGGTGCTTAAATGGGGATCACTTGAGGCGATACATTAAGACTTGAAAGGAACAATATATTTTACAATTAGGTTAGCAGTAGTTTTGCATCCCTGATGATAATTACAAATCAATTATGCTATTTTTTTTTTAATGAGAACTCTTGCAGGGCTTTGCTAAGTCAATTGTCCCTCTGTGCGATGGAAACTCTCCAAGGCCAAGAATTAAGAGTACAGTTAGTAACAAGAATGTTTAATCCCCTCAGCAATTCTTCTGCAAAAAGATTAAATTAAGACCAGTTGGAGGAAATGTGGTTGCCAAATATGGCTAGTTTAAGATAGTTTGGGGGGAATGGATGGAAATGAATGCTATTGAATCTGTTGTTTATACTATAGGAGGTAGCATATTATATTGTAATGAAGCACTAGCACCTTTGAGGTACAGAGAAATTATGGATACAGTAATTGACTGTGTTTTCAGTGCATCCTTAAACAAATCCTGATAAAAACAGCCAACCAACTGCTGTACTCAACTGCTGGATCTCTTTTATTTGGTTTCGTGTATTGTTACAAAGGACTAGGGTTAAACTTGATTGGATTAGAACTCAATGAGAAAAAAAAAGTGGTTTATCTTTGCAGGTGTCCCTGAAGGTAGGGGAGACTTTCATAAGATTTTAAAAAGACCTTCAAGTTCAAGAACAAATATGAATGTGATTCAGATATATCTATTATTCTTATTCAAGTATTTCGTCAATTCAATAACTCATCTTACTTCAATAATGCTTGTGTCTTATCTCTATGTCCAAGAGCAATTTTTGTCATAACTACAGCAGGATTAAGGATTAAGCTTTCCCTACCCACTGTGATTCTAAGAGTCTTCAATTGAGATGGGGATCTTAACATATGACTCTGATTTTGAGGTGGACTATAGAAATTTGCACGCAGGATGGTGCCAAGGATTGTGTTGTCCAATGATTGGTATACTGCCTGCTATTTCCCACCACTAAATTTGAGTCTTCACTCAACTCCTGAGATCAGTGGATGATTTTGGGCCAGTCATGTCTCTCAGACTCTACACGATTTTTGCAAAGAAAAAATAGCAATAGCATTGTTGTGACTCAGGCCCAAGTAGGTAATAATAAACTTAGTCCGTGAAAAAACAAACTTTATTCAAACAGCTGGGAATTACTTCATTCCTAGCGTCGTTCAGTTCAAAGTAAAACAAATGCCCCCCCAACACAAATTGTTTGGTTATCTCACAAACCTTAGTCCAATTAGGCAAACTGCCAAAGGCCCTTCCTGGCAAACGTCCAGAAGCCACAAAAACAAAGATGGAGATGAAGCAGAAGATGAAGCAGAAGACGTAGCTACAATGTTGTTTTCCGGCACAGCTGAAACATCAGTGCTGGTCTGTTTTAAGCCTTATGGGAGGGGCCAATCATCTCTTGGCCCTACTCCCGAGTTGTCCTCTCTGCTTGAGCTGCTCTTGCCTTTTGGCAGCTCTCCTCATGCGTGCATTAGGAACAGGCTCCTCCTGTTCCTCTGCCTCACACTATAAGTCTCTGGAGGCTCTGAAGTCTGCACCTCACTTTTTTTTTAATTTGAATTTATATCCCGCCCTTCTCTGAAGACTCAGGGCGGCTTACAATGTGTTAAGCAATAGTCTTCATCCATTTGTATATTATATACAAAGTCAACTTTATTGCCCCCAACAATCTGGGTCCTCATTTTACCTACCTTATAAAGGATGGAAGGCTGAGTCAACCTTGGGCCTGGTGGGACTTGAACTTGCAGTAATTGCAAGCAGCTGTGTTAATAACAGACAGAATTAGTCTGTTGAGCCACCAGAGGCCCTTCCCAATGGCCCTGGCCTCACCTCAGCCTCATCGCTGTCCGACTCCGTTTCCAGCTCTGTAGGCTGCTGATGGACCAAAACAAGCATTTAGGCTTATATACCACCCCGTAGTGATTTACAGCACACTCTGGGATGGTTTACAAGGTAGAAGCCTTATTTGCATATCGCCCCCCCAACAATCTGGGTCCTCATTTTACCAACCTCTGAATCAATTTTGAGCCCTGTCAGGATTGAACTCCAGGCTGTGGGCAAAGTTTGACTGCAATAATGTACTTTAACCACTGCACCACCAGAGCTCTTTAGGTTAACCATTATGGACATTCAGAGAGAAGGGTAAATATCACTACAATAAATCATAAGAAAGTCATAGGACTCTCTGGGGCTTCTCCAAATCTGCTTTTTTATTATTTTTTACAGAACTATGAATTATTTGACCTTAAATTGAAATAAGGACTTTGAGCTTGCTTTGAATGTCTAAACCCAGTGGCACTGTCTACAACTGAGCGACTCCCAGAAGAGGGGCCTAGTCATTTTTCAGTCTTCAATTTGAGGAGACAGATGCTTGTTCTCCGTTGTCCGTCGATATCTTCTCATTACGCCAGAAGAAAGCAGAAGACAAAACGAAAATGAATAGAAGCAGGCAGACGCTTCCCGTTTTCTTCAGGAGTCTTAAACACACATAGATGCGCATCACTGGAAAATACATGACAATAAATCAGCCAAAACAGGGAAAATATCAACTCATATTTTGACAGTTAAGGTGTTCCAGAGTAGATTTGCTGGCACTCCAACTGATGATATGACTTGCTGATACTGCAGCTTTGTGGCACTCCTTATCAACTCTGACAGGTTTTATACTGCCTCTAAATTGAAGTGCGGAAGCCTGCATGAGTTGTTAGAAAAAGAGATCAGGCTAAGCAATTGCTGTACAGCATGTTGTCAGTTTTTGTTTCAGGCAAGCTTAAATACTATATTATTGTCTGTCTTATTGACACCAAATGAAGCAGGGAGGGATCCAGCTTGGCAGCGGAAAAAGCAGATTTATTGGGCTGTGGATGCCCCAAAATGAATGTAATTCCACAAATCTTTCTTCCAGAAGGATAAACAAGACCAACTTCCCACTACATAAATGAATTACTAGAAGGAAAGAATGGCCACAAGGATTAGCGAGTTTGTTTGGTTGCTTAGCCTGGGGTCATTCTGGCACTTCGTCAGAAATGGATTCTTAGCACTTTTAATTTAAAACCTTGGGCTCAAAAGTGGGCCTTGTTCCTTTTTGCTTCAGGAGACCTTTGTAGAAAAATGCAGGATGAATTTATTTATGCCAACTGGGCTGCAGAGGATTAATCTCGGGGCAGATTTTCCAGGAAACCACAAGAAAGGGATGGATAGTTTCAAATCAGTGGTTGTGCAGAAGTATTTTGCTTATCACAGGCCAGGCTGTTTTTAAAAAAGTAGACTAAATGGCAAGCATTTAAATTATTCTGGGATGGATCTAATTTTTTTAATTAAAGTACAGAGCTGCCTTTATAAAGCATGTTGCTTTGAAACGTGTGAGCTTGTGTTTTGCTTAGGTTAGTTGTGTAAAATCTTGGTCAAAGTGATGGATCAGGACCGAAAAGATGGCAATTTAGGATTTCTTGAGCCTGGACATTTACTGAGTGACTTGAGGCCAGTCACTAGCTCTCACTTGAGTTTGGTTGTTGATTTCGGACAGCACACTGAAGGCTAGTTTCACTGAAGTAAGAGAAACAATTTATTTTACACAGTAGAATAAATCTGGATTTTTACAACAACCTGTTGTTGAGGCCATCTTAAGGTTTTGGATGGAAGATGAGAAATATTGTCCCACTCTACACACTCTACACAAGTTTTCCATACCAAAGCCAAGACAAAACAAAGTATAACTTTTTAACAATTAAACTCAATGTTTGCTTACTACTATATTGCAGGGGTCTCCAACCTTGGCAACTTTAAGACTTGTGGACTTGTGGACTTCAACTCCCAGAATTCCTCAGCCAGCTTTGCTGGCTGAGGAACTCTGGGAGTTGAAGTCCACAAGTCTTAAAGTTGCCAAGGTTGGAGACCCCTGCTATATTGCATAGTCAACCATATAGGACTATACAGTTCCATATATCTAAAGAGAAAATGTTCCCCTTCTTTATCTCCTTGTCAAGCTTCTGTGGTGCCAGTTCACACCTTGAGCTCCTAGAGCAGGGGTGTCAAACTCAAGGCCCGGGGCCTAGATCTGTGGGGTCCTTAGATCTGGCCTGCAGGTGTTGTGACTGAGACCCAAGTAGTGATTACCAAACACAATTCAGTCCTGAACAAACTTATGTTATTAAAACAGCCAAGAATTAATTCATTCTCTGCTTAGTCCAAAACAAATTCTTTATAAACAGTCCTTCGGCCTTATCACCAACCTTTGTTGTCGCTGGCGACCTGCCAAAGGCTTTTCTTGGCAAAACCCTCACAAGGTTCAAGAGATGCTGACAAGAAGCACTGGAATCAGCGTTGCTTTTCCACAAATAACCCAACGTCTCGTTGCTGTTCTTTTAAGCCTTATGGGAAGGGCCAATCATCTTCTGGCCTTACTCCCAAGTCGTTCTTTTTGCTTCAGCTGCTCTTGCCTTCTGGCAGCTCTTCTCATTTGTGCACTAGGAACAGGCTCCTCCTGTTCCTCTGCCTCTGGAGGTGCCAGAGTCCGCGCATCGCTCCCAGATGGCCTTGGCCCCATCTCTGCCTCCGCCGCAGAGCCTTCTCCTGACTCCAGGGCAGACCCATCATCCTCCCCAGCCTCCTCATTGTCCAACTCCACTGCCAGGTCCTCAGGCTGCTGGCGGACCAGAACACTAAGGCCTCCTTAGAAACAGCAAAGGACCGGCCCACAGTACTGATGCCAGCAAAAATGGAGAAGCCCCCCTGAGCTTACAGGATTTTAGGAGGCCGTTGCAGCTGAAAACAGACCTCAGGAACTGGCAGAGAGCTTAGACCACCACAGGTGCCCCCGACACAAGTGACGTCGAGCTGTCCATGCCCACCCTGGCTGCACCCACCCTGGCCCAAGGTCAAACACAACCCTGATGTGGCCCTCAATGAAATCGAATTTGACACCTCTGTCCTAGAGAAAAGTTGGAATAGAAATCTTAGTCAAAATGTCAAGAGTACTCACAATCAATTTCCACTGCAGCTAATGAGACTGAAGATCGTCACCACGGCTAACAATGTCACTAATTTCAGTGGTCTCTTTACTTCTGTAGGAACAATACAGTCTGAGCGCAATTTTATACAGTGTATATATATATATATATATATAAAAAGCAAAATAATTTTGTGATGCAAGCATTTTGTTTCATTTTGTGATGCAGCATTTTGATGCAACATTTTGCTCCAACACTGGAAATTTTAAAGAAAATGTTGGATAGCCATTTGTCTGAAATGGTGTAGGGTTTCCTGCCTCGGCAGGGGGTTGGACTAGAAGACCTCCAAGGTCCCTTCCAACTCTGTTATTATGTTATGTTATGTTTCTACAAAACAGAACTGAATAATCGGTCACCTGAGGGAGATGGTATTGTTAGTTGCCTTTTTAGGTTTGTGGTGCCTAAATTGTAAAAAAAAAAAAAAAAAGACCAATAACTAATAATTAATTTCCTTATTAACTTGAAAGGAAACAATGCACGGACATTCCAAAGAAGGAACAATCCTTGCCAAGCAGAACCCTTGTACAGCCTTGCCAAGGATCATTTGGTGACACAGTTCTGAAAGAGATCTTGATCTATCTCAGAGTAAAAAAAAATAAAAACCATGACCTTTGAAATGCGATTTTCAGCTAGTGGCTGGTGGAAGTTGGCTAGAAAATCTACTGGGCAAAAAAAGAAGGGCGAATGCTCAAAGAAATATAAAAGAGACATGACGGATGCTTGGCCTACAAGTTTGGTTTAGCTGCCATAGCCCATTGTGTGTGTTACATTTAAAGCATTTAAGCTGAATACCAATAGCCTCAGTTAAATGCAGGAGAAACCTCATGGGATTTTATAGTTCTCTTGCTGCTTGGCATTTCAATTTGGGGCAGGGTCAATGTCAATGAGCTCTAGAAAACAAAATAAAAAAACCTCACGGAATGCCGAGGAGACTTAAATAGCCCAATTTCTGGAACAGAGAAATGCAAGCTGCTAAGTGAAGTTGTGCTTTGTCTGTGATTTATATATTTCTTGGATTTATATATTGCCTCTCTACTCTGACAGGCACACAATGTGGTTAACATTAACCCGAAATTAAGAACAAAAAGCCTGGTGCAATAGGATTAAGTATATTTTTTAGCAGGGGTAAAATGCTCCCGGTTTTTTTTTTTTATTTGAATTTATATCCCGCCCTTCTCCGAAGACTCAGGGTGGCTTACAATGTGTTAAGCAATAGTCTTCATCCATTTGTATATTATATACAAAGTCAGCTTTTATTGCCCCAACAATCTGGGTCCTCATTTTACCTACCTTATAAAGGATGGAAGGCTGAGTCAACCTTGGGCCTGGTGGGACTTGAACTTGCAGTAATTGCAAGCAGCTGTGTTAATAACAGACAGACTTAGTCTGCTGAGCCACCAGAGGCCCTTATGACTGGATCTCATGATTCGGTAGCGATCTTGGCCGGTGGTTCAGTGATCCGATAGCAATCACTGAACTACCAGCGACACCTGCCGCCTGGGTGTCAACAAGTTATATGTTTTAGGTTTTGCACATGTGCAGAAGGTCTACACATGCATGTGACATGCGTGTGCATGCATGACATGTGGACTTCCGAGCTAGTAAGGAAGGTAAGTAGATTTCACCCCTGCTTTTTAGTATTTATTTGTTAGATTTTTTTTGGGGGGGAGGCTGCATGGTGGCCTAGAGCAGTGGTGGGATTCAATTTTTTTTACTACCGGTTCTGTAGGCGTGGCTTGGTGGGCATGGCATGACTTGGTGGGCGTGGAAGCGGAAGGATAATGTAAAATCTCCATTCCCACCCCACTACAGGGAAAGGATACTGAAAAATCCCCATTTCCTCCCGATCAGATGGTACTCAGGAGGCAGAGAATAGATGGGGAGCGGGGCCAGTCAGAGGTGATATTTGCCAGTTCTCCAAACTACTCAAAATTTCCACTACCGGTTCTCCAGAACCGGTCAGAGCCTGCTGAACACCACCTCTAGCCTAGATGTGGAGGTTTTGCCTCATAATCAGGAGGCTTTGAGTTCAATCCTAGGTAATGGCAGATATTTCTCTCTCTGGGCACAATGAGTAATTGTCTGCTGTGAACTCCATGTAGACATCAGGAAGGCCATCCGGCCAGAAAACTCTTGAGCTCTGTTGAGTCACCCCGACTCCACCCTGATGCAAGGGATTAAAGGGTTCTTAAAAGAAAAAAAAATGTTAGTTTTTTGGGACGTTTTGCTCTGTCTTCAACCAACTGATGGGCTTTGATTAAGCAGAATTATTTCTGTATTAAAGGGAAACAGATTGGCTCAATGTGAGCTAATCCAGAGAATTTTTCTGGTGGTTAAAATGTGCACAGAGCAGCTTTTTGAAAACTTGTTGTCAGGATTGTTGTCAGAGAGCCTTTTCGATTTAGAAGAGAAAGTTTTTTTTCCTGGTTATAAAATACATACCCTTTGGGTTGAATTGGCTTTCATTCTTTTGAGGTTCAGAAAATCCATAAAAAGCAAATTTCTTTCGTCAGGTTTTTTATTGTTAACTGAGTTCTAGTATTAGTTTTGTGTTAATGATAATGTGTACTTTTTAAAACTTTATTCTGTTTTTCTCTTTTAAATGCTGTTAGCTGCTTCAAGTACATTCCAGAGTAGGAAGAAAATGGCATAAAGTGAATAAATAAATGCAACCCTAGGGGAAGAGTAGTTACTCTTAATTACATATAATAACAGTACCCTAATATGGAGATAGAAGGATAAAATATTAAAACAAAATAAAGATAGCTTTGTTATTCTACTTACCACTTTTGTATATTCCTAGGCTTTGCTGTGATTGCAGCAAATGGGCCTATTTAAAAGGTTATGTGTTTATCAGCATCGCTGAACAACTGTAAAAAAAAGGCTCATCATATGTTAGAAACTAAAAAAAAAACAATATTGCATATGCTCTTGAGGATGAACGGGTAATAAAACAGGGGTGAAATCCAGCAGGCTCTGACAGGTTCTGGAGAAATGGTAGTGGAAATTTTGAGTAGTTTGGAGAACAGTGGAAATTTTGAGTAGTTTGGAGAACAGTGGAAATTTTGAGTAGTTTGGAGAACTGGCAAATGCCACCTCTGACTGGCCCCAGAGTGGGGTGGGAATGGAGATTTTGCAATATCCTTCCCCCAGGAGAGGGGAGGGAAAGGAGATTTTGCAGTATCCTTCCCCTGCCACAGCCAACAAGCCACGCTCACCAAGCCATGCCCACAGAACCAGTAGTAAAAAAAACCGAATTTCGCCACAGTAAATAAATGATGACTAGCTTTTCATTTTGTCCAAGGAAAGCTCTTAAAAATTCTTCTTCAAAATTCTATAAGAGAAATGAAGTATCCCTTGATTAATGAACGGAATAGTTTTATTTTATTTTTTTTTTTTTTTTTTTTTTTTTTGTTCAAAAAGTTTTTATTAGTCAAAAAAGGTTTATACAAATACATATCAGGTATGGTAAATTTTCATTTTTCTTATCTAAAATAAGAATTTTACTCAAATTTTTTAACACATACAACAGCCATAAGGCAAGCAGGTGACACAGTAGCAAAGTTTGCAAATTTTAAATACGTAATAAAGAAGAGTCAAGAATAAACAGAATATCGTACAAAAGAGAATAAGGAAAACCAACACAATCCCAAATATCTTTATCACTTCCTAGTTTTGGATCTCAGAACTCTGGGTTCAGCCTGACCCAACTCCAGGGCCGCAACAGCGGCAGCCGCTTCAGCCCCATGATCTATAACCTCCCCTTCTTCAATTCCTGGGTCATCTGATTCCAGGAAGGCTTTGTGTTCCTCCACATAGGCCGTAGCCTCCGCAATTGGTGGGATTCAATTTTTTTTACTACCGGTTCTGTAGGCGTGGCTTGGTGGGCATGGCATGACTTGGTGGGCGTGGAAGGGGAAGGATAATGTAAAATCTCCATTCCCACCCCACTACAGGGAAAGGATACTGAAAAATCCCCATTTCCTCCCGATCAGATGGTACTCAGGAGGCAGAGAATAGATGGGGAGCGGGGCCAGTCAGAGGTGATATTTGCCAGTTCTCCAAACTACTCAAAATTTCCACTACCGGTTCTCCAGAACCGGTCAGAGCCTGCTGAACACCACCTCTAGCCTAGATGTGGAGGTTTTGCCTCATAATCAGGAGGCTTTGAGTTCAATCCTAGGTAATGGCAGATATTTCTCTCTCTGGGCACAATGAGTAATTGTCTGCTGTGAACTCCATGTAGACATCAGGAAGGGCATCCGGCCAGAAAACTCTCGAGCTCTGTTGAGTCACCCCGACTCCACCCTGATGCAAGGGATTAAAGGGTTCTTAAAAGAAAAAAAAATGTTAGTTTTTTGGGACGTTTTGCTCTGTCTTCAACCAACTGATGGGCTTTGATTAAGCAGAATTATTTCTGTATTAAAGGGAAACAGATTGGCTCAATGTGAGCTAATCCAGAGAATTTTTCTGGTGGTTAAAATGTGCACAGAGCAGCTTTTTGAAAACTTGTTGTCAGGATTGTTGTCAGAGAGCCTTTTCGATTTAGAAGAGAAAGTTTTTTTTTCCTGGTTATAAAATACATACCCTTTGGGTTGAATTGGCTTTCATTCTTTTGAGGTTCAGAAAATCCATAAAAAGCAAATTTCTTTCGTCAGGTTTTTTATTGTTAACTGAGTTCTAGTATTAGTTTTGTGTTAATGATAATGTGTACTTTTTAAAACTTTATTCTGTTTTTCTCTTTTAAATGCTGTTAGCTGCTTCAAGTACATTCCAGAGTAGGAAGAAAATGGCATAAAGTGAATAAATAAATGCAACCCTGGGGGAAGAGTAGTTACTCTTAATTACATATAATAACAGTACCCTAATATGGAGATAGAAGGATAAAATATTAAAACAAAATAAAGATAGCTTTGTTATTCTACTTACCACTTTTGTATATTCCTAGGCTTTGCTGTGATTGCAGCAAATGGGCCTATTTAAAAGGTTATGTGTTTATCAGCATCGCTGAACAACTGTAAAAAAAAGGCTCATCATATGTTAGAAACTAAAAAAAAACCAATATTGCATATGCTCTTGAGGATGAACGGGTAATAAAACAGGGGTGAAATCCAGCAGGCTCTGATAGGTTCTGGAGAAATGGTAGTGGAAATTTTGAGTAGTTTGGAGAACAGTGGAAATTTTGAGTAGTTTGGAGAACAGTGGAAATTTTGAGTAGTTTGGAGAACTGGCAAATGCCACCTCTGACTGGCCCCAGAGTGGGGTGGGAATGGAGATTTTGCAATATCCTTCCCCCAGGAGAGGGGAGGGAATGGAGATTTTGCAGTATCCTTCCCCTGCCACAGCCAACAAGCCACGCTCACCAAGCCATGCCCACAGAACCAGTAGTAAAAAAAACCGAATTTCGCCACAGTAAATAAATGATGACTAGCTTTTCATTTTGTCCAAGGAAAGCTCTTAAAAATTCTTCTTCAAAATTCTATAAGAGAAATGAAGTATCCCTTGATTAATGAACGGAATAGTTTTATTTTATTTTTTTTTTTTTTTTTTTTTTTTTTGTTCAAAAAGTTTTTATTAGTCAAAAAAGGTTTATACAAATACATATCAGGTATGGTAAATTTTCATTTTTCTTATCTAAAATAAGAATTTTACTCAAATTTTTTAACACATACAACAGCCATAAGGCAAGCAGGTGACACGAAGTAGCAAAGTTTGCAAATTTTAAATACGTAATAAAGAAGAGTCAAGAATAAACAGAATATCGTACAAAAGAGAATAAGGAAAACCAACACAATCCCAAATATCTTTATCACTTCCTAGTTTTGGATCTCAGAACTCTGGGTTCAGCCTGACCCAACTCCAGGGCCGCAACAGCGGCAGCCGCTTCAGCCCCATGATCTATAACCTCCCCTTCTTCAATTCCTGGGTCATCTGATTCCAGGAAGGCTTTGTGTTCCTCCACATAGGCCGTAGCCTCCGCAATTGTACTGATTTTTTCGTAATGCCCTCCCGGAAAATCATCAATCCCTCTGGCATCAGCCATCTGAAGCCCACTCCTTCTGGTACAATTTGCTTGACAAAAATAATATTTCTTTCTTTTTCACGTACCTGTCTGGGAATCTGCCTCAGAATGGCTATCTCCTGCCCCTGTAAATCAGTGCCCCACTCCTATGTTTTCTAAGAATTTCATCTCTCGTCTCTCTTCTCACAAATTTGACATGAACCTCTCTGGGAACTGCATGCGTGCGTGCATATTGCTAATTAACTCTATAAACTCGATCCACATCCCAATTCATGAAATCAACACTTCTCCCAAGAAATTCTCCCAACAATTTAGTCACAACATCTCTCAAGTCTTCTTGGTCCACTTCTTCCAAATTTTGAAACCTAAGGAAATAAGACATTTTATCCATCTGTAGTCCAAGCACAGCATTGCCTGTCGTCTCCTCTCTTTTCTGCACTGCCCGCATTTCACCCTCAGACCTTCCACTTTCTGCTTGTTTTCTGCTGAGACTTGTTGAGTATCCTTTAAATCCTTTTGGATAGTCACAATTTCTTCTCTTATTTCCGTTTGGCCTCTTTGCAAATCATCCAGTTTCTTGTCCATATTGGATAACTTTTCCAGAATTCTCTCCATCTCTCCAGCAGTTGGTCTCTGACCTTTTGCCATTTGAAAAAAAAAAGAATCAAAATCCTCAGGCAAGCACAGTATCCTTGTAATTTCCTCCGGATCCACCAGGGGGCACTCACAGGAGCAACGAGTCCAGAGTACAGTTAGTCAACCAGGAAACCGAAGGGAAGTGATGTCATCAAAATTCTCATAGTGAAGGCGGAAGCTGGACGCCACCACTGTTCCCCAGAAGGAGGGGGGGCCTCAAACCTTCCCTCCTAAATTTCTCCATCACCTCTTCTCTCCAGAGCTCCACAAAACCGGTAATCTTCTTATTTTAAGTTCTCCTCTCTCCAAAATAACTCGTGCTCCTTCCAACCGCAGGGGAGAAAACCCCCCCGCACTCCGGAGCACTCCACTCACGTTTACCGATATTCCCTTCCCTTCTCCTCCTCAATTCTACTCCGTGCCCTGTTCACCACCAGGCTGCTGCAGTTATAAATCCAATGCCCCGGTGTCACCGGGCACAGCGGCCCAGGCGACGACCAAAATAATGGCCGCGGCCTGTGGCCTCCGAACCCCGCCAAGCCTAGGACGCGCCAGCATCGGTCCCCACAGTCCTGTATGTCGGCTGGGAGACCCCTGGCGAGCCGTCCGTACGGCAGGTGTCCTTTTCGGAACACCTGGCCCCTGAGGGCCTCGGCGGTGGCCGGATTCGGGCGCTGGAGGCAGGAGAAACCTTCCAGACGTCCGTTGCCACTGGATACCGGAAGTCGTCTCCGGAATAGTTTTATTAAGTGATTGGTCTTACAACCTTACCAATAAAATAAAATAAAAATAAAATACGCAATTTGATTCCAGGGTAAAATAGATAAAAGGAAATGCAGTGGTAAAATAGATATGTGGTGGTAATGCAAGGAGTCGGCCATCAGGTAAAACGCGTTCCGTTAACAGGTTACCCCAATTTATTCGATGTAGATGTAGTCTCGACTTATGATCACAACTGACCTGACATTTCTGTTGCTAAGCAAGGCAGTTGTTAAGCGAGTTTTGCCCAGTTTATGACCTTTCTCACCACAGTTGTTAAGTGAAACTCTGCAGTTGTTAAGTGAATAACACAGTTATTAATGGAACCTGGCTTCCCAATTGACCGCTTGTCGGAAGATCGCAAGCAAGTGATTACATGACCTCTGGAGAGTGCAACTGTCATAAACATGAGCCAATTGCCAAGCATCCACATTTTGATCATGTGGCATGTGAAAAACAGTTATAAGTCACTTTTTCAGTGCTGATGAAATTTCAAGTGGTCACTAAATGAATGATTGTAAGTCGGGGACTACCTGTATTGGGTTCTTAGCTCAACTGCCTTAATTATAAACTTAGCAGTTCTGCTTAGAGGAGGAAATAGGAGGAGAAAGCCCAGGAGGAAATAAGACAATCTGTGATTCAGATTCCATTGGGCTGTTCTTTCCAATAGGGCAGGGGTGTCAAACTCAAGGAGTGCTTAGATCTGGCACATAGGGTTGCCCTGGAAACAGGGAAGGACTGATCCATGGCACCTCTGCCACATGTGGCCCCCATGAGCTCTGTTTTCACTGGCAGAGGGTTGCAGGAGGCCATCACAGCTGAAAACAGAGTCTGGGAGCCCATTTTCTCTGTCAGAGCACTTGAGCCACCACAGGCGCCACATGAGAAACATCGAGCTGGCCACACCCACTCCGGCCCCCTGAGATAAAACACAATCCTGATGCAGCCCTCAATGAAATTGAGTTTGACACCCCTACAATAGATAATGATGAATGATACATACTTGGCAGTCCAACAAAAAAAAGAGCAATGTTTTTGATGGCTGGGGTAGCGTTGCATATTCTTGTCCTCCATTGATACGGCAAGTGGTAGAAGCGCCTGTGTTTGGTCCTAGAATCCAACAGCTCAAATCTTGCTGTAGACTTCATTAACAAATAATAATATCCATTTAAAATAATGAAACCCCCACCCCCCACAACTTCTAGTATTCTTTTGTGAAAAACTTTCATTTGTGATTCAGGGGACGCCACTGAGTCATCCTGGTGCACCAATTTAGAAGAGGAGAATTCCAATAATTGCTTTTTAGTTTTCTACCTGGCAACGGATGAATAGAATTTGATATGTTTGATGATTAGATATTTGCGTATTCTGGAACTCACGGATCTGATCCCCATTTCATGGTCAAATATCTAAGCCATAACTTAGCTGTCTACCAGCTCTTACATTTGCCAAATGCAGATTTCTGCTTCCAAATAAGCCACAATATAGTATCAACACAATCGGGGAAGGTGGCTTTTGAAATCCATGGTTCAGATCAAAGGAGTCCTATGGTTGAATGGGAAGACAATCTGCTTCACCTGTTTAAAACAAAGCCTTCTTTCCCATCCCTCTCCTTTAGATAATGAACAGCATGAATGGAGTCCCAAGGAGCCTCCTATTCATGCCCGTTTGTTGCAAGATGAATGAAAATTGAACCAAATGGGCACCATGTAGTTCCATTTCCATTTGTCTTAAAATGAATGCACATTTTAGAAGCAAGCCAGCTCCGCTTTGAAAGAAAAGCAGGAAGAGAGAACATGATATAAAACAAGCAATAAAAAAAAACAATAAAAAATTGCTAGACCAATTCTAGAATACAGCTCGCCTGTTTGGAACCCTCACCACATATCTGACATCAATACAATTGAACGTGTCCAGAAATATTTTACAAGAAGAGTTCTCCATTCCTCTGAAAACAACAAAATACCTTATCCCACCAGACTTGAAATCCTAGGCTTAGAAAACTTGGAACTCCATCACCTTCGACAAGACCTAAGTTTAACTCATAGAATCATCTATTGTAATGTCCTTCCTGTTAAAGACTACTTCAGCTTTAATTGCAATAATACAAGAGCAACCAATAGATTTAAACTTAATGTTAACCGCTTTAATCTAGATTGCAGAAAATATGACTTCTGTAACAGAATCATCAGTGCTTGGAACACTTTACCTGACTCTGTGGTCTCTTCCCATAATCCTAAAAGCTTTAACCAAAAACTTTCTACTATTGACCTCACCCCATTCCTAAGAGGACCATAAGGGGCGTGCATAAGCGCACAAACGTGCCTACCGTTCCTGTCCTATTGTTTTTCCTTTCTTCTTCTTATATATATATATGCTTATACCTCCTAATATTTACTCATATATATGTTTACATACTATATAATCTTTTTGTATGATACTTGCATATATTGTTGTGACAAAATAAATAAATAAATAAAATAAATAAATAAATAAAGCTCTGCACAACTCTTTATGTCATTGAGAAATAGCTTGTTGCTGACTATCAATGGGAATCAGTCATTAGATAACAAGCAAGGTGAAGAATGGACTTGGCCAACTGCATCATTCCATGAATTTGTTATTCAATATATTTTATTGTAAGTTTCAGCCTGGAATTTTTTCCTGCAGCCAGGGTTTTTGTTTCATAGTGGAGGCAAATCGCAGGAAATTTCATGATGAATCAAAAGTCGGTGTGTAAAGATTCACCCTTACTGGTACTATAGCTTCGCCCCTCTGTTGTAATTGAAGATTGGGTTTATGCTTCTGTGAGAGATAGACACAAAACCCTATGACTATACAGTAGTCAGTTATGTAAAAGAGGCACAGCATTACAATGTTGAAAATCTCTGAAAAATGAACATTGAAGATTTGGAGCCAATTTCCTTGTACTCTGAATCAATGTAGTCATAAACCTTCTCACTTCACGATAGATTTGAAATTGGTGGGCAGGCTATTTCTTTTTTTCTTGGAATTCACACTGACTTGAAATCAGCCTCTATTGGTGGATGTGTGGGCACTAAACCATTGTAATTTCTCTTTAAAAAGAGAGAGAATGTGAACAGAAAGCTCCTTACCATTAATTTTCAATTCCCTATGGATAGTTCATTTTTATTTTTTTTTGACTTGTTTTGGCTTGTATCTGTCACCGCCTAAGATTTCAGGGTTATTTCTTTTCTGCTTTCAACAAATAACACTGTTTTCCCCATCCTGTGCAGTCAATCAAGGCTGTAATTGTGTTAAGACAGCATTGCTGAAATGTGTTTACAGTTTACTGTCCACCCATCCAGAAACAAAAAAACAAAAAAACTGCATGGCAAAATGGCTGTTGAAGTCTAAATGGCTCCTGGCCAACCCTAATGATATAATGGGTAGAACAGCTACATGCTGGTCACTATTAAAACTGTCAGTATTTAAACACAATTACAACACAATGTTCTCACTCATGCCATACTGGGAAGAAGGAACATTAGATTGGCAAATGTCAATTTTTACTTGCAGATGTATGCCAGTGCCAAATAAGGTGGGGTTTTTTTTGTTCCTTTCCTAATAAGGAGGCTTTCATGTCCTTATTTTTATACAACAGAAGAACATAAATTTATATTGAATGGTCATCCTCTAACGCAGCCACTCCTCTGCTACGCCTATGAAAGCAGAGAGAAAAAGATTTCCTCTGATGACTTTCTATAAAAACGAACAAATTTTAAGAATTGGAAGGAGGTCTTGGTGGTTGAATGGTTGACTTCTTCACCTCCAATGAGAGCAACAAATATATATATATATTCCAGAAATGTTATGGATCTGCTCACTGTGGGGTATAATGTAAACAATGCCATCAAAGGGGATATGATTAAGACAGAACCAAAATACTCTAGTCATAGTCCTGTCTTAACTAAGTCTCCAAAGTTCAAAGCTTTCTTTAGAATAGAACAGAACAGAATTCTTTATTGGCCAAGTGTGATTGAACACACAAAGAATTTGTCTTTGGTACATATGCTTTCAGTGTACATAAGCAGAATAGAATAGAATAGAATAGAATAGAATAGAATAGAATAGAAAACAGAATAGAATTCTTTATTGGCCAACTGTGATTGGACACACAAGGAATTTGTCTTGGTGCATATGGTCTCAGTGTACATAAAAGAAAAAAAATCCTAAGGTACAACACGTAATGATAGTCAGAGGGTACAAATAAGCAATCGGGAAATAATCAATATCAATATAAATCGTAAGGATACCAGCAACAACGTTACAGTCATACAGTCATAAGTGGGAGGGGATGGGTGATGGGAACGATGAGAAGATTAATAGTGCAGATTTAGTCAATGGTTTGACAGTGTGGAGGAAATTATTTCTTTAGCAGAGTGATGGTGTTCGGGAAAAAACTGTTCTTGTGTCTAGTGGTTTTGGTGTGCAGTGCTCCAAAGCATCGTTTTGAGGGTAGGAATTGAAACAGTTTATGTCCAATATGCAAGGGTTCTGTAAAAAAAACTACTAAAAACTACTGTATTCCTGGCTTTATCTGGCTATCTGAAGTTTGCATGGCATTTATGCTTATTTGTGCAAATAGTAACCCTAACGTATTTCATTCATTGATTAACAAACGATTCAATTGTTTATAAAAATGAAAAGTCTTAGCATCTTCTGTGATTTCCATCCACTTGCTCTTCCAGTCTGGAAGCTGGATAAGGAAGAGGGCAAAACTCTTGAAGCTCATGAACAAAAAGACTAAACAGCCAAAGATATTGATCAATAGTGATCTATTGTACTTTTATTTGATTGAAATAAAGTTCTGCCTATCTAGAGAATGCTTTTGTTTGTTAGAAAAATGTCCATTTATCACATAAAGGTAAAAGATTCCCTCAAACTTATCTGTTAGTTGTTCCTGACTCTAGCTCATTTCTGTTTCTAAGCCGAAGAGCCAGCGCTGTCCAAAGATGTCTCTGTGGTCATGTGGCCGGCATGACTAAACGCCAAAGGCGCACGGAACATTGTTACCTTTCCACCAAAGGTGGTCCTTATTTTTCTACTTGTATTTTTTACATGCTTTCGAACTGCTAGATTGGCAGAAGCTGAGACAGGTAACGGGAGCTCACCCTGTTACGCGGCAATCGGGATTCGAACCGCTGAACTGCCGACCTTTTGATCGACAAGTTTAGCATCTTAGTCACTGAGCTACAGTGTCCCTTTTTTTAAAACTTTTTTTAAAACTTTTTTTGGGGTTACTTTAGAACCAATTAAATGGTTCCCCAGTCTCCGAATCAGCCAACTGCTCCCCTGATCACAGTTTCTGAATTAAAATGCTTGTTTACTTAAATGTGGTTGGGTGAAATTGGCCAATTTACATTAAAGTGTAACTTCTTCCTAAGTGATAAAAAACAGTTGGAAAACAGGTAGGCTGCCTTAGATTAAATAACCTTGAATAGCAGTTTAATACTCCCAAGCTCTAAAAGCGATATTTTCTTCTTTGCAGTGAATGAACTTCAGCACTTGGGGCCTTGACAAAGCCCTAGCCTTCAAAGCATCTATAAAACACTTGTAGATTTAGACAGATATATATTTAAATACCTTGCATATAAATGATCTATCTGTTTCCTTTGTTTCTAAACCTGACATTATTAAAAAAAAAGGGGTGGGTGAGCACTCATGTGCATTTTAAAAATGAATACTTAGCACAAAACAAAAGAATGTGACAGCAGCTTTTAAAAACCATTAAATTTAATTTAGAATATTAAAAGGGGGAAGAAGAAGAAAGCCGATAGGCGCAAGCATCACTAACATTCACAGTGACCTGCAAAACAGGTGTCAAACTTCAGAACATATTATTTTGTATTTATAAACTGAAATGAAGGATTTTGCTCTGAAGAGAGTCTCTTTAAGACCATGGCATTTATGGAACGACTGTTACAGAAGTTGAAAAATTTGATTTGTCGTGTGGGTGATTCTATTTATGACTGCCACAACTTAAGACTGGGATGGGCAGGCTCTGCTATGGTTATAAATCAAGGACAAGCTATGCTCAGAAAGGAAGCTTTTCTGCTTTGCAAAGCAATCACCAGTTTCTAGAGTTGTATTTATTTTGCAGTCATGTCTTTGGTTACACAAAAATCCCACGAAACTGGAAGACAATTATGATTTGTGACTGGACTGGCTGAGCATAGCGTATATATTGTAAGTAAGTAGTCATGGTTGCCTTGTGATGCATTCAGCACCTGCTTTTCAAATTCCCCATATGTCTCCATCTCAAATTGTTTACCTCCATAAGATGCTACAGCATCATCGCCTTAAGTTTTCATCGATGAGTAATCGTTTTATTTATACTACAATGGATTAGTTTATGACAGGGCACATTCTAGCACGATAACTATATTCCTGTTTGACACCAAATGAAAAGGCGTACATATATGCATTTTTAACAACTGCTTATGAGTCATCATGTACTTTCAGTCTAAAAAGAGTGTTGCATGGGTGTTGACATTGGAGGAGGACGTTGTGTTAGTCTATGACAGCCAACAATCAGGAGGGGTCTGGTTGCACTAAGAAATGTTATTAAAAGATATAACATTTCATGAACTACTGCTCGCTTTGTCAGATGCAGAGAAGGACTAAACTGATGTAGATTTAAATTGGGATGAGAAGGGGGAAGGCAGGATCCTCCTTGGTATTGATTTGTCTACTTATCTCATGGAATGTGTATGTGTGTTAATGATTTTCAGTTCTATCACTTGAGTGTCTCTGTCAAATGGATCAGAACAAATGCAGTTGTAATGTCCACCTTGACTATAAAACAGGAACCCCCAACCGGGTGTCCCCTGGCAATGGTGATGTCACCATTTAATCCTTTTAACCTAGAAGCACTTCAGCACTCCTGACCATGTCTGTAGTAGTCATAGTCCAGGGATTCAGGATAGGGATCAAGGGTCTCGGCAACATAATATTGATTTTGTAAATACACTGATGAAGTTATCTAGTTTGAGTAATGAAACGTCTTCAAGAAAACAACCAAGTTCAGAGAGCACCAAGGACCCCTCACTTCAACCCTGAGCAACATATATTCTCCTTTGTTGTGAAGATTCAATTGATGCTGCTGTCATGTCCCCATTAAGTTGCCCACTGAACCTATTTATCTACTTCACCTGCTTTTGAACTGCTGGGTTGGCAGAAGCTGGAGCGTATGGCGGAAGCTCACTCCATCCGCAGCAGTAACCGGGTCTCAAATGCAAGCCTGATGGTTGTCAGTCCAATGACCTAATCTCACGAGCCACCGTGTTCTGATGCCCTGGAGAGCATAGGATGCTGTGTTGAGGATCATATTCATAAATTAATAATTTTTTTTAAAGGGACAATGAAAGTGTCTGAATGATGTATTCCGCATGTAAGAATGCTGGTCCATCTGTGCCTTTGAGGATCCTGCCATTGTAAACAATCAGTTTATGTAGTGTTGATCTAGGGTGAACACTTAAGTACCATTGTTCTTAGATGATGGGTTAACTTGGCAAAATTAGGACTATGAAGAACTCTCTCAATAATCAGCAGATGACCCCAAAGGCTTTCTATTATTCTGGTAGAAGTGAAAAGAGATGATAACAAGCACTAGTAGTCTGAAACACAACGGTGTAACTAGAAACGAGAGAAAAGAGAGAGAGAAAAAAGAATCCATTTAGAAAAAATATCCATTGTATCTTAAGGAGATTTTGAAAACTACTTTTATGATGCTGCTTTAGGTTTCACGATATCATCCTGAATGGAAGGTTATTGTGTGTTCATGTATTAAAGGATCCGAAGAGCCTGCTTGAAAGCATAAGTAGAACTATGATAAGATGGAGTTTTATGACAACAAGGATTGTTCTACGTATCTCACTTCTCTGCGAGGTTACTTTCTTTTGGGGAATGTATTTATAAGCTTGAGAATATATACCAAACACCTCAATCAAAGTTTGCTGAGAAAATAAGGCCTATTCGCTTATTATGAAGTAAATCTGAGATGCCAGCTGCTTCTCTTTATAACACAGCCTTCCAGATATGTTTGAATACCTGTTGAGATGATCTTGGTTTCCATGGGATGATGGGTTGTTGTTCTATGACATTCCAGACTTCCCCCCCTCCCACACTGTGTGGCAACCTGAGAAACGGAAGGATGGCTGTGGCAGGCCTGCTCCATTTTGAAGTTGACAGTTGGATCCAGGGGTGAAATGTAAAATTTCTTACTATCAGTTCTGTGGGCATGGCTTGGTGGGGGGTTAATGTGACTGGGTGGGTGTGGTCAATTTTTTTATTTTTTTACTTTTAAAAACATTTTTTTTTGCCTTTAAAAGGAAAAAAAAGCCTCATGTCGATCAGGAAACTCAGCTGGGATCGTCAGAGGAGCCTTTTAAAAGAATCGTTTCTACAACCTCTTCAGCAGAAGAGGTTGTAAAAGCCCCTGAGGATCCCAGCTGAACTGCGTGATCATCAGAGGCTTTTTTTTTTACTTTTAAAAGTTTTTTAAAAGTAAAATGTTTTTAAAAGTAAAAAAAACAACAACAACCCTCTGATGATCACGCAACTCAGCTGGGCATGGGGGGACATGCTACCGGTTCTTCAAACCACCCGCTGCCATCGCTACCGGATCGGGTGATCTGGTCCAAACCGGGAGCATTTAACCCCTGGTTGGATCCCCCTAGAAAGTGAGAAGCACTTGAAAAACATCAAGCACACACAGACATTAATGAAAACCAGGGTCCCCTTTGTCCCTAGGAAGGTTCTTTGGATTCCTAGGGGTACTTCTTGTGAAACTTTCTTATCAATCAATCTGTCTTCATCTTCTACGCCCTCCAATATCTAGTTCAATGGAAGGAACATCCAAGGTCAGAAGCTAGATGCAGGGGTGGGCTCCTGGGAGTTCGGCAGGGTTTGGGTAATCCTCTAGCCAAGGATCGCCGGGGTTCAGCGAATCCCCAAATGCCATCCCAAAAATGCCAAGACCTACATACCTATACCCATGAAAACCTACGAAAACTCCCCCACTAGCAGTTAAAAGGAAGAAACAGCTGCGATCACACATTGCTCCCAGAAGCACGAAGCTGAAGCCTGAAGATGACGAATGAGACTTCGTCGAAACGTCGCCAAGACACTTCCAATTTTACACTTCCAATTTTATATATATATAAAATATATATTCAATATTATATTATAATAATATTATAAATAATATAATAATTATATATATATATATATAAAAGAGAGCTCTTAAATCTCCCCATGGATCCACTCCGAACGCTCCTGATTATGAGGGGCAGGTGGACACTGCTTTTTCTCCTGCTACATAGGAGAACTTCTTGTATCCCTGTGGAACAAGATGGCGTGTTTCAAAACTTCTCTTTTCTTTTCTAAAGATTATTTGTGGAGGTTTTTTTTTTTTGGCAGAATATGTTGGTGTTTTCATCTGCAATGTCTCTAAGCAAATCCTTCTGGGCCTTTTTATTTTTTGCTTTTGACGGCCATTATTATTTCAATCCCACCCTCTGTTCGAGGGTTGTTGTGTTTTTTCTTTTCCCACTTGGAAAATCTGCTAATGACATGGAGGAAAATACAGGGTAATGTGGTCATTTTTGGGGGGGGCAGCGCTCATGCCTGGAAACTTTAAACCACCAGAAAAGCATGGTTACATGCTGTGTAGCAGAGAAAGAATGCTTTTGTTGATAAATGGTGTGGAGCAGAGGGGTTTTGGTTAAATGCAGACAACTTTAATAATAATAACAACAGAGTTGGAAGGGACCTTGGAGGCCTTCTAGTCCAACCCCCTGCCCAGGCAGGAAACCCTACACCATCTCAGACAGATGGTTATCCAACATTTTCTTTAAAATTTCCAGTGTTGGAGCATTCAAAACTAAACTTTAAGTTTAGGGTTATTTCCCCCCCTCCTTTCTTTTTGAATTGTTCTCTTCTTGATGAGAATGCCGAGGAAGCCATATTAGATGACCCCCTAGGGAAAAAAAATATCAGTATTTTATATATCGGATGCCTTAGAACATTGCTTTTATTCTCAGACATTATGATCACGAAATTATCCTCTGGACTCAATGTGTTTACAGCCAACCATTTCAGATGTAGGTAGCTTTCAATAAGCCAGTCTTTCCTAATCTGATTTGCTCCATAGACATACACAGCAATTATATGTTTAGGGTAATATTTGTTGTTCAGAATTGAAATGAGGGGTCCTTGGTGCTCTCTGAACTTGATTGTTTTCTTGCAGATGTTTCATTACCCAAACCAGGTAACTTTGTCAGTCCTGGATGGAGTAATTTTGGGCAACATGGCCTCCAATCTCTTTTAATTTGGAATTCTGGAAACTGTATCCCAATGCAATGCCCATTCAGGTACTACAGAGCTGTCAAACTCCCGGCCCGTGGGCTGCATCACATGCTGGCCACACCCAGTTTAGTGAAGGGGGAAAAAGTCCCGATACGTCACATGACACCACCATGACACCATGAATTTAACACCCCTGAGCTACTTTGAAATAAGTGCAGATTGGAGATAGAAACAAAAACTGGTCCTTCCATCTTCTTTATCTAAAGAGGTAGCAGTCTGTCCCCCACACCTCAGTCCGGGAGACATGTGAACTGACTCAATTAGCCAGCAATTTAGTCCATGGCAGCTATCAGATCTGGCAGCAGATCAGCGAACGTCTGCCAAGGTTTTCTTTATCTTCCCTGATGCCGGTGTCACAGAAGCTCATTACCAGAGCAACCAGGAAGTCAGGAACAAACAGCAAACCAGGCCAAATGCTCAGTCAAATAGTTCAGCTCAAGTTTTCTCCAGTCAGTTTGTTTTGTCCGTCACAAAGTAGTAGAGCAGCCCCTCCTGCTTTTATACCATGTGGGGTGTGGCTCCGTGACTCACCCCTTCTTTTGCCCCACCCCTTCTTTTGTTGTTCCCACCTCTCTTGTTTATAAAACCTGGGATCTAACCAGGACTGATTGTCCACAGCTGGGTCTGGAAGTGTTGCCTGGGTGTGGGGAGATACAGGAGACAGAGGCCTTGTCACCTCCTCCACCTGGCCTGCCTCTGGCTCCTGGAGCTGAGCCAGAGAGGCCGGCCCTGCAGAGGGGAGCCCCTATGGCCCTTCCCCCTCACTCTCTGAGTCACTTTCTGGCAGGGGGCCAGGCCCGGGGGTGGGGTGGGGGCTGGAGCCACAACAGGTAGTATGCCACAGATTTCTTATATGGAATAGCAGGTTCCACTAAGTCACAAGTGATGGCCATTCTCCTATTTTGTGACCACCTCTCTTCCCTAGCTAGAATTGTTGAAAATTGGAAGCACAGTTTTCTATCACTGTATGTTGGGAGACAGATGAAAACTGTAGCATTAAGGTAAAGGTTCCCCTCGCACATATAGTCATTCCCGACTCTAGGGGGCAGTGCTCATCTCCGTTACAAAGCCGAAAAGCCAGCACTGTCTGAAGATGTCTCCGTGGTCATGTGGCTGGCATGACTAAATGCCAAAGGTGCATGGAACGCTGTTCCCTTCCCACCAAAGGTGGTCCCTATTTTTCTACTTGCATTTTTTATGTGCTTTCGAACTGCTAGGTTGGCAGAAGCTGGGACAAGTAATGGGAGCTCACCCTGTTATGCAGCAGTAAGGATTCGAATTGCCGGCCTTTCGATTGACAAGGTCAGCATCTTAGCCACTGAGCCACCGCCTCCCTATAGCATTAGCCTATGTTAAAAGAATTAAGACAATTCTCAGCCACTTCCTCCAACAAAAAAGCCAGCCACACCATCTAAGACTGCCTGCTTTCCATTACCATTACTCCATCCCTATATGGGTTATCACTTCGCTCAAGCACAGTTCAGAGCAATCAAAGCCAATGTCTTATCCAATTTATAATTTTAAGTGGGCTCTGAAATGCCATGCTTGTTATCTATTGCTCTGTTCAGAATTTGGTAGGAAACTGAGTCAGTTTGGGAACATGTCCTGTAATTGGCAGATATTTATCTATTTTGGAAAGTTGTCTGCAAGATCTTAAATCATAAACCAGGAAATGTCTTTGTCCATTTAAATTGAGAGAAGCAGAGCCAGCAGGGTTCCTATTTAACTTGCTCTTCCATAGATAATTTCACCTTGCATAAATCTTAGCTGTCTTCACAAAAATGCCAGGCAGATTGGACAAACACAATGCCTTATTTCTTTTAACACTTTGGGATTTGTTTCCAGACTCTTTTATGCAATTGCTATTTCGGTACATTAACAATAGTTTAAATCAGAGGCATTTTACTGGCATTATTCTGGGACTTTGTTTTAAGTTAAGGCCCACTGGTTTCATGGCTGTAATGGAATATTGTTCTCTATGCTCAGAAAAAAGGGGATGCGGTGGCTCAGGGGCTAGGACGTTGAGCTTGTTGATCGAAAGGTCGGCAGCTCAGCAGTTCGAATCCCTAGTGCTGCCGTGTAACGGGGTGAGCTTCCGTTACTTGTCCCAGCTTCTGCCAACCTAGCAGTTCGAAAGCACATAAAAAATGCAAGTAGAAAAAACAGGGACCACCTTGGTGGGAAGGTAACAGCGTTCCGTGCGCCTTTGGCATTGAGTCATGCCGGCCACATGACCATGGAGACGTCTTCGGACAGAGCTGGCTCTTTGGCTTTGAAACGGAGATGAACACCGCCCCCTAGAGTCGTCAATGACTAGCACGTATGTGCGAGGGGAACCTTTATCTTTTTCTTTTTATGCTCAGAAAAAGATGAGCATTGGTGTAAAAAACAAAACAAAACTGAGCTCAAGGTTTTGTAAGAGGCATCTGGGGTTTGGGGAGAAATGTGTCCCAATTTTGGACAATGGATATTGATTTTAGAGGCAGACTTTGTCTAAATATGACCATGACACTGAACTAAGTCACAGGATGATCAAACCAGATGAATGTTGATCCAACTAGTCATCTGAATGTCCCAAAGGTGCTTTTCAAAAGGCAACTGTTCTTTGGGTTTTTTTTTCCCTATGAAAATGTTTTGCTTCTCATCCAAGAAGCTTCTTCAGTTCTGACAGAGTGGTGGGGAAATGGAAGAATTTATATTCTTTGCCGTTATCTGGTCACTAGAGTTGTTGAGGCCACTTGGAGGTTTAACTGTGCCCTCAGGGTCACCTGAACATTGCAAATGGCTGTGGAAACTTCTATATATAAACATAAATCTTTACGCTCCCCACAATTCAGTCAGAACTGAAGAAGCTTCTTGGATGAGGAGCGAAATGTTTTCAAAGCAAAGAAGTCCAGTTTCCTTTTGAAAAGCACCTTTGGGATAATCATAACCTGGATGATTTTTAAAAAAAATCTCCATAGACATTGAGTCATCTGAATCTAATTCCCTGTCCCCGTTTCCTTAAAAGTTGTGATCAGGTTCAGTGGACACTGGGCGTAGAGTTTCCTTCCATTTTTGCCATCCTTCGCCCCCTCCCCCCAGGGGAAGCAATGCAGGGCTGGGTGTAGAGATTTTCCACCTGTTCTACATTTTCATATTTTGGAAGAAGGCTCTAGATCAGTGATGGCTAACCTTTTTGCTGTCGTGTGCCAAAAGTGTGGGGAGCGTATGAGTGTGTGTGTGTGTGTGTGTCACGCGCATGTGTGTCCACACCTATAATTTAATGAACCCTGCGCATGCGTGCACGACTCCCGCTTTTGGCACATAATGGCCCAGTGGGCCCAGTAGGCCCGTTTTTCACCCTTCCCAGGCTCCAGAGCCTTTCTAGGAGCCTGGGGAGGGTGAAAACGACCTTCTCCATCCTCCTACAGCCCCTCCGGAGACCAGAAACAGCCCATTTCCCGACTTCCTGTGGGCCCGGAAGGCCTGAAAATCAGCTGGCCGGCCCACGCATGTACGCTGGAGCTGAGCTGGGGCAACACTCGCTTGCCCACAGATATGGCTCCATTTGCCACCGGTGGCACGTGTGCCGTTGGTTCGCCATCATGGCTGTAGATACCGATCAGTTCAGAAAGCCTTGCCGCAATGGACTCCTCCGTATGCTAGCATACCATGTTTCATACTTTGTTTCCCCCTGTTGTGTCTCGTCCGATCTCACCACCACAGCCGGGGTCTGCTTATCTGCTTCCGAACGCTGAAGAATGTCCTAGCATGCCTTCCGGCCCCAGCCCTGGATCCATGCCCAGACAGGCTGAAGAGGAGGAAGTATCTCCAGCCCCCAGCTCTGGCTCCATGCCCAGGCAAACGGAGCAACTAGACCCCTCCCCCTCCTCCACAGCATGTGAGCCTGAGGAAGGTCTATTACCAACAGCTGCCGATTGGAGTGACCCTCGCTTCAGAAGAATCGATAGGCGTCGTCGTCAGAAGGAAGGGAGGGGCAGGCCTGGATAAGTGCTGAGTCATGGAGCCACACCCCATGGCCTATATAAAGGATCTGCTTTCTGGCATTCTCTGAGTCAGGCAAAGTCTAAACATATCTTGCTGAAGTCACTTTCTGGTCTCCTGCCTGCCCTGAGGACTTTGCTAGGACTTTGGCAGAACTGCAGAGGCACACCTGATTCGGATTTCCCTGACCCGGCCGTCAGGGGAGGAGTGGGACACGACACCCCCCCCCCACCCATGCAATTGTAGCAATTCATGAGGTTATAAAAATTGTGTTCCCTTTCTAAAAAAAATAAAAAAATATCTATGAGAGCCCGGAAGAGAGAGAAATGATATTCCGTGTGATACGGGAGCACGTTTTACAGGCAGTAAGATAAAATGACAGTGTGTTCTGGGTTCTACAGAAGAAGAAAGGTGTGTGCATTCAAAGAAAAGAAAAGAGCCATTCTTCTTGAGTTATGCCTTGGTTACCTAAAGAGCTTTTATCTTGTAATTCACTTTTATTAAATCAGATCGTTTTCTCTAAATCACAGCCACTCTTGCTAATACAAAGGTATAATTGTCAAATGCTCAAAGAGCCCAGTGGGAACTGAGTGGATGTGGGACAAGACCTTCCCAAAGTGTACATTTTGTTCAGAGCCCTTCCCAACCCAAGAAGGCTTCTAAAACATATACCTGAATGGAGAACAACTTTAGAAAGATTAATTTTGTGCGCGTGGAGGGGGGCAAACAGAAGGCGCTTCTTTAGGAGAGAACAGTAGGCTGCAATTCGGTGCACAAAAAGCTTTTTTTTTTTTAAAGTCATTTAAAACTAAAGTCTAGGCAAAGAAGACAAAAAGATGTAGGTTTAAGATGTATGCAGTTGCTTTCGTTTGGAATAATTTCCAAGGCCTTCATAAAATAGCGTATTTTTGAATGTGGTGATCAACAATGGATGCTCAGTGGACAGATGAACTTTGAAAATTCCTAACCAGTATATATTAATCATGTTGGCTAGGATGTCTGGACACTGTAGTCCAGTGGTAAAATCCTATTTTTTTTATTACCAGTTCTGTGGGCGTGGCTTGGTGGGCGTGGCAGGGGAAGGATATTGCAAAATCCCCATTCCCTCCCCACTCCTGGGGGAAGGATATTGCAAAATCCCCATTCCCCCCCCACTCCTGGGGGAAGGATATTGCAAAATCTCCATTCCCACCCCACTCTGGGGCCAGCCAGAGGTGGTATTTGCCGGTTCCCCAAACTACTCAAAATTTCCTCTACCAGTTCTCCAAACTGCTCAAAATTTCTGCTACTGGTTCTCCAGAACCTATCAGAACCTGCTGGATTTCATCCCTGCTGTAGTCCAGTAGTGGGATTCAAATCCTGGTGCTACCGTTTCGCTATTGGGGGCATCTGGGTGCAGGTGCATGCGCAGAGTGTTTTTAATGACATCTGGCTGGGTGGGCGGAGCCTCCCACCGCTGCTACCGGTTCGCCTGAACTGGGGAGAACTGTTAGCAACCCACCCCTGCTGTAGTCCCAATGCATGTGGAATACACTAATGGGAAGACGCTTGATTAAGCAAAAGAACTATATGCAGTGATGGGATTCAGCCAGTTCGCACCACTTCGGGAGAACCGGTTGTTAACTTTCTGAACAGTTTGGTAAACTGGTTGTTGGAAGAAATCATTAGGGCAGAGAACCGGTTATTAAATTACTTGAATCCCACAACTGACTATATGTACATGTATAGAGCTTTAAAAATATGAGATAGAGTCATATCTTGATAGAGGCTTAGACTGAGCGCCATCATGATATTTTCAAGATGGAAAGCACTGATATCAAAAGATGAAGATATCTTTGGACAGTGTGTGTGCGTGCATACATGTAATCTCAACAATTAGTGACGTTTAGGACAAAGTGGCAGTCTTAACACAGATAAAAGATAAAGATGCTTGGGGTGGTTTCAGACTTGTCCATTAGAGGTGGGACATGGCATGATAAAAATATGGACTCACTTTGCTTTCAGGCTGCAGTTTGATATCTAACCTAGTCTATAGCCTTGAAATTCCTTGGTAATCAGACCCAAATTTGCATTGTTTCCCAGTCCAGACAATTCTTCTATAATTAAAATAAATTCTTCTAAGATTCAAATACAGAATAACAGAGTTGGAAGGGACATTGAAAGTCTTCTAGCCCAATCCCCTACTCAAGTTGGAGATTCTGTAACATTTTTGACAAATGGTTGTACAATGTCTTCTTAAAAACCTTCAGGTTTGGAGTACCCAAAACCCCTGGAGGCAAGCTGTTCCAATGGTCAATTGTTCTCATTGTTAGGAAATGTATCCTTAGTTCTAGATTGCTTCTCTCAGTTAGTTTCCATCCATTTCTCCACTTCTTGTCTTGCCCTTGGGTGCTTTGAAGAATAAATTGACCTCCTCTTCTTTGTGACAGTCCCTCAAGACTGCTGTCATGTCACCCTCTAGTCCTTCTCTTCATTAGACTAGACATACTCAGTTTCAACAACCATTCATTGTATGCTTTAGCCTCCAGTCCCTAATCTTCTTTGTTTCTCTTCTCTGCACTCTTTCTAGAGTTTCAACATCTTTTTTTGTAACGTATTAACCAAAACTGGATGCAGTATTCCAAGTGCAATATAAAGTGGTACTAGCACTTCATGTATTCTTAACTTGAGCATAAATTTAAAAATAAATTTATAGAATTGCAGCAATTTTTTTTTGTTGGGGTGGAGTTTAGAACTGTATCCCAAATAGTCCAAGGGACTGAAAATGTGCTAGGTGGCCCACAATGCAACCTGTCTTTGGTGGCAGAAAAGCATGAAGTAGCTCAGATAATACAAGACAACTAGACTGAAACTGTGGATGCCTTTAGCTCAGAGATGTTACTTTTTAATCATTAAGGTTGTTATTGGTTGTATTGCTATTGATGGATTTTACTGTAAGACTTTTCCCTACCTAAAAGATGCTGAAAATTTGGGTGCATCTTATATGCTGAATGTAGATTTTTCGAAGCTTTTTTTCAGCCCTAACGAGGCGCTAATGAGGCACTAGTGAGTGAAGCAATCTTCCTAGCTTTGCCTGCTCCCTGGACTCTCCACTGTGCTTTAACAAGGCGCTAGCGAGTGAAGCGATCTCCATGCTTTGCTCCGACTCTCAGCTGTCCTTTAGAAGTTTTTTTCAGCCCTAACTAGGTGCTAGCCGATCTTCCCGTGCTTCCCGTGCTTTGCCTGCTTTTCTCATTGCTGCTTCCTCTTGCCTTAGCAGCTGTTTTTTATCCCCAAGTAGGGGATAAAAAAACCAGCAAACTAATGTGCTGAAGCTGACCAGGCTAAGGATGCTAGCCAGATGAATACTTGGTAGGCAGATTCTCCCCCCCCCCACCATTTCCCTCCTCAAATCTAAGCTATGTCTTATACTTCGGTGCGTCTTATATTCCGAAAAATATGGTACTTTGTTCTTGGTTTTCATGTGTGTTGAACCACTTTAGATTTTAGATTGCCTGCTAACCACCAAAGCAAACTATTTATAAATGAAATCAATAGTTTATTCTGGAGAGGGGAGGGAAGAGAGAGATGAACTGATTGTACATACGACTTTGGAAGAGAAAGAATCCTCTTGCCAAATGTCTTCTTAAAAAGCAGTTTTATGATGGCGGTGTCACCTAGTGCACTTACTTAACCTGTCATGCCTTAAATGCTTGGGAGGCTTTCTTCCCACGCTTTCTGTCAGGTATAAAGTTATTGATAAATGATGACTTGGCCTTCCTTATTCCCTCTCTTCTCATTGTAAGCGAACAGGATTACGAGAGAGGTCATTGTGATTTTAACTCCTCATCCCTTTTGCACCTTGTAACCAAAGACATTTGTCTTTTTTGGATTTCTGTGTTCCTCCAGGTCCTTTTTTCAGAATTTTCCAAAAAACCCACAACCCTATATCTATAGGATGGCTAACAGCCTCAGACGCTTCATTTTTGCACGCCCACAGGCCCTGATGAGAGGACTTTTGAATTTTGGAAAAACAAATGCAACTTTCTTTAAAAAAAAAGGGAATTATTCTCTTGAGTCAAGCTTGGGTCTTGGAGGCTCTGTAGACAGGTTCCGGATCGGCTACAGCTCCCAAATGCTCTTCAAAGGCAACTCATGCACACTACTTTCCAGTAATCCAAATGGGAGTTGACTAAGGCATGAGTCATTGTGAGGTTTTCCTGCCCAGAAATGGGTACATAAAAGCCATAGCAGCCACTACACTTTGAGCAGGAACCATGAATCGAGAAGGACTCTCAAGTTGATGAATCTGTTGTGACCTAGGCCCAAGTAGTTATTACCAGACACAATCAGTCCTAAACAAATGTATTTTATTAGAACAGCTGAGAAATTACTTCATTCTCAACTTATTCCAAATTAAGTCCAAAACAAAGTTCTTCGACCTTATCACAAACCTTGGTCTTCTTTGGCACCCTGCCAAAGGCTTTTCTTGGCAAGAACCCCACGAAGTTCAGAAACAGGAGACAAGAAACAATTGTAGCAAAGAGCCGTTGCTGCTCTTTTAAGTCTTATGGGAGGGGCCAATCATCTCCTGGCCTTACTCCCAAGTCGTCCTTTTTGCTTTACCTGCTCTTGCCTTCTGGCAGCTCTTCGCATGCATGCACTAGGAACAGGCTCCTACTATTCCTCTGCCTCTCTGCTGTCCGCCTCTGGAGGCTCTGGAATCCATGCATCGCTTCCAGATGGCCCTGGCCCCATCTCTGCTTCCGACTCAGAGCCCTCGTCCGGGCCTTCCCCTGACTCCAGGACTGGCCCATTGTCCTCCCCAGCCTCCTCACTGTCCGACTCCACTGCCAGCTCCGCAGGCTGCTGGGGGATCACAACAGGATCACAACAGAATCATTGCCAGCTCAGTTCCCATCCAGTTATGTATGAAGTCTGGATTTTTTTTTAATGTGTTCCTTTGCACCTCTTATGTTAATGTCATTCATCCAGTTTAGAGAGATTGTCACTGCTCTTTTACTTTCAGCTCCTGAACAGTTTGCTGTCATCTACAAACATGCTCATCTATGAATCCAGACTGCATATAAAGTAATAAAAAAAATATCGAGTCTTTGGGAGGACCTGATTATGCACCTCTGCACAATTCCAAAACCATTCATTCTTACTTTTCAAGTAGTTACCAATTCAAGTGAGCACCTTGTCCTTTTACTCCACAGTTGTTGAATTTGTCCACGGCATTTTGAAAATCCAAGTATAAAAGAGCTGTTGGATCTTTCTCTCCTTTCAGTCACAGTGGAGTGTAGTCTGTCCTATATTAAGGCAGAGATACAATCTGGAAGCATTTGTGTAGAAAACATGAGCCCTACCACTGAGCTTACTTGTGGACCATTTACAAAAGGGAACAAATACAGTCTGCCTCAGCTGAACCAACTCGTGAGGAATTTGACCTTTGCTAGTTTCAATGAAACTGTGCCTCTTCTATGTCATTTCGGCTAAGGTGGGTGGTATGGGCTTGTTGCAACCCAGGACTCAATTCTCTTGTCATCTTGACCCATCATAAGAAGAGTTTAATTTTAGATGGTTTGCTCGAAACGGCAGATGAATCCAACCTTGACAGGTAGCGTTTTGAACAAATTTAAGAACAAACATATGGCCAGGAAGACATATAGTTTCCATAACAACCTCAAGATAGCCTGCTGATGCATATGTGTACCTTTTCTAAGGACAGAAAAAACAACAACCATGGAACATGTGGGGGAGAACAAAGCACTGTTTGTGAAAAAGCACTGAAAAACATCTCTTTATGTCTTCCTACAAAGAGTGAGTAGGAACCTCTCTTGAACTGGCCAAGAGCTTATTTTTGTCCCTGGTTCATTGACATTTCGGTTCCCACGATGTAGTTTTCTTTATACAGTGGATTGCAGTTCAAACCAGTAGAGTAGGAAGTATAGCAATAGTGTGTTGTTGGTGGAAGATGAGGATTCATGCTTTATCTGTCTCACTTGTTCTGCTTTTCCCTACCAATCGATTCAAAATGATAATAACATTAGAAGAAATCATGCATATTCTGGAATCCAGCTTTTCCAACCTTGATAACTTTCAGATGTATCAGAAGTATGACATGGTTGGAAATAAGATTTCAGCATCACAGAGTTTGTTAGCTTAAATAGAAGTTATTTCCTGATATTACTTGTTCACAAGGTGACTACATTGGGTAGATAGAATCCATCTCAAGTCTGAAAGTACAGCTATGAGAAGGGCCACTTGCAGACAATTGTATCAATGGTGGGTTTCAAATTTTTTTACTACTGGTTCTGGGGGTGTTGCTTGGTGGGTGTGGCATGGATTGGTGGGTATGGCTTGGTGGGCATGGCAGGGGAAGAATACTGTTAGATTTCCATTCCCACCCTGCTCCAGGGGAAGGATACTGTAAAATCTCCAATCCTTCCCAATCCAGGGGAAGTTTACTGCAAAATCCCCATTTCCTCCTGATCAGCTGGGACTTGGGAGGCAGAGAATAGATGGGGGTGAGACCAGTCATAATTTTTATTACTGGTTCTCCAAACTACTCAAAATTTCTGCTACCGGTTCTCCAGAACTGGTTATAACCTGCTGAAACCCACTTCTGAATTGTATGTATATATATATAGATATAGTTTCAGAGACAGGGACTTTGGTTGGCAGTGACATCACCCTGCCAACAAAAGTGCATATGGTCAAGGCTATGGTTTTCCCAGTTGCACTGTATGGCTGTGAAAGTTGGACCATAAGGAAAGCTGAACATCAAAGAATTGAGGTCTTTGAATTCTGGTGCTGGAGAAGACTCCTGTGAGTCTGCAAAGTCTGCAAAGCGATCAAACCGGTCAGTCCTAGAGGAGATCAACCCTGATTGCTCTTTAGAAGGCCAGATCCTGAAGATGAAACTCAAATACTTTGGCCACCTAATAAAAAGGAAGGACTCACTGGAGAAAATGCTGGGAACGACTGAGAGCAAAAGAAGTAGGGGACGGCAGAGAACGAGGTGGCTGGATGGAGTCACTGAAACAGTCGGCTTGAACTTAAATGGTCTCCGGGGGATGGTAGAGGATAAGAAGGCCTGGAGGAACATTGTCCATGGGGTCGCGATGGGTCAGACATGACTTTGCAACTAACAACAACAACAATATCGTTTCTGACAAAGCTTTGTGTCTCCAAACTTTGTGCAGACAGAGAATTTGTTTTTTAAAAATAAACTCTTCTATAGGTTGGATATCTCTCTGACCATCTAGACCAGACCTCCATGGATATTGAAACCAGAATTTGATTTCTTGCATTTTGAGAGATCAGTCCCACACTGAGAAACCCATTCACAGAATTTACATTTTGTACACATATTGCAGAGTCTTCAGGAAAAGAGACTGGACAATCTTTTGTATGAAATGGTACAGGGCAGTGATGGCTAAACTTTTTGCGTTTAGCCATCACTAAGGGGAGGGCTTGGGGTGCACACGTGCCCACACCCATAATTCTATGCACCCTGCCCCTGCACATTTGCACGCAACCCCCCACTCCCCCTGCTTCTGGCCTGGTAGGCCTGTTTTTCTCTCTTACCTGGCTCCAGAGCCTCTCTATGAGTCTGGGGAGGGCAAAAACGGACTTCCCCACACCCCCGAAGTCCCTCTAAAGGCCAGAAACAGCCTGTTTGCCAACTTCTGGTTGGACCGGAAGTGACTTTTTTGCTGTCCCCAGTCTCCAGGGACTCCTAGAGAGGCTGATATGGCTACACTGATATGGCTACGCATGCCACCTGTGGCACATGTGCCATAGGTTCACCATCACTGGCATAGGGTCTCCTACTTGAGCAGGGGACTGGACTAGAAGACCTCCAAGGTTCCTTCCAACTCTATTATTCTATGTTCTAAAATTTTGTGGATTTGGATTCCAAATCCAACCCAATTGCTCAATGACACGATGGATGGTATGGCGAAAGCAAAATTTAACTAGTGCTTGGAATGCCAGGGACTATTAAAGTTAGTGAACATGGCCAAACTATGAACAGAAGTGTCGACTGCTGAGCTGATAAATAACTTTCTCTGTGTAATTAATAATCACAACAGCCTGTCCAGAAAATGGAAAATGAAAAGGTCAAGGAGGATGATTAATCCCAAATATCCCTTAATGTACTAGACTCCTGAAGCTATTTAAAATACAAGTTCAAAATTGTAATGCTTTCATTTGGAGCAGCAGTTGTGTTGAAAAAAAAGAAAGAAAGAACTGAAGACCTTTGACAAGGATAAGGATAAAAAGGTAATTAACTTGGTTTGCATTTTAATGCACCTGATGTTCTTTTCCCGAATAATTGCTTAAATAAAAATGCAGTTCTACTTCAATATTGATAGTGCAGTTTTTCAATGAAAAATATTTTAAAATGTAAAGGTAAGTTGGCCTCTTAAGGCTTGTTCTTAAAAGATGGCATTTTGAAGTTGCATGCATGGATGTTGCATCCATTTAGGGATTGTTAATGACGAAATATAGTTTATCCTATCCTGCCTCTATTGTCCTACTACCTTCTTTGCTGCAGTTCTGATATGAAAACCACAATTTATGTCTATTTCTTGATTGCTTTTATCAAACTACCTTTATAGAAGATAGCATTTATTGATTTCTTTGTACATCCTTCTGGACGCCTTCAGAATGGGAAGATGGCATAAAATATTATTGCAGTCACCACCTTCATCATGGACAGGAGATAGAACAGGTCTTTCCAAGCAACCTGGGATCCCATCCCTGAAATTCAATCAAAATGATTACTGTAAATATTGGTAATGTGATTTCAAGCAGTAGTTCTGATCTTTGGATAAACTTAAGATGGAAATGGGACTCCCACTCCTGATTTTCAGCTGTAACCCTTTCAGTGGTATATTTTGTGGTTCTTCAGAATGAATATACTACTCAGTAGAAAACTGAGTTGTAGCTACCAACTTTTCAAAATGCACTGGAGACAAATTCCGATCACACTTGGCCAATAAAAAATTCCATTCCATTCTTTATTATTATTCATGTTGATACAAGAATATTTTATTATTATTATTTTTTATTTATTTTTATTTATTTATTTACATTTATATCCCGCCCTTCTCCGAAGACTCAGGGCGGCTTACACTATGTTAGCAATAGTCTTCATCCTATTTGTATATTTATATACAAAGTCAATTTATTGCCCCCAATAATCTGGGTCTTCATTTTACCTACCTTATAAAGGATGGAAGGCTGAGTCAACCTTGGGCCTGGTGGGACTAGAACCTGCAGTAATTGCAGGCAGCTGCTGTTAATAACAGACTGCATTAGCAGCCTGAGCCACTCAAGGATATTACTTTGAGAAATGATATGAACCTTTTTTTTTCACGAGTTCTTATTCTGGTTATCTCTGAGGTCCATTAGTTTCAGGGAGGCTTAACTGGTGCCCATTAGAACTTTTTCTTCCTTGAATAGCGAAGAAGATTCTGAAGATAACTTAATCCATAGGAATTAAAAGGTCTTGAAGATCTAAGAGCAGCAATCTCCATATTCCACCAGTCCTGCCGGACAAAAATGTTATAGTCATTTTATTGCCTCTGTGTAGGGAAAGATTTCAGCAGTAGTGGATTTCAAACCGATTCTGTGGGTGTGGCTTGGTGGGCGTGGCATGGCTTGGTGGGCGTGGCTTGGTGGGGGTGGCAGGGGAAGGATACTGTAAAATCTCTATTCCCACCCTACTCCAGGGGAAGGTTACTGCAAAATCCCCATTTCCTCCTGATCAGCTGGGACTTGGAAGGCAGAGAATAGATGGGGATGGGTCCAGTCAGAATTTTTACTACCGGTTCTCCGAACTACTCAAAATTTCTGCTACTGGTTCTCCAGAACTGGTCAGAACCTGATGAAACCCACCTCTGGGTTTCAGAGGAGCAGAAGTATTACTCAGGTTCAATTTCCTATGGAATAAAAGTTATTGGATTTTTCAAAATTTTGCAGCATTTTAGTTGACAAGTATTTCTACTTATTGATAATATTAACATGTATTTATAGACATGTAAATAGCACTATAAACTTCATCATTCACTCTAATTCAATGTTGGATTCAGTACAGTCAAATCAGAGCTACCGTCCCTGTCCTAATATTCCTTTTTTACTTACTCTTTCCATGTATCCAAATTATGTTTACACTTTTACCTGTTATCTTATATATGATTGACAAATAAATAAATAAATAAAATAAACAAACAAACAAATAAAGCAAGAATTCTTTTTAGAACTTTATCTGCTAAAGGAAGCGATACAAATAATTCTTTCTACCTGGGGAGGAATTCCAGTTTCAAGGCTTGTCACCAACCCTAATGGAACCTGTCCTTGTTCAGCAGCTCCCTTTTCTCTTGAGCCTTGGCTACTGCTGGTGTGAGGTTTCTTTTTCTTTTTTTTAAAGTAGTTTTTAATTAAACATTTTTCTTTGCTTTGTATCACAATTTCAATCTTTACAGTGCTCCGATATCAGTATAACTCATAAGTAGCTACCAGTTGTTTTCATTATTCTTCCTTTCCATTTGTGTACGTATCTAGTCTATACATTATGCCATTGTTGTAGTTTCGTAACTATATATAAAAAAAGGTAAAGGTTCCCCTCGCACATATGTGCTAGTAGTTCCCGACTCTAGGGGGCGGTGCTCATCTCCATTTCAAAGCCGAAGAGCCAGCGCTGTCCGAAGACATCTCCATGGTCATGTGGCCAGCATGACTCAACACCAAAGGTGCACGGAATGCTGTTCCCTTCCCACCAAAGGTGGTCTCTATTTTTCTACTTGCATATTTTACGTGCTTTTGAACTGCTAGGTTGGCAGAAGCTGGGACAAGTAACGGGAACTCACCCCGTTACGCGGCACAAGGGATTTGAACTGCTGAACTGCTGACCTTTCGATCGACAAGCTCAGCGTCTTACCCACTAATCCACTATATTAACTATATATATATTACTTTTCAATTTTAAAATAAATCTTAAATTACATTTACATTCTTATTATTTGCTTCTATCTTCTAACCAGTTATACCATGTGTCCCAAATCAAATAGTATTCCATTTCTCCTCTTTCTTTTATTTCCATTGTTAGCCTATCCATCTCTGCACATTCTAGTGGAATGTTGGAAATGCAAGCAGAAGCCAGGAACATTTTTTCATATGTGGTGGACATGCCCAGAAACCAAGAAATATTGGACAAAAATAAGAAAACGGCTAGAGGAAACCACGAAACAACAAATAGATTTAAAACCGAAATTATTTTTATTAGGTATAGTAAGAAGAAATTATTGTAAAAAAATGCAATATATCACATTACACAACGGCTAGAATCACCTACGCGCAAAATTGGAAAAACGATAGCACTCCCTCCGATGGAATGGTGATAAAAAATGGTGTGCAGTTTCTGAATGGATTCAGAGCAGGTGAGCCGGCCAATTCTCCATCACTGATGCCCCTTGTTGCCTTGGTAACCAAACTGGTCTGGTCCCAGCCTTGGTTCCTTTGCTCTTGCCAGTAATTGAGAGAACACCACACAATGGTGTGCCTTTCTTGCACGTCTTGGCTTGGCACACTCTATCTATCTTGCTTTCCTCTCTCATGAAAGCTGTTAATCTAACTGCAAGGTGACCAGTTGTCTCGGGAATTCAGAACTCTGCTTGAGGAGCAGAAAAGAGATCTGTTGCAGCAATTTTCTTTTGATTTCTAAAAAAGATCGCCGGAGAACTCATTCCCTGAAGGAAAGAAAAAAAAATCCAGCTTCAGCCTCACTGTCCCTTTGTAGGGAAAATAAAAAGAACATGGCTTTGGTAATAAAAAGAACGTTCAACTTGGTAGGTGGCCATGCTCAAAATTATAGACCTGCCTGCTGTTCTTCCAAATAGTTTCTAATAATTAGCTGCATTACCTCCATCAATTAAACAAACAGGATACACTTCTAAAACAAGGACTAAATGGGGCAGATATTTGCATAAAAATAATGGGTTAATTGATAATTTTTGATGCAGCCTGGAAATTACACCAATCACTTAAGCTCATAGATGAGCTGTTAGTTCACTATCTATTTTCCAGAGAACCTTCCTTCCTTCCTTGCTTCCTTGCTTCCTTCCTTCCTTCCTTCCTTCCTTCCTTCCTTCCTTCCTTCCTTCCTTCCTTCCTCCCTCCCTCCCTCCCTCCCTCCCTCCCTCCCTCTTTCCCAGTGGTTAGAAGGCAGTATTGCAGGCTAACTGCCCACTGCCAGAAATTTGATCCTGATCAACTAGCTCAGGAGTCTGCAAACTTGGCTCTTTTAAGACTTGTGGACTTCAACTCCCAGAGTTCCTCAGCCAGCTTTGCTCTGAGGAACTCTGGGAGTTGAAGTCCACAAGTCTTAAAAGAGCCAGGTTTGCAGACCCCTGAACTAGCTCAAGGTTGATTCAGCCTTCCATCAATCTGAGGTCGGTAAAATGAGAACCCAGATGGTTGGGGGCAAGAGGCTGACTCTGTAAACCTCTTAGTGGATAAAATGAATCCCTCCCTCCCTCCCTCCCTCCCTTCCTTCCTTCCTTCCTTCCTTCCTCCTCCTCCCTCCCTCCCTCCCTCTCTCCCTCGGAACTCAATCCTAATGGATTCTAAGGGTTTTCCCGATTTTTCTAGTTCTTTATCTTTGAATCTCTCACAATTCAGATAATGGCCCATCTAATGTTTCTGACAGAGTGGCTATAGAAAGGAAAGCGTCACAATAACTGAAGCAGAAATTTATTCATTTATTCAATGTTTACAATAGCATGATCAAAATACTCTCAGCCATATGCAACATCTATGGTAAACATTAAGTAACTAAAAGCTGTATCCATTCTCAAATAATCAGAATGACATATCACAATCTAACAATGTGGTAGTACCATTCCATTAAACTAAAAAAAAAACCCACTCTTCAAATGATCTCTAATTCAACCAGCTTCCAGGAGGCAATCAACATTGTTGTTGTTAGATGCGAAGTCGTGTCCGACCCATCATGACCCCACTTCCTGTCCTCTACCATCCTCCATTTAATCTCATGCCAACTGCTTCAGTGACTCCATCCAGCTACCTTGTTCTCTGCCGCCCTCTTCTTCTTTTGCCCTCAATCTTTCCCAGCATTAGGCTCTTCTCCAGTGAGCCCTTCCTTCTCATTAGGTGGCCAAAGTATTTGAGTTTCATCTTCAGAATCTGGCCTTTTAAAGAGCAGTCAGGGGTGATCTCCTCTAGGACTGATCGGTTGGATCGCCTTGCAGTCCAAGGGACTCGCAGGAATCTTCTCCAGCACCAGAGTTCAAAGGCCTCAATTCTATGGCATTCAGTCTTCCTTATGGTCCAACTTTCACAGCCATACATTGCAACTGGGAAAACCAGAGCCTTGACTATAATAAACATTGGGACAAGTCTAATTTCTATTGGAAGGCTATCCCCAAATTCAGGGCCATAGTATTTGGCACCCATCCTCATGGAAATCAAGGACCACCTGCAAGATTTCTTGGGACGTACATTATGCATGCGATGATGAATTCTGGAAATATCTCAGAGCCAAGCCATATTGGAGCTTATGTGTTAAAAGCAGTATTTTAAATGACACCTGGAAACCAACTGGCAGCCAACACAGGGCCTACAGCACAGATGTAATATAACCCTGGCACCTAGAGACAATGAATATGCATATGCCAATTTTGGCAGCTCGTGTACCGCTGTAATAAAATTGTAATTAAAAATGATAGATGGAGACTTAAATTCAGCCGTATTCGTTCTGAATATATTTATAGTTTCAGAAAATATGCACTGGGATCCTTGGTAAAGACGAAGTCAGTTGTGGTTGAGTGTATGAAACTTTCATGGAGCAAAGATATGATCTTTGGAAGCAAAATCAAGAAAGGAGCTGAGCTAAAGGGAAAGCAAATTTCTGCCCTCTAACAGAAATGAAACAGGATGTTTAACTCTTCTCTGTTTTTTTTTGACAGCAGACTTTTAAAAAGAGCAGCCCATTTAACCAAAAACTTTCTACTATTGACCTCACCACATTCCTAAGAGGACCATAAGGGGCGTGCATAAGAGCACAAACGTGCCTACCGTTCCTGTCCTATTGTTTTTCTTTTTCTTCTTATATATATATATGCTTATACTTCCTTATATTTCCTCATATATACAGTGGTGGGATTCATATAATTTAACAACTGGTTCTCTGTCCTAATAACCAGCTGGATAGGTATTGCTTGATGGTCATGTGACCTTGTGGGTGTGGCCAACTCAACATCACTCATGTCAATGGGTGCTTCACCTTAGCTGTTACAATGTAATAAGGGTTAAGCAGAGAGGCAGTTTCTGTAAGCAGGGCAATAAAGATTAGGCTAGAAATAACACCAGAATGCTGCCTTCCTTACAGGATTGGCCCTGTAAAGTGGAAAAAAACAAAATAAAATTTCTTCCAACAACTGGTTCTCTGAACTGCTTAGAAAGTTAACAACCGGTTCTCCCGAATAGGTGCGAACTGGCTGAATCCCACCATTGCATATATATGTTTATATACTGTATAATCATTTTGTGTGATGCCTATATATATTGTTGTGACAAATAAATAAATATAAATATAATATATTTCTTTGTTCATGGTGAAGAGACAGGCTATAATCAAATGTTTTACACCTTCTGGTGTGAATGTATTGATCCCTTAGTTCACCTGATTCCTCCCGATTATAGGGTGTCTAATCTTTGACCATAAACCAGCACTGGCTCCCACATGCAATTTTGAATGTTTTGTTTTGAAAGTCTGTCTATCTGTCTTTCTGTCTAATATGACTGCCTATATCACAAAGTTACTCTGGGCAGCATATAACAATTCAGGTGGCTCTGGTGGCTCAGACTGCTAAGACAGTCTGTTATTAACACATCTGCTTGCTATTACTGCAAGTTCAAGTCCCACCAGGCCCAAGGTTGACTCAGCCTTCCATCCTTTATAAGGTAAGTAAAATGAGGACCCAGATTGTTGGGGGCAATAAAGTTGACTTTGTATATAATATACAAATGGATGAAGACTATTGCTTGACATAGTGTAAGCCGCTCTGAGTCTTCGGAGAAGGGCGGGATATAAATGCAAATTTAAAAAAAAATCAAACTATAAATATATAAAAAGTCATTATTAAAAAAAATGTAAAAAAAAACCCAGGAGGCACAAGAGAGGATGGATGCTAACCACAATAATGGAAATAATCTTGTGTAAAGGTAAAGGTTCCCCTTGCACATATGTGCTAGTTGTTCCCGACTCTAGGGGGCAGTGCTCATCTCCATTTCAAAGCCAAAGAGCCAGTGCTGTCCGAAGACGTCTTCGTGGTCATGTGGCAGTCATGACTAAATGCCAAAGGCACACGCCACTCAGAATATGTGCAAGGGGAACCTGTTCTGTCCTCCCTCACCTCCATCCGAGTGATGGCTTAATTAGCCAGCATTATCAGCTCTGGCAGCAGAATAACAAGCGTCTGCCAAGAGCCTCCGTTATCTTTCATGACCCTAGTGAGTCACCCAGAAACAAAATTCAGCTCTTAATCAGTGGATTTGCCTGTTGCAAAGAGACACAGCAGCTCTCTCTGCCTTTTATATCCTGTGGGGTGTGGCTCCATGACTCGGCACTTCCTAGGCCTGCCCCACCCTTGCTTCTGTTGTTCCCGCCTCTCCTGCCTACGAAACCTAGGATTCAACCATGCCTGATTGCCGTCAGCTGGGTCTGCAGGCATGGCCTGGGGTGGGGAGGAAAGAGTCAGGGGAAGGAGATCTCCTTATCTCTTTCACCTGCCCTGCTTCTGGCTCCTGGAGCTGAGCCAGGGAAGCCGGTGCTCCCGAGGTAAGTCCTGATGGCTCTTCCCCTCACTGTCCAAGTCACTTTCTGGCAGCAGGTCCGGCTCGGGGGACGCAGGCACAACAGAACCTTTACCTTTATACAAGATTATTTCCATTATTGTAGTTAGCAGCCATTGGTCTGAAAAGCCCTGTGAGCTTTCATGGAGGGAATAGCAAAATTAAAGTTGTGAGATGTCTATTGTTGTTATAGATGATGATGGGCCATTTCTATTGCCAGATGCAGGATTCTGTCAGCCCTTAAGAACTCTACTTTGTACTTGTGTCAAAAGCACCGAGGCACTTCAGAGTTAAAATAATTAGCTGATGACATCACTGTTGCTCTGGGGACACCTAGTTGGGGGGATTATTTCATGTTCCTGGCAAGAGCTGGAGTGAGGGATGGGAGCTCAACCCTGACCCATGGCAGTCTTGGGTCTCAAACATGAGCTTGGTAACCTTCTGCCCAACATTTCAATCACTTGAGCCACCATGCTCCTAACAAGAACACTAGTGATTCGGGATAATTACAAATCTTAATATAATATAATAACAGAGTTGGAAAGGTCCTTGGAGGTCTTCTGGTCCAATCCCCTGCCCAGGCAGGAAACCCTACACCACTTCAGACAAATGGTTATCTTCTATCTCCCAGCGATCGGTGCGTTCTCACAGAGAGGGACTCCTTAGGGTGCCGCCAGCCAAGCAATGTCGACTGGCGGCCCCCAGGGGGAGGGCCTTCTCTGTGGGGGCTCCTACCCTGTGGAACGAACTTCCCCCTGGACTTCGTCAACTATCCAACCTTTGGACCTTTCGCCGCGAACTTAAAACCTATTTATTCCGTCTAGCTGGACTGGCTTGATTTTAAAATTTTTAATCTGCTTTTATGGGTTTTAAATTTTTGTAAATTTTTATAGGGTGTTGCTGTATTTTAAAATTTTTGGCCAATTGAATAAGTTTTTTTAAGGGGTTGTTCTTAATATTATATGTATTGTTTTCTTTGTATTTTATTCTGGCTGTGCACCGCCCTGAGTCCTTCGGGAGAAGGGCGGTATACAAATTAAAATATTATTATTATTATTATTATTATTATTATTATTATTATTATTATTATTATTATTATTATTATTATTATTATTATTATTATTATTATTATCCAACAGTTTCTTAAAAATTTTCAGTGTTGGAGCACCCACAACTTCTGGAGGCAAGTTGTTCCACTGATTAATTGTTCTTACTGTCAGGAAATTTCTCCTTAGTTCTAAGTTGCTTCTCTCCTTGATTAGTTTTCACCCATTGCTTCTTTTCCTACCTTCAGATGCTTTGGAGAATAGTTTGACTCCCTCTTCTTTGTGGCAACCCCTGAGATATTGGAACACTGCTATCATGTCTCCCCTAGTCCTTCTTTTCATTAAACTATGCATACCCAGTTCTTGCAGTCATTCTTCCTATGTTTTAGCCTTCAGGCCCCTAATCATCTTTGTTGCTCTTCTCTGCACTCTTTATAGAGTCTCAACATCCTTTTTACATCGTGGCGACCAAAACTGAATGCAATATTCCAAGTGTGGCCTTACCAAGGCATTATAAAGTGGCATTAACACTTCACATGATCTTGATTCTATCCCTCTGTTTATGCAGCCTAGAACCTTCTTTGTCTCAACTAGGTCAATTTGCAAATCTCAAATGCCATTCATATATGTGAGTGATAAAACTTTTCTCTAACAAGCCAGAAAGTTCTAAGACAAACAGGAGCATGGTAACAACTTCCACAGTTCTTCCCTAGCAGCAGCCTAGGGAAGAACTGTCTGATGCCCTGGTACATAGATGCACAGACAAAACACGTTTGTTTTTGATCAGTGATTTGCTTGGCAAATTCAAGCCCAGTGTTCTTTACATGCACATGGGGAAACACGTCCCCATAATATAACATTGCAATTAGATTTAAATTATTGATTCCAGTCATGCAGCATACGTTATAGGTAGCAAATTAGATTGCATTAAATGTTTTCACGCTCATTTATCTCTAGGGCTGAAGGATCCTCCTGTATGTGTGTTTAATTTAAATAATTTACTGATCACTCTGTAGTCAGCTGCAAGTCCTTCCATTAAACAGCCAAGCTGATATTGGAGCTGGTGATGGCAGCAGTGTCTCTCTCTTCCTGGGCTGGTCTTAGCTTTTCTCTTTTTTGTTCTAAGTCAGATTTCTGCATGCAGAAAGCCCTATCTTGCATCTGTTTGACTAACATGCTACCTTGAGGTGAAGTGTTAGAGTACTGTATCCAGTTTTGGTTACCACACTATAAAAAAAATGTTGAGACGCTAGAAAAAGTGCAGAGGAGAGCAACCAGGATGATTAGGGGACTGGAGACAAAAACATATGAAGAACAGTTACAGAAACTGGGCATGGCTAGTCTAGTGAAGAGAAGGACCAGGGGAGACATGATAGCAGTCTTCTACTACTTGAGGGGCTGCCACAGAGAGGAAGGGGTCAAACTATTTTCCAAAGCACCCAAAGGCCAGATGAGGAATAATGGATGGAAACTGACCAAGGAGAGATTCAACCTAGAAACAAGGAGGAACTTTCTGACAGTGAGAACAATCAACCAGTGGAACAGAAGTTGCCTTCAGAAGTTGTGGGAGCTTCATCACTGGAGGCTTTCAAGAAAAGATTGGACTGCCATTTGTCAGAAAGGGTGTAGGGTCTCCTGCTTTGACCTATAAGGTCCCTTCCAACTCTGTTAATCTGTTAAGTGTGTTTATCTGTTAAAATGCTACATGCTGTACATCTTGGAGAGTTGTTTGGGTGCTTCCAATGGACTATATGATCCAGACTGGACCACTACTACTCTAAGGTTGAGCAAAGTGACTGCTTCAGTCAGCAAAAGCTGCAAAGCTTTGTGTTGGTGTTCTGTGAAGGGTTCTTCAGTTGTCAAGGGTAAAGTCATATTTGGTTGCCTTCTTCTGTAAGATGAATTTAAGGATGGGGGGGAAGCCATAATTACTGACTGACTAACATGCTACTTTCAGGTGAAGTGGCAGATGTTGCCATGATTGCTAATTAGGCAAATTATGATTTGCAAGAATTCAGGAAGACAGACAGCCTCTTTAGGTGTTGACTGATCCCAGAAGAAGTGGTGCAAGAGCACACACTTAGCCCTGTTCTGGCTTCTTTTCAGGTTGCACGCTTGAGGTGGAAGATCTAAGTGAACTGCATGGATTTATTTCAACCTAACTGCAGCAGTTGGTATTGTCATTCTGCTCTGTATTGAATAGCAGGTAGTTTTTTTATATTGTGGAAAGAGTGCATGGAGAGAGAAATACTAAATTAGGAGTACAGCTTTTGTCAGAGTATTCTTGGGGTGGGTGCTTGCATGAAAGATAATAAAGGCAAGCTTTGTTTGGCAAAGAATTTGATTATGGAAAAGACCAAAGTCTATTGCAGCTAAAATGAGCTGGTGTCATCTGCAGTGAGCTTAGCGTGTAAGTAAGGCAGGTGAGAACCTAAATCACACAGGTTGGAGATGGGAAAGAAAAATATTAATGATCAGAAAGAGGGAAGAAGTGACAAAATCACTGAGGGGAATCACTACAGCCCATAAGGTACGGGTGGGGTCAGTGGTGGGTTTCAAAATTGTTTACTACCAGTTCTGTGGGCGTGCCGTGGCTTTTTTTTTTATTTGAATTTATATCCCACCCTTCTCCGAAGACTCAGGGCGGCTTACATTGTGTTAAGCAATAGTCTTCATCCATTTGTATATTATATACAAAGTCAGCTTTTATTGCCCCCAACAATCTGGGTCCTCATTTTACCTACCTTATAAAGAATGGAAGGCTGAGTCAACCTTGGGCCTGGTGGGACTTGAACTTGCAGTAATTTCAAGCAGCTGTGTTAATAACAGACTGCTTAGTCTGTTGAGCCACAGAGGCCCTGTGGCCCAACAGGCTTGGTGGGCATGGCTTGGTGGGCGTGATAGCGGAAGAATACTGTAAAATTTCCATTCCCTTCCCAATCCAGGGGAAGATTATTGCAAAATCCCATTTCCTCCTGATCAGCTGGGACTCGGGAGGCAGAGAATAGATGGGGGTGGGACCAGTCAGAGGTGGTAATTACCGGTTCTCACAACTACTCAAAATTTCCGCTACCGGTTCTCCAGAACTGATCAGAACCTGCTGAAACCCACCTCTGGATGGGGTCTTTGGTGCTCTCTAAACCTGTTTTCTTGTGGACATTAACCAAATAGGCAACATGATTAGTGCTAGAAGGGAACAGGGCTTACTATCTGTTTATATATAAGTGCCTTGCCCTATCAGTGTTGGCTGGAGTGTTATTAAAAAAATAATAATGAAGAGCAAGGCCAAAGTTGACTCAAATGGATGGTTTTTATCTGGGAATGCTATGTTTTCAAGTTTTATGTTGTCCTGTGCCTATGATTGGGGTAGCATATACATTTTGTAGGGGGGGAAAGAGGCCCTATTTAAATCTCCCAGAGTGCCCCAGAGTGACAATACATTGGGGGGATGAAGGAAATTAAAATGGTACAGTTCACTTTCCAGCAACAGAAATGCTTTTAATTGGCTCCCAGAGTATCCTGTAGGGTCAAGGGAGCTGTAAGAGCTGTCTAAATATGTCATACAACAAAAATTAGGGATGAGCACCATTGGACTCACGAGTTTACATAGCTAAGAATTGCAGAACATACTAGTTCTACGATGAGAGGTGCGTCGGTTTTGGCTTTTAAATGTTAACCAGGAAAAGAAAGCAAAACCGGATAATCCTATACCAATATGATTAATGTTGCTTAGTGATAATTAGATATTTTAAGGCCTGTGAGGAAGAACTATTAATATTTAACTTTATAACTCTATCCCGAAATAGAAAATAAAAACATAATCCAGTTTTATTGTCACTTTCCTTGGCTCAATAAAGATGCCTAAGGAAAATGCAATAAAAGCATTCTAGGAAGTGTCTCCTAGTAATCCCTAGGGGCCCTTTCAATGATCATAGTCAATTGTTCTCAGAGGGTAAGTAATATCTGGTAAATAGAATTACGGTTTCATTCATGGTTCTTGCATAAGCAAGTCCTCTCCTGCCATTGCAATGAATTTCCTCTAAAAAGGGATCATAGCAATGGAGAGAGAGTGCTGTTCCCAGAAGTATTGGCAACCATCAGTAGTAACATCATAGCCTGATAGGTACCCAGGCACTTTTCTAAAATAAATTGCCTACTCTATGGATGATAGCATTTCTAATTCAGAGAAGCCCTGAAGCAAATCTGCATTGGGTACCACACTTTTAAATAGTTTCTTGTGTCAGAAAAGTCAGAACATACTTAGAATATGCTGGTTTCCTGTCACAGGCTGCAGGAGATGGTGGTGGTAGTGATGGGTTTGTTCGCTTAGGAGACCTCGGTATCAAATTCAGAAGCAGAGGTTCAAGATCTCTCGCAGTGAAGGACAAAGCATCATTCACAATTCTTCCAAGAGGCTTCAGTGAAATTTAATAGATTTAATAGATTAACAGGGTTGGAAGGAACCTTGTAGGCAGTGGTGGGTTTCAATTTTTTTTACTACTGGTTCTGTGGATGTGGCTTGGTGGGTGTGGCAGGGGAAGGATACTGCAAAATCCCCATTTCCTCCCGATCAGCTGGGACTTGGGAGGCAGAGAATAGAAGGGGGTGGAGCCAGTCAGAATTTTTACTACCGGTTCGCCGAACTACTCAAAATTTCCACTACCAGTTCTTCAGAACTAGTCAGAACCTGCTGAAACCCACCTCTGCTTGTAGGTCATCTAGTCCAACCCCTGCCCAAGCAGGAGACCCTACACCATTTCTGACAAATGGCAGTCCAGTCTCTTCTTGAAAGTTTCCAGTGATGAAGCTCCCCCAACTTCTGAAGGCAACTTCTGTTCTATGGGTTGATTGTTTCTCACTGTCAGAAAATTTCTCCTTATTTCAAGGTTGAACCTCTCCTTGGTCAGTTTCCATCCATTATTCCTTGTCTGGCCTTCGGGTGCTTTGGAGAAAACCCTCTTCTCTGTGGCAGCCCTATAAATATTGGAACCCTGCTGTCATGTCTCCCCTGGTCCCTCTCTTCACTAGACTAGGCATTTAGCAAGGGTAGTTACAATTTAGGAGGCTTTATGTAGTCCCGTTTCAACAACTGAACCATCGTACTACACACAGGATATGAAGAGCTGGAAAACAAACAAAAAAAATATTCTTTTCCTTTGTTTTGAGTGAAGGGCAGAACAGTAATGTTTATCGTTTCAGTGCTTTTATGTTAATAAATTGTGTATATTTCCAATAACTAGAACGGATTTAATTTAACACGCTACATGCAGATTGTTTTATACAGACAATCCCCAAAAGAGTCCTTCTTAACGGTGTCACCCTCTCCTTCCCTAGCTCACACTTGCCCTTCTGAGCTTGTTTTTAGCCCGTGGAGATGAACAGAAAGAGAGGGAAATAATTATTTCCGGAGCTTCTTGGATTACAGCATTTTTTGTCAAGCTATCCTCGCTGATGTCTGATCTGTCCTCCAAATGCTGCAAAGTCTTTTTCACCAGCCCGTCTGCTCAGCAGATCCTTCCCTTAGGCCCTGTGTGTTCCTGCTGAGTCTTCAGCTGCAGATTTCTTCCCCACCTGTTCCTTGGACACACAATATTTTCAGTCCACCCTGCACAAATGCAGCGCCAGCAGTACCCAAGTGTCCTAGCATTTCTGTCCTTTGTATATTTTTACTTTCCTGCATACAGATGTTTTAACTAAACATAACCTTCATTTTGTCTGTATAATATAAAAAAACAATTGCTACCAACCTGCCTTCCATTGAGGACCTGTATACTGCATGAGTCAAAAATATTTACAGACCCCTCACATCCTGGACATAAACTATTTCAACTCCTACCCTCAAAATGATGCTATAGAGCACTGCACATCAGAACAACTAGACACAAGAACAGTTTTCCCCAAACACCATCGCTTTGCTAAACAAATAATTCCCTCAACTGTCAAACTATTTACTAAATCTGCACTACTATTAATCTTCTCATCATTCCCATCACCAATCTCCTTCCACTTATGACTGTATGACTGTAACTTTGTTGCTTGTATCCTTACGATTTATATTGATATTGATTGTTTCCTGATTGCTTATTTGTATCCTATGACTATCATTAAGTGTTGTACTTTATGATTCTTGATGAAAGTACCATTTCCTTTATTTATACTGAGAGCATATGCACCAAAGACAAATTCCTTGTGTGTCCAATCACACTTGGCCAATGAAAAATTCTATTCTATTCTATTCTATTCTATTCTATTCTATTCTATTCTATTCTATTCTATTCTATTCTATTCTATTCTATTCTATATTAACCCTGATTTTTGCACAGAAGGAAAAAAATCCTTTAACCAAGAAACAATTATGCCATGTAGCACCTACCTTCAGGTCTTTAGGGGCACAGATTAGGGTGCACAAGGTTCCGTTTTAGGCCCAATACTCTTCAATATCTTCATAAGCAGCTTAGATGAGGTAATAGAAGGGGAACTCACCAAATTTGCAGATGATACTAAGCTGGCAGGAATAGCTAACACCCTAGAAGATAGGGTCAAGATCCAGATGAATCTTGACAGACTTGAACAATGGGCCCTATCTAACAAAATGAAATTCAATGTAGAAAAAAATAAAGTCTTACACTTAGGTAAAAAAAACCAAAACCACACATATAAACTGGGGGAAACTAGGCTTAATAGCAGTGACTGTGAGAGGGATCTTGGAGACTTAGTGGACAATCAGCTAAATATGAGCTAGCAGTGTGCAGCGGCAGCTAAAAAAGCCAACAGAATCCTAAATTGCATTAACAGAAAGATACAATCAAGATCAAATGAGGTACTAATACCATTCTATAAAGCCCTAGTAAGACCACACCTTGAGTACTGCATCCAGTTTTGGTCACAGCACTATAAAAAAGATGTGCAGAGGAGAGCAACCAGGATGATTAGGGGACTGGAGACTAAAACATATGAGGAACGGTTACAGGAACTGGGCATGGCTAGTCTAGTGAAGAGAAGGACCAGGGGAGACATGATAGCTGTCTTCCAATACTTGAGGGGCTGCTACAGAGAGGAGGGGTTCAAGCTATTTTCCAAAGCACCTGAAGGCCAGACAAGGTATAATGGATGGAAACTGATCAAGGAGAGATTCAACCTAGAAATGAGGAGGAACTTTCTGACAGAACAATCAACCAATGGAGCAGAAGTTGCCTTTGGAAGTTGTGGGAGCTTCATCACTGGAGGCTTTCAAGAAAAGATTGGACTGCCATTTGTCAGAAAGGGTGTAGGGTCTCCTGCTTTGACCTATAAGGTCCCTTCCAACTCTGTTAATCTGTTAAGTGTGTTTATCTGTTAAAATGCTACATGCTGTACATCTTGGAGAGTTGTTTGGGTGCTTCCAATGGACTATATGATCCAGACTGGACCACTACTACTCTTAAGGTTGAGCAAAGTGACTGCTTCAGTCAGCAGAAGCTGCAAAGCTTTGTGTCGGTTTTCTGTGAAGGGTTTTTCAGTTGTCAAGGGTAAAGTCATATTTGGTTGCCTTCTTCTGTAGGATATTTTTATGGGTGGGGAGAAGCCATAATCAGTGACGGAAGCCTAGCTTTGTGTGCAGAAACTCCTATATTTTGTGGCATTCCCAAGAAACATTGGGAAAAAATTGTCAAAGCCGAAGAGCCAGCGCTGTCCGAAGACGTCTCTGTGGTCATGTGGCTGGCATGAATCAATGCCAAAAGCGCACGGAACACTGTTACCTTCTCACCAAAGATGGTCCCTATTTTTTCTACTTGCATTTTTACGTGCTTTTGAAACTGCTAGGTTGACAGAACCTGGGACAAGTAACGGGAGCTCACCTCGTTACATGGCAGCACTAGGGATTCGAACCGCTGAGCTGCCGACCTTTCGATCGACAAGCTCAACGTCCTAGCCCCTGAGCCACCGCGTCCCTGTCTTAAGGTAGACCATGGCAAACAATCATTTGGTGGCTGTTATTGTAGGGATCAAGGCCTTCTGGAGTGTGATGCCATCATGATGGCATCACTAGAAGGCATAGGGTTAGGCATTTTGCTTTGCACAAAAAAAGAACTTTGATGTTGATACTGATGGGTGCTTTAATCTTCTCAGATCTGTAAAATACTTATTTTGCCTTCCTGATGAAAAATGAAAATAGGTGCTGCTGTTATTTGCCATCTTTGGTGGCAAGATCTGGAAGCTAAAAAAAATGATTAGGGAATGCATGTGACTTTAATGCTAGGTATTGCCCATTTTGGAGCTAGATAATACAGAGTTACATAAAATCAGTGCTCTTATTCTATCTATGTAGCATAAAAATTGCCCTGCCTTTCCCCACTATTGTGTCTCTTTCAATTTACTAAAAGAGAATTCATTTAGAAATGCTTTCGAAACAGGAGAATCCCAGAAAAGTCTGTGTGGAGTACAGTATTCTTGCAAATAATTAATGATGGGGCAGCTCATGTGATGCACAAGTGTGATTGTCCACAATTCTCTCTCTAGCCCCGTGATGACCAGTGATGAACTTGTGGGTGTGGGGCAGGGCTGTGAATTGTCAACTGGGTGTGGAAAACCTGGAAGCTTTCAGATTCAGGTTTTCCCAGATGTGCCAACACGACATCTCTAATAAATTGGAACTTTGAGGAACCTCAAGCCTCAGAGCTTTATTTCATTGGGGGTGTTCCTTGGAACCCTGACATCTACGACACACCTGCCACAGATGGCACGTGGAGCCATATCTATGGGCACGTGAGCGTTGCCCTAGTTCAGCTCCAGCATGCATGTGCACATCAGCCAGCTGATTTTCAGGCCTTCCAGGTCCAATGGAAGACCTGTTTTAGGAAACGGGCTGTTTCCAGCCTCCAGAGAGCCTCGGGGGAAAAGGTTGTTTTCGCCCTCCCAAGGCTCCTAGAAAGGCTCTGGAGCCTGGGGAGGGCGAAAAACAGGTCTACCGGGCCCACCGGGCCATTGCATGCCAAAAACAAGGGGAGTATGGGGGGTGCATCGCGCACGCATGCACAGGGTGGGGTGGGGGTCGAGGCATATTGAATTATGGATGTAGGCACGTGTTCACACAAGCCCCCTGCACTCCCCTTGCTTTTGGTATGCAACGGCAAAACGTTTAGCCATCACGGCTGTAGCCAGATGCAGCATTTCTGGCTTCACCCATATTCATCAAAGGAAACAGTTATATATTGGGAAAACATCGTGAATTAACTCCTCAATTTATATTTATAATTTATATTTATATTGTTGTACTTGATATATATTTGAGCATGCCAGAGTAACTTGAGTGCTCACCAAGACTAAGTTGCAAATCTTAAAAGATCCTAACAGAATCAAAGTCAACCACTCACAGGCTTTCAAGCGGATGGATTTTTTAGCATGGGAAAAAAAAAATGGAATTGGATTTTAAATTTGCCTCTGGACACAGTGCCTACTCCCATGGAGGAAGTTTTTTTCAGGATGGATAAAATGTGGGAAGCTATAAAGCCGAATGAAGCAGGAATTTACTGTACCCTGCCCTCTCAGACAGCGGAAATCTGGCTGGCTTTGTTTTACTGCTCAGCTCTAGAATATATATGCTGTAAAACCAAAAGTGTTTTGTAATTGTATATGCTTTGCAGGCTGCAAATAAGCTGTGATTTATTAGCTAATTTGGGATACGAGTGACCATAGCTAATTTAAGTAATAGGTATCAAAGGACTGTGTAGAATCCATGCACACTTCAACATCTTCTTTGTTGTTATTATATCCACTCTGTAACCTAATTAGCAGTTAACATTCTTGTTATCCTCCTAACCAGCCAATGTTATTAGGAAATGAAAACTTCTGGTGCAGTCTGTCATCTGCATTCCCATGATTTACACATTGTGCAGTTGGCGAAAAGAACCGCTGTTGCTATTGTTATTATTTCTGAAACCTCACCATAGTAGGGAAGATTTTATCAATCAATCAATCAATAAATAAATTATATGTTATAAATAAATAACATTCCAAGCCATTGCTTTGTGGATCTTCCCATTTTACCGAAAGGCAGGTAAAGACTTGAGGATAAGATAGGACAACTCTTTATATCAGAGGTGGGTTTCAGCAGGTTCTGACCAGTTCTAGAGAACTGGTAGCGGAAATTTTGAGTAGTTCGGAGAACCGGTAGTAAAAATTCTCACTGGCCCCACCCCCATCTATTCTCTGCCTCCCAAGTTCCAGCTGATTGGGAGGGAATGGGGATTTTGCAGTAACCTTCCCCTGGAGTGGGGACAGATTTTACAGTATCCTTCCCTTGCCATGCCCACCAAGCCACACCCACCAAGCCATGCCACACCCACCAAGCCACACCCACAGAACCGGTAGTAAAAAATTTTGAAACTCACCACTGGTTTACATGTAAATACACTAAATTTCTTTTGTAAAGTAGACTAAGTAATTATCAGCAGTTATTTTTCCATTTCAGCCATTCTTGCTAGAGCTCCTTTAGCCTCTTTATCTTAATAAAGAACATTTATTTATTTATTTGTTCTAGTTCCTCCTAGTCACTATTGACTTTGGGTGGCTGCCTGGACAAGTCCCTGCAGTTTTCTTGGCAAGATTTCAAGTAGTAGTTTGCCATTGCCTGCTTTCTAGGGCTGAGAGACAGTGTCTGGACCAAGAATACCTAAGCTACCTTGGTGCATACATGGGAACTAGAACTCATGGTCTCCCAGTTTCTAGCCTGGTTCTTTAACCACTATTCCAAACTCTTTTTTTTATTAAAAAGGAATATCATCTGTTCTTTTAAAAATCTAACCCAGTGTTTCTCCACCTGAGCAGTGTGTGGCATTCAACTCACAGAATTCTGAGAATTCATGCTGGCTGGGGAATTCTGGGAGTTGAATTCCACAGATTGTGATCGTAATGGTTGAGAAACCCTGGTATCTAACTTATATCAGCCTGCTAGATTGGCCAAGCAGGATAAAGAAACCTGTCTTCCATTGTACAATCGTTTTTCTCTTCTAATGAAGGAGGACTTGATACATAACAAATTGACAGCTGGCAAATTTTGCTATCATATAGGCCAGGGGTCTCCAACCTTGGTCCCTTTAAGACTTGTGGATTTTAACTCCACAAAGCACAGAGCAAAGATGGCTGAGGCACTCTGAAGGTTGAAGTCCACAAGTCTTAAAGGGACCAAGGTTGGAGACCCCTGATGTAGGCAGTACTGTATTTTTATTCCCTTTATTCTCTTTCTCATTTTCCCATTCTTCCAGCCTTAAATCGGATCCACCTTTTTACTTTTGAACATTTCATTTCTAATTTTTCCCTCAGACCCTTAATTAAGCTGCCTTTGTCTTATCACAATTTTTTATTGGCTGATTAGCCATTAGCCCATATCAGAATTCAGAATACAGAACAATAATAAGGTCATGTGTTACAAAAATGGAGCAAGAGGCATAAACTAAAACAAAATGCAAGTCAGGTTTCTGTGTCAACCCTATAATTTATCCCAGTCTGATCTACTTATTTTTATTTATTGGCCGGGTTAAAAATACAAAGCACAATATAACACCCCCCCCTCCAAATAACCATTGAAATAATGAAAAACATTAACAAATAAAATGTTTTAGACTATTAAAGACACATACAGTTCCCTTTATCTCTGTGAAAATTTCATGGCTTTTAAAAGAATTTTAAGGAGTTTATTTTATTTTATTTAGTTTATCGGGGCTAGTGGAGAGTGGGGCAGTGGCCTAGAGGTGGAGCTCTCGCCTCACAATCAGGAAGCTGTGAGTTCAATCCTAAGTAGAGGCAGATATTTCTCTTTCTGGGCACAGTGAGAATATATCTGCTGAACAAAACTCCTCATTGGCGATAGGAAGGGCATCCGGCCAGTAAACACTCAGCTCCATTCAGTTGCCCAGACTCCACAGGATTATGGGGTTATTAAAAGAAGATAATGATTAGGGCTAGTGGAGGATTAGGTTACTTCACTAGTTTTATATGACTGACCATGCCTGATTGACACGTTTTAAATTATTCTGAATATATATTCTCTCAGTTCTATCTCAGGATGTTGTTTTAACTATACTGTATTATTATTGTGCTGGTTGTTTTAGTGTGAATATTTGTTTACTGTGCTTTGAGCTAACTTTATTGGATTGATTTGTAATTATTCCACTTTGCTTAGCAGGCGCCTTAGGAAAGGTATGCAGCAATAATTACAAAAGCAACTACCCTAAAATAAAAGTGGAACGCTAAAATATAAAACCGCAGATACCTAAAACACAACCCACCAAACATCACTATTATTGAAAACTTTTTTTAAAAAAAACCTGGTTCATAAATGTAGCAATTCAGTGAGACAGTTGAACTGAGGACAAAAAAATGGGAAAAGTCTCAAAAGCCACGAACTGCAAACTGAAGTGGAAAGACGGTGGAAGGAACAGTCAACTATAATACTAACAGTAGTCATATCAAAGGAATTCATCAAATATTTGGAAGTTTCAATTTATTGGAAATAATACCCTAGCAACAGAAGTAGTTTGACAGTGAAAAGGAGGCATACAAGAGGATAACGGTAAAGGTTCCTCTCACACATATGTGCTAGTCGTTCCCGACTCTAGGGGGCAGTGCTCATCTCCGTTTCAAAGCCAAAAAGCTAGCGCTGTCTGAAGATATCTCTGCGGTAATGTGACCGGCATGACTCAACACCAAAGATACATGGAACGCTGTTACCTTCCCACCAAAGATGGTCCCTATTTTTCTACTTGCATTTTTAGGTGCTTTCAAACTGCAAGCTTGGCAGAAGCTGGGAAAAGTAACAGGAGCTTATTCCGTTATGCGGCACTAGGGATTCAAACTGCTGAACTGCTGACCTTTTGATCGACAACCTCAGCATCTTAGCCACTGAGCCACCGCGTCCCTCATAAAAGAGGATATTAGGGTCCATTTTACCTGGTATCTTCCAGAAGATAGCAATAGCACTTAGACTGTATACCACTTCATAGTGCTTTTACAGCCCTCTCTAAGCAGTTTAGAGAGTCAGCATATTTCCCCAACAATCTGGGTCCTCATTTTACCCATCTCGGAAGGATGGAAGGGTGAGCCAAACTTGAGCTGGTGAAAATCGAACTACTGACAGCCGGCAGAGTTAGCTTGCAATACTGCCTCCTAACCAATGTGCCATCAGGGCTCTGGATGCTGTAAAGTAATCTTCTAGGATAGTTTAATCTGAATTCCTGCAATGAGGATGAGAGAAGGGGAAAAAAAATCCTAGAATTCAGCCCTAGGAACTACCTCTTATCCGTTGCCAAGAAAACAGCATGGAGATGTCCATGTGATTTCCAAGAATCAATCCACCTGAAAGAGATTTAAAAAAAAACCCAAAAAACTTTACTGAGCAGAATGCTTGAGTCAGCTTAAATGATTCCCTCAAACTGTATGGTTATGTCTGCACAGGTCATCCCTTCAGAATAGGTCGAGAGACAGATTTTCCAAGAAATACTAAAACTCTGTTGATAGAGGCTATAATAGCAGAATCTTGAAAGCCTGGCAGGGTTTTCTCCTTCCTTCTTATATCAAAGAGAATTAAGGCAGAATCACGTTACATTTCTTACCAATGTTCCTTTTCTGACCGTAATGTTTTGCTAACTCTTACGTTCCTTTATTTATTTATTTATTTATTTATTTATTTATTTATTTATTTATTTATTTATTTATTTATTTATTTATTTATTTGTCGTTACAATATATACAAGCATTGCATAAAGGGTTATATAATATATGAACGTATATATGAGGAGAAACGAGGTACTATAAACATATATATACATAGGGGAAGAAACAATAGGACAGGAACGGTAGGCACGTTTGTGCTCTTATGCACGCCCCTTAGAGTCCTCTTAGGAAAGTGGTGAGGTCAACCGTGGACAGTTTTTGAGTAAAGCCTTTGGGGTTATGAGAAGAAACCACAGAGTCAGGTAATGCATTCCAAGCATATACAATTCTGTTACAGAAATCGTGTTTTCTGCAATCTAAACTGGAGCGGTTGACATTGAGTTTAAATCTGTTGGTAGCTCTTGTGATATTGTTATTGAAACTAAAAAAGTCATTGACAGGAAGGACATTACAACGGATGATTTTATATGCTAAACCCAGATCCTGTCGAAGGCGACAAAGTTCCAAGTTTTCAAGACCCAGGATATCAAGTCTGGTGGAATAAGGTATTTTATTGGTTTCGGAGGAGTGGAGAATTCTTCTCGTAAAATACCTTTGGACACGCTCAACTGTGTTGATGTCAGATATATGGTATGGGTTCCAGACAGGAGAGCAGTAATCAAGAATTGGCCTAACAAATGTTTTATATGCTCTGGTCAGTAGCGTGGTGTTTTTTGAAAAGAAGCTACATAAAATTAAGTTAACAACTCTTAACAACTCCTTATCTAAGATCATCTTTGTAGTTCTCTATAGCACAGCACAATAGGATCAGTCAAGAAGCTAGTGACTGCATTTGCACAAAACTTGATTAGTTGTGACTGTTTTTCTGCCCTGGCTTGTTAATTTTCAGTTCATGTTTTTAAAAAACCTGGCTTAATTCGATCACCGGTATAAGTGTGTAATATGAACCCGAAGTGTGATTCTTGAAGAATGCTTATTTTTTCCCCCCTTGCTTCAGCAGAGGGCAGCACTGATGCTGTAACTCACCTTCCCGTGTCCTAGACATTATTTTGCTTTTCCTACAACAAATGGAGGTAGTGACAGATTTTATTTTCCTGGGCTCCAAGATCACCGCAGATGGGGACTGCAGCAGAAATTAAAAGATGCTTGCTCCTGGGGAGGAAAGCTATGGCAAATCTAGACAGCGTATTAAAAAGCAGAGACATCACCCTGCCAACAAAAGTGCGTATAGTCAAGGCTATGGTTTTCCCAGTTGCAATGTATGGCTGTGAAGGCTGGACCATAAGAAAGGCTGAGCGCCAAAGAATCGAGGCCTTTGAACTCTGGTGCTGGAGAAGACTCCTGCGAGTCCCCTGGACTGCAAGGTGAACAAACAAGTCAATCCTAGAGGAGATCAACCCTGATTGCTCTTTAGAAGCCCAGATCCTGAAGATGAAACTCAAATACTTTGGCCACCTAATGAGAAGGAAGGACTCACTGGAGAAGAGCCTAATGCTGGGAACGATTGAGGGCAAAAGAAGAATGGAACGATGGAGAACGAGGTGGCTGGATGGAGCCACTGAAGCAGTAGGCATGAGTTTAAATGGACTCCAGAAGATGGTAGAGGACAGGAAGGCCTGGAGGAACGTTGTCCATGGGGTCACGATAGGTCGGACACGACTTCGCAACTAACAGCAACAACAACACCTAAATTGGTGAATCTTATTGATCCTTGTTTTCTAAATTTAGTTTGAGGATTCACTAACCTGAAACTTGTCAACACTGTATGAAAGCATTTTTTCTTTCTTTCTTCTTTCTTCTTTTTTTAAAAAAATGCATTTATTCATTTGCTACTCAGGGAAACACGACTTTGTTTATTTTGTCTCCTGTAACTGAGCCTCTTCAAATCACTTCAGGCTGGCTGGAACCCTGATTGAAGTGATGGCTCAATGGCTCCAGGGTGGAGAACAAGTAGTCCTTTAGCTATTGATGAGTTGCTTTTCCCCACATCTTCCACTGTTGGCAGGCTGGGGGTTTAGTTCAAGAACAGCCTTTAACATAACATAATAACAGAGTTGGAAGGGACTTTGGAGGTCTTCTAGTCCAACCCCCTGCCGAGGCAGGAAACCCTAGACCATTTCAGACAAATGGCTATCCAACATTTTCTTAAAAATTTCCAGTGTTGGAGCATTCACAACTTCTGCAGGCAAGTTGTTCCACTTAATGATTGTTCTAACTGTCAGGAAATTTCTCCTTAGATCTAAGTTGCTTCTCTCCTTGATTAGTTTCCACCGCCCATGATTCCTTCCTATATTTCATTCTTCCTGCTGGAAATTTAACTATCCGGATTTAAATCTTGGTTTGGATTGGTAAGCGGATGTGCTTTTAGTAGTACAGCAACTAGATACAAGGAATCCTTGTTAAGCAATCACAATTGAGGCCAGCATCTAAGTCATTAAGGGTAATTAAGTGTAACTCTGCTTCCTGGAGTTATGGATGCTTCATCACTGGAGACTTTCCAGAAAAGATTGGACAACCATTTAACTAAGATGGAATAATGACTCCTGCCTTGGGCAGAAGGGGTGGACTAAAAGACCTTCAAAGTCCCTTCCAACACTATAAATTTATGATTCTAAGTGCTTTCCATTGCTAGTGAACAAAGTGAACCAATCAGTGTGAAAAAATTTAGGGAGACAAATAGGAACATGCAACAATGAAGGCTGAAGAAATGGTATGGATTGTTAGAACTTTCCATGAAACAGCCGACAGCTTTCATGAGTTGTTTGAAAGTAATAAAGACTCAGGTTTGTGAACATGCAATAATAATACATTATATAATAATAATAATAATAATAATAATAATAATAATAATAATAATAATAATGATAATGATAATAATGATAATAATGATAAAAATTGCAATTAATACCATCCTCAGCATTTGCTGGCAAGACCATGTCTCCAATCTGGTGGTTTTGGATCATGTGGAGTCAACCAGGACAGAGTCCCTGATTATCAGAGTCCAGATGAGATGGGTGGGATAAATTTTTATTTATTTTATTTGTTTGTCAAACATGTACAAGATAACAAGTACGGATATGAACATAAACATGAACAAAGGAAGTAAATAGAGATAAATGGGGACAGGAAGCCAGGGACAGTAGGCACGCTGGTGCGCTTATGCACGCCCCCTTTACGGACTCCTTAAGAATGGGTTGAGGTCCATGGTAGACAGTTTGAGATTGAAGCTGTGAGGATTTCAGGCTGTAACAACGGAGTCAGATAGAGCATTCCAGGCATTCACCAATCTGTTGCTGAAGTCGTATTTTCTGCAATTGAGTTTGAAGCAGTTTACCTTGAGTTTGTATCAATTGTTTGCCCATGTATTATTGTAGTTGAAGCTGAAGAAGTCGTTGACAGGCAAGATGTTGTGTACTATGCTTAGAACACAACAATTTTGTGTACTGTGCTTAGATCGGACTGCAGGTGGTGCAGTTCCAGATTGTCCAAGCACAAAATTTCAAGCCTCGCGGCATTAGGTATTCTATTGTGAGCAGAGGAGCGGAGTACTTTTCTTTTTTTATTTTTTTTTTATTGAAAGAGTTTTAAAAAAACACAAAAACATTTTTCCCCCTTTTTTCCCCCTCCCTCCCAAAAAAACAAAAACAAAACACCCCCCTCCCTCCCCCACCCCCCGGCTTCCCGGGTCAATCACAAGGTAAAGTCCAATCCAAATAACCACATCCAAAGCTTTTCGTCTCCCAACCCCCTCCCCATTACATAAAATAACTTTCTAATTATTCAAAGGCAATCTGATATTTCTTAATCTGATATCTGTTTTGTAGATAATCAATCCATTTTTTCCATTCAGTTAAATATCTTTCCTCGTATTGTCTTTTAAAAGCGCTGAGATTTTAGCCATCTCAGCCAAATTAATAACTTTCAATATCCATTCTTCTATTGTAGGTATCTCTTCTTTCTTCCAGTATTGTCCAATCAACAGTCTTGCTGCTGTTATTAAGTTCAAAATCAATTTAGTCTCAATCCCTGTACAATCCATTATAATTCCCAAAAGGAAAAATTGTGGCAGGAACTTTATCTTCTTCTTCAGTACATTTTGAATAATCCACCAAATTCTTATCCAAAAGACCTTAATTTTCTTGCAAGTCCACCAAATATGAAAATATGTAGCATCATCACAATCACACCTCCAACATTTCGCTTGGATATTAGGATACATACATGATAATTTTTTGGGATCTAAATGCCATCTATAAAACATCTTATAAAAATTTTCCTTAAATTCTGTGCTTGTGTAAACTTAACATTTCTAACCCAGATTTTCTCCCATGTTTCCAACATTATTGGTTCCTGAATATTCTGTGCCCATTTTATCATACAATCCTTTACCAAATCCTTTTCCGAATCTATTTCAAGCAACACATTATACAATCTCTTTATATGCTCCTGGGTCTGATTTCTAATTTGCTTTATTAAATTTTCCTCCTTTGCATTATACCAATTTTTGATCTTCTTTCCATCTAGCACTTATTTGCCCATATTGAAACCAAGTATAATTCCTCCCTTCTTCATTTAATACCTGTAATGATTTTAATTGCAATCTACCTCCTTCAGCATACAAAAGTTCTTTATATGTAATCATTTCCTGTTTCTGTTCTATATTTATATTCTCTATTGCATGTCTAGGGCTCGCCCATATAGGAATCTTGTAATCTAATTTATAGGAATATTTATTCCAGACCATAAAGAGCACTTCTCAACACATGATTCTTAAAAGCCCTATCCACTTTTTTCCATAAAATAAGTACGCATGCCATCCATATAACAAGTCATAACCTTCTATATTCAAAATTCTTTCCTCTGTTAAGTTAAACCAGTCACTTATTACTGAAAGGGTTACTGCTTCATAATATAGTTTAAAGTTAGGCATTCTTAAACCACCTCTTTCCCGTGAGTCCTGTATTATTTTCATTTTAACCTCGCCTTTTACCCTGCCATATAAATTTATTAATCCCACTCTGCCAATCTTCCAAATTTTTATCCTTTTTAATTATTGGTATCATCTGGAACAGAAACAAAATCTAGGTAACACATTCATTTTAATAGCCGCAATCCTTCCCAATAGGGATAACTGCAATTTCTTCCAGCCACTCATATCATTCTGAACTTTTGCCATAGCAAGTCATAATTATTCTTATAAAGTTTCTTGTTCGATGAGCTAATATAGACCCTAAATATTTAACCTTTTTACTACCTCAAATCCTGTCATTTCCTCTAGTTTTTGTTTCTGTTGTATAGACATATTTTTAATTATCACTTTTGTTTTATTCTGATTTATTTTAAATCCTGATACCTTTCCATATTTATCAATTACTTCCAACAAAATCTACTTGAATTTATAGGATTCATTAACGTAACCACTACATCATCTGCAAAAGCTCTAACTTTGTACTCATATTGTCTAATCTTAATTCCCTCTATTTTCATTAATTCTCGTATTTTATCTAATAATGGTTCCAGAGTCAAAACAAACAATAATAGGGATAAGGACATCCCTGTCTTGTTCCTTCGCAATCTTAATAACTTCTGTCAAACTACCATTTACTATAATCTGTGCTGTTTGCTCTCCATAAATCGCTTTAATTATTCTAATAAAACAGTCTCCAAATTGCATTTTCTCTATTAATTTAAATAAAAAATCCCAATGCAATCGATCAAAGGCTTTCTCTGCATCCAAAAAAATAAGTGCCGCTGAAGTATTCTTCTTTTCCAAATATTCCAATATATTAATAATCTGTCTAACATTATTCCTCATCTGCCTCCCTTTTATAAAACCAGATTGATCAGTATGAATTCTTTGTTGTAAAACTAACATTAATCTATTTGCTATTATTTTTACAAAATCTTATAATCATTATTTAAAAGTGAAATCGGCCTATAGTTACCAGGTTTAGAGCAGTCTTGCTCCTCTTTGGTATCAGTGAAATAAAAGATGTTTTCCATGACGGGGTATTCCCACTCCTAATTGTATCTGATTAAATAATTCTTTAAGTGGGCCTAATATTTCATCCTGTGTTTTTATAATAAGTTGCTGTAAGACCATCTGTACCAGGGTTTTCCCATTTTAATTGTTTAATTGCCTCCACTATTTCTCCAGTAGCTATCGGCCGGTTCAGCTCCTCCTCTGTTCTAATGTTAGAATATTCACCTTATAATCTTTCAAATAATCATAAATGTCCCTATCAATATTTTGTCTTTTGCATATAGTGCAGTATAAAATTCTGAGAATGCCTTTTTAATTTTATCCTGTTGGTATATCTCTTTACCTTTATATTCTATTTTTTGTATGACACGTGCTTTCTGTTTCTTCCTTAAATTATATGCCAACCATCTCCCAGGTTTATTTGCATTACAAAAGGTATTATGTTTAGCATATTGTATATTCGTTGCCACCTGGTCTGCCATTAACATATTAAATTGACTCTGTAATATTTTTATAGCCTCTTTAAGTTTATGATCTTGTGGGTTTTGAATTAATAACTGTTGCTTCCTTTGAATTTCTTCTTCCAAATATCTACGCTGCCTTTGTTTATTATTCCTTTGCCTGTTGTCCAAATAAATCAATATCCCTCTAATAAACGCTTTGCTCGCTTCCCACACAGTTCCTATAGGTGTCCCTTTGTACATATTAAAATCAAAAAATTCTTTTAACTGTTTCTTACAATAAGTTACATTATCCTCATATCTAAACAGATTTTCATTCAACCTCCATGTTCTACCACCTTTTTTCCCTTGTAATAATTCCATCCATACTGGGCTATGGTCAGTTAAACACCTCGGAAATATCTTCGTTTTCTTCACCCTAGAAAGCAAGTCATTAGAAATTAAAATAAAATCAATGCGTGAAAAAGATTGATGCCTATCAGAAAAAAAAGTAAAATCTCTCTCATCTGGATTCCGTAACCTCCATATATCTCTAAACTCAAAGTCTTCCATCATTTCAAAAAAGGATTTTGGTAATTTTGCATGTATAGGTATCTTCTTGGAGGAGGTTCTCTTATCCCTTCTTGTATCAATTACTCCATTCCAGTCTCCTAATAAAATAAACGAACTATAATCCCAGAGGGTCAACCTCTCATGTAACATTTTGTAAAACTTTTCTTGTTGCTGATTAGGTGCATAAATACCTATCAACAAAGTCTTTTGCATCTATCACCAGTTCAATAGCAATAAATCTTCCTTGAATATCTGCCTCAATTAGCTTAGCTGGTATATCCTTCCTGATATATACAACAATTCCATGCTTCTTTTCCAAAGCTGATGCAACAAAATGGTTACCCAATTTTGAATTAATTAAATATTTTTGGTCTGATAATTTTATATGTGTCTCTTGCAAACAAATCACATCATTTTAATTGTTTCAAGTAGTCAAATATTTTCCTTCTTTTCTGAGCTGAATTCAAGCCATTAACATTCCATGACAAGATTCTATTTGCCATTACTGGCCTCCTGAAGCTTTGAAGCAGACAACGGAAGCTCCTCCTCCGGTATCTTCCGTCTAGCTCCTCCCACAGCTTCCATAATGGGATCCTGACTTTTACTTTGAGACTGTTGCTCTTCTTTACGCTTAAGGGCTCCTCTTGTCACCCTTTGCTCTTGTGGTTCCTCTAATACTGGCAGCAATAAAGGCTCTTGGGTCACCACGCCTTCTTGAGTCTCTTGAAGTTTTCTATCACTTCTATTTCGACTTTCAAAACTGTAGAAAGAAAATCCTTTGCCTTTAAAACCGTGTCAATTCTATATCTCCTTCCTTGATAGAATAGTGTCAGTCCAACTGGCACCTCCCATCTGAATTGAATCTGATGTTTTTTAAGTTCTTGTGTAAAAAGCAAATTCCTTCCTGTCTCTTAACATCTTTGAAGGAATCTCTTTCAACACCTTCAACTCCTGTTCTCCAATTTTTAAAGTTGTCTGATATGAAACTTGCAGAATTTGATTTCTCATAGTCCTTTTCACAAAATAAACCACAATGTCCCGAGGAAGCTTTCTCTGTCTTGCAATCCAAGAATTAACTCTATATATTTTATCAATTTGGTAAGCTACCTCTTGGGGTCTGCTTCAATAAATTCAGCCAATGCTTCTGATATAATTTTCTTAAGTCTTCTCCACGCTCTTCTCGCATACCACGAATTCTAAGAGCTCCTTCCATAAGTTTATATTGTAATATCACAACCTGATCTTCATTTTGATCCACTTTTTCTGAACACCTTTCATTTCGTCTTCTAAATACTTATTTGACTGAGAGATCTGTTGCATTTCCACTTCCAATCCTTCAATTTTTTTACTCAGTCCTTGAACTGCCATAAGAATATCTTCTCTTATTTTTGCATTAAAATTCTCCATCATCTCTTTTTGCCTATCTTCAGAAAGTTTTAATTGTTCTTTCAATATTTCCTCAAGACTTGGTTCAGATCCCCTTCTTCCAGAAGGCTTTAAAGGTTTAGCTGCCATTCTGTCTTCAAAAGAATCAGGAATTCAAAGTTAATAACTCTCCTTCCCTCCTTTCAGTATAAAAAAACTCCGTTTGTAACAATCCACAAATAACGCTGCTTCATCGTACTAAAAATTTTTTACTTTCACTTTTAGACGCCATTTTAAAAGTCAATTAATCAAAGACAAAGAAAGGTTTCAAATTTCAAAAAGGGAGTCGGTACTTGCCGTGCTGATTCTGCAGCAAAGATTGAATGCTTGTGAAATTCCCGTCTGCTTGGAATATCAAACAATTTAATAAGTCCTCTGGAGCAGAAGCGACATTCCTCTCCTTTTCCCTGATAAAAACAGGGGCGTGCTGAAGTTGGAAAGAGTGGAATTCGGTGGGGTCATAAATCCAGGAAAATTCGCTCTTGAGAGCAAACCCCCTGTCAGACCTGCCACTCTTCCACAATTCTGATAACCTCTTTCACCCAGAGATTATGCTAAGCTCAGTGAACAGTGATTTATTTTCTGTTTCACTGACTTTTACAATCTTCTAACACGGAGTGCTCTGTTTGAGCACCCAGCAGGAGGGTGACGTCACTGGAGCCTCGAGCGGAGTACTTTTCTTGTGAAATACCTCTGAACCCGCTCATTCATGTTAATGTCTGATATACAGTGTGAGTTCCAGGCAGATGAGCTGTATTCAAGAACTGGTCCGGCAAAGGTTTTGTATGCTCTAGTTTGCAGTATAGTGTTACTAGAGAAGAAGCTTCACAAAATTAGGTTAATGACTCTTAATGTTTTTTTGGCAATGCTGTTACAGTGAGCTGTATGTGTATCTAAATGATCAGAATGGATGACTGCCATATATATTTCTATTTACTCTACAGTGTATTGGAGTCTGGGAAGAGACCTTGAGGTTGACTACTACAAAAATGCTATGAGAGAAACCCTAGGCCACTGTGACATCCAGCCAAGAGAACTATAAGCTGTGGCTGCTGACATAATCTTCTTCTGTGCTATAAAGCCATCAGCACTGAAGCACTGAAAGCAGGTGCCACCAAAAATTGACCAAAAAACCCATGATTGGCATCAGTGAATAACAATCACAGTTACTAAACAATGGATTTCCAGTATCCAGTATCTACACTTCCAGACTGGGACTGCAGAGCCACCCCTGTGTCCATAGGTGAACTGCACAGTAAGTATATCTTCTTGAACCCAAAAGATTCCCCTCTACACACACACACACACACACACACACACACATTTACTTGGGCATAACTTCCACCGAGTACAAATGCATAGGGCTACAAGTGTCATGATATGATCTACAAACATGTTTACAATTAGACTAAAATATCTCATATCTATCTCAACCCACACAGCTCAGTCTCTTTGTCTTGTTTTCTTAAATTTTAGCTTTTCAAAACTGCCAGGAACTCCCACCTATTTTTCTCCTCTATTAATATACGACCTTCTACGGTTGTTATTTTTTGCCTCTTCTATACCGAGTTGTTTATTTGCAGCCGGGGGATTACTATGGTCATATACTCTTGGCCAGTCATGGTGTCTGTTTGGTGTCCCCTAATCCCTCTGGCAGTTTAACTGTCTAGCCAGAATTATGCTTAATATTCAATTAGTTACGCTGGGAACCTATTTTATGTGAGTTCAAGGAAGGGACACAGTTTTTGTCAGAGGCAGCTTAGAGAGCACTTGGCAACCAGCTTCTATTTAGAACATTTGATGCAGTTGTTAACTGAATCATGTGGCCATTAAGCAAATCCAGCTTCCCCCATTAACTTTGCTTTTTGGAACCCAACTGGAAAGGTTGCAGATAATGATCACATGATCCCAGGATCAGTGGTGAAATCCAGATTTTTTTTACTACTGGTTCTGTGGGCATGGCTTAGTGGGCGTGGCAGAGGAAGGATACTGCAAAATCTCCATTCCCACCCCATTCCAAGGGAAGGATATTGCAAAATCCCCATTCTCACCCCACTTTGAGGTCAGCCAGAGGTGGCATTTGCCGATTCTCCAAACTACTCAAAATTTCTGCTATAGGTTCTCCGAACTACTCAAAAGTTCCGCTACCGGTTCTCCAGAACCTGTCAGAACCTGCTGGATTTCACTCCTGATCAGGATTATGCAATCATCATCAATACTCAAGGGTCCTTGAGTGGCTCAGACTGGTAAGACAGTCTGTTATTAACAGCAGCTGCTTGCAATTACTGCAGGTTCAAGCCCCAATAGGCCCAAGGTTGATTCAGCCTTCCATCCTTTATAAGGTAGGTAAAATGAGGACCCAGATTGTTGGGGGCAATAAGTTGACTTTGTATATAATATACAAATGGATGAAGACTATTGCTTAACACAGTGTAAGCTGCCCTGAGTCTTCGGAGAAGGGCGGGATATAAATGCAAATTAAAAAAAAAAATACATGCTGGTTGTTGAGTGCCCGAATTTTGATTGTGTGAGTCTGGGGATGCTAGAATAGTTGTACGTATGAAGGTGATGGTAAATCACTTTTTTCAGTGTCATAACTTCAAATGGTTGCTAAATGGTTGTATGTCCAGGACTACCTGCACAAAAACAGGGCTGGGGACTGAAAGTTATTTACCCATAGTTAGGATAATATTTTAAAAATGGCATTTGGTTCCAAAATGGCTATTTCTCATAAAACTGAGGGGGGGAAAATGAGGCAGACGTAGCACGCTCCAAAAACAAAATTGTTTTAAAATACATGCATTTCCTTACTTGCAGATTTTTTCTTCTTCTTCTGACATTTGTTTTCATTCAGGCTCCGTTGAAAAGAATTATGTTGGTATTTATTTTGGTTGGCCTCAAAATTTGTCTGTTCTACTGGGAATGTGGTAGGGGATGAAGTGAAACCAGGATTAGTAAATTCTCCCAGGATAATTGTAAACTACTTTTTGATAGATAGTACAGGCAATATTGTATTCTAACTTGTCAGCTTTTTAAAAGTGCAAAATTAGGATACGAGGCATTCAGGTCTTGTAAATCTCTTTTGTGAAAATCACATTCCAAGATTTCTGTCAATACTGGTTGTGGGCCAACCTTAAACTGACTAGTCAGCTGAGTTCATAGTTGAATAAATTGAAAAGCCTGGCTAATCTTCATTTGAATAATTTAAAAATGAACAGATCTCTCATGTGAAGCTCCAGAAAACACATTCTTCTTATCTGCTATTGCACCTTTTGGCTGACTTGACATACAGCGAACCTGTAATATTATTGGAAGATTGCTTTGATGAAAGTGTGAGAGATTTTCTCCATTTTGTATAGCTAATTCTTGACAGATATTGGCAGATAATTTATCCTGTTCCTTTAAAGTGACATGATTGTAGCCAGTAACCATTTCTAGGCTGGTTTTCAGGAACATTCCATTTCTAATTTTCAGTTGTAAGGTGTGACCGTCTTCCGTTTCTCTCCCTCTTTCTTTCTACCTTCCTCACAGTCCTGTCTCCTCTTCCTCTTTGACAAGGCGAGAAGGAAAAAATCTGCCAGATTCCAATATTTGAAAATACCTGTGTAAAATAATTGATACCTTTGAAGTGATCCATATGTTTAATTTCTCCAAATCTCTCTGAGGAAAAAAAAAGTTTTCAACTAATTTTCAAAGGACCAGTGACTGTAATGACCATTTTTTAATTAAAAAAATTCGACTAATAGAACTTTTCTCTTAAGATCTTCCCTCCTAAGGAGTGAGACTGAAGTTTGAGAAGACCATTGGAGTGAGAGATGGACAGTGAAAGATATTCCTAACCATCTCATTCTTATCTATTTGCTGAATTGATCAGATTTTTTGGTGGTTGCGTTCATCTTCTTGATCCACAACCAATAAGTCAGTCTCAGTTCAGACAACATGCTAAACCAAAACACAAATTCACAAAAAACAAACAATAGTCCTAACTAAGTTTAAAAGTAGGCTTAACCTAAATGTAAATGCAGCATAGATGGAATAGGGAAATTGGTTAGCAGATAATAATAATAATAATAATAATAATAATAATAATAATAATAATAATAACAACAACAACAACAACAACAACAACAACAACAACAACAAAGAACCATAAATAAATAAATAAAAATAATAATAAAAAATCCAGCATAGTTATCTCGTTTGCTGTGTATACTGTCATAATAAAAAAATATCATCTAGTTTCTGCAGCCATGATGTCCAACTAGGGATAAAACAGACTGATGCTTAAACAATTTATTTTACATATTTTTTTTTAGAATAATAGAGTTGGAAGGGACCTTGGAGGTCTTCTGGTCCAACCCCCTGCCTAGACAGGAAACCCTACACCACTTCAGACAAATGGTTATCCCACATCTTCTTAAAAACTTCCAGTGTTGGGAGCATTCACAACTTCTGCAGGCAAATTGTTCCACTGATTAATTGTTCTAACTGTCAGGAAATTTCTCCTTAGTTTTAAGTTGCTTCTCTCCTTGATTGGTTTCCACCCATTGCTTCTTGTCCTGCCTTCAGGTGGTTTGGAGAATAGCTTGACTCCCTCTTCTTTGTGGCAGTCCCTGAGATATCGGAACACTGCTATCAGGTCACCCCTAGTCCAGTGGTGGGTTTCAAATTTTTTTGCTACTGGTTCTATGGGTGTGGCTTGGTGTGGCTTGGCTTGGCTTGGTGGGTGTGGCTTGCTGGGCATAACTTTGTGGACATGGCATGGCAGGGGAAGGATACTGCAAAATCCTCATTTCCTCCTGATCAGCTGGGACTCGGGAGGCAGAAAATAGATGGGGGTGGGGTCAGTCAGAATTTTTACTACCGGTTCTCTGAACTACTCAAAATTTCTGCTACCGGTTCTCCAGAACAGGTCAGAACCTGCTGAAACCCACCTCTGCCCTAGTCCTTCTTTTTGTTAAACTAGACATACCCAGTTCCTGCAACCATTCTTCATAAGTTTTAGCCTCCAAAAATATTGGAGGTTCAAATCTTGTGTACTCTCTATACAATTTGAAATCCCGAAAAGCTAGTCAATATTAAGATAATGCACACCAAAATGAAGCTTAAAAAACCAGCTGATTTTTGAGAGAGAGAGAAAAAGACCATTTTGTTTCTTCTTTGCCTCAAGCAGCAAAACACAATTCAGGGTAAAGAAATCTCCTATTACGTTACTCCCCCACCCTCCAAGAAGTGGGTGCATTATTGGTTTGCTTACCACAGCAGTTTGGAACATTTAAATCTTACAGTTTTGCTAACATTTGGGGGGAAAAAAGAAAAATGCATGGCATACCTCTTTTTTACTTATTCATGAAATCACTAACCAAGAATGCAAGAGTGGGTTGTTTTTTGTTTTTGTTTTTGTTTGCTATCCCTATTGCGTTTTACCTGAATTTAGAGGTTTTAGATAACACCTTAGCCTAAAACTTTTATTGTAGGATGTCAGTAAGAAAGAACAGAAAAAAACCTCAAACTATGATTTGTCATAAAGATAGACAGATGAATTTAAAAACGCTACAGCTACCTGTAGGGTTAATAATTTCTAGATAGAATTACAAAATAAAAGTGGTTCAAACCATTTTGTTCAACCTGTCAGTAAGCAAACCAGTTGCATTATATTTCAGGTAATATAAGAGATGCAGGCCAAGAGAATATCCAGAAATATTTTACAAGAAGAGTTCTCCATTCCTCTGAAAACAATAAAATACCCTATCCCACCAGACTTGAAATCCTAGGCTTAGAAAACTTGGAACTCTGTCGCCTTCGACATGACCTAAGCTTAATTCACAGAATCATCTATTGTAATGTCCTTCCTGTTAAAGACTACTTCAGCTTTAATTGCAATAATACTAGAGCAACTAATAGATTTAAACTTAATGTCAACCGCTTTAATCTAGATTGCAGAAAATATGACTTCTGTAACAGAATCATCAGTGCTTGGAATACTTTACCTGACTCTGTGGTCTCTTCCCATAATCCTAAAAGTTTTATCCAAAAACTTTCTACTATTGACCTCACCCCATTCCTAAGAGGACCATAAGGGGCGTGCATAAGCGCACAAACGTGCCTACCGTTCCTGTCCTATTGTTTTTTTTCTTTTCTTCTTCCTATATATATGCTTATACCTCCTTATATTTACTCATATATGTGTTTATATACTATATAATCTTTTGTATGATACCTACATATATTGTTGTGACAAAATAAATAAATAAAATAAAAGAATGATGCAGAGGTTTTGAATTTATTTGAGGAAAATAATGGCCTCCTCAAATTTCTATGTTGGCTTTTTCATATTTTTAAACCTAATAATTTCTTATCAATATATCAAGAGCATAGGTAAGACAGGGTTTGTGTGTGTGTGTGTGTGTTGTGTCTTGCCCGCCCTCAGAGCAGCCGGGGCCTTCTTACCTGCTCCCCAACACTGAGGAATGTATGCCTTCCGGCCCAAGTCCTGGCTCCATGCCCCCACAAACTGCATAAGAAGAGCATCTCCCTGCCCCAGCCCTGACTCCATGCCCAGGCAAACGGAGCAGCTAGACCCCTCCCCCTCATCCACAGCAGGTGAGCCTGAGGAGGGTTTACTCCCAAGAACAGCTGATTGGAGTGACCCTCGCATCAGAAGATTGGAGAGGCGGAGGCAACAGAGGGAAGGGAGGGGCAGGCCTTAATGAGTGCTGAGTCATGGAGCCACACCCCATGGCCTATATAAAGGAGCTACTTTCTGGCAGTCTCTGAGTCAGGCAAAAGTCAAACTTATCTTGCTGAAGTCACTTACTGGTCTCCTGCCTGCTCTGAGGACTTTGCTAGGACTTTGGGCAGAGCTGCAGAGGCAAGCCTGATTCGGATTTCCCGGACCCAGCCGTCAGCGGAGGAGTGGGACACGATAGTGTGTGTGTGTGTATGGGGCAGAGACTATACTTTTAAAACTTTCGAAGGTTGCATGAAACTAAACCAGTGATATTATTAGATACAATATTGAGCCAAAATATCTACTGTAAAAATGTAAAATATTATATTTTGCTTGAAAGAGGCTTTTGCTTTCCTTCCTTCTTTGTAGGACGCTTGAGAATTTAGTATGAATTTCTTTTGTAGTGGATGCTGGCAGCACTACCATAAGAAGACTTCTGTCATTATATCTTCCATTGTAATTATACTGGAGTGTGGGAAGCCAGGAAAAATGCAAAATATATTCTTCCAGGCAATTATGGAGAATTGGCTGAAGGAGGAAGATTAAAGACTGAACTTGAAAGGAGCATAGTTAGAAGAGATTTACTGACCTTGAATGAGTTCCAGTCTACAGGCTAGAGCTAGACGGAACTACATCCTACATTGTTTTTGATGATCTGACCAAACCTCTGTTTATTATCTTGAGGAATCTCGAAGAATAGATGCAGTTGTCAGCTTTGGAAGCCATATTAGGCCAGAACTTCCATGCTGCCACTTTATCCTGTGTGGGAAAGTAGGAGGGGGGGATTTAGTAGAGGGGTTGTCTTTAGACATAATAGCATTCTTCCTGTCGGTCAAGATCAGGCCAATCCTGCATCTGGAGAAGGAGTGGTCAGACTGCTGTCTCAAGATGGGATGGATGGTGATTAGAGCATGTGATCGACTGAGGAGTGAGGGGATGGTTTGGGGGGGGGGTTGATTTACTGAGGGAAAACTCAGACCACTCAGATTCGGGTTTTCCCAGATGTGCCAGTTTACCTATCCTAGTAAATAGAACTTTGAAAGATGCTTGCTTCCATTGAGGACTTGTATACTGCATGAGTCAAAAAGAGAGCTGTGAAAATATTTACAGACCCCTCGCATCCTGGACATAAACTGTTTCAACTCCTACCCTCAAAACGACGCTACAGAGCACTACACACCAGAACAACTAGACACAAGAACAGTTTTTTCCCCAAATGCCATCACTCTGCTAAACAAACAATTCCCTTAACACTGTCAAACTATTACTAAATCTGCACTACTATTAATCTTCTCATAGTTCCCATCACCAATCTCCTCCCACTTATGACTGTATGACTGTAACTTTGTTGCTTGTATCCTTATGATTTATATTGATATTGATTGATTGTTTCCTGATTGCTTATTTGTACCTATGACTATCATTAAGTGCTGTATCTTAGAATTCTTGATGAACATATCTTTTCTTTTATGTACACTGAGAGCATATGCACCAAGACAAATTCCTTGTGTGTCCAATCACACTTGGCAATAAAAAATTCTATTCTATTCTATTCTATTCTATTCTATTCTATTCTATTCTATTCTATTCTATTCTATTCTATTCTATTCTATTCTAGTCATGGTAGTCATGATGGCATTAAACTAATTTGGATGAGATTCTGGTCTGTGCTGCTGAGAGTTGTTGCTCCACACGTCTGGACCCCATGGATGATCAAAACTTTGAAAAAATGAACGACATAATTCATATATAGTGGTGGGGAAAAAAAGACATAATCCATATGCAATAGAACATCCTAATCACTCAATGTCATTGAGAAAAACTTCATTTTTCAAACTTCCCGATAGAGCCATCTATTAATTCTTTAACTTTTCCCCAGGAGTCTGCACAAACGTTTTCTGTAAGAAATATCTTTCTCATTATAATCTCTAAATTTTTGTTCCTTTTGAATTGCCTTTGCTCAGTGGTTCTGGAATGATAAACACCTCAAACCAATTCCTCATAAAGGTCAGGAATTAGTTTATCTTCTCAGCATGCTTAATGATCTATGCAAAAGGAGAAGCTCAAACTGGTTAATTTTTCAAGCAGCTTTTTCAAAGAACGAACAAATGAATATTCAGGAAGGATATGTAAATCTATGGCTCTCCAAATGTATGCATTAAGAAAGAAAAAGAAAAGAAAAATGGAAAAAAAAAGAAAAACAACCCAAGCCAATAAGCCAATATTTCATTATGTTATAACCAACCCATTACAATATGGAATAATAATAATAATAATAATAAAAGCTCATTGTCAGAAGATTCTATTATTCAGAGTGCACACTTGGTTCTGCTGAGTTACACAACTCTTTGTGGCTTTGGACTGTTAATTAACTACAGCCCTGATCTAAGGAGAGTAATTCAAAATCCTTGATAATAATAATGATTAGCTTGGCTGCCGTCTATGGGTGAGGGTTGAGTTAATACAACGGAGAACAATTGCTAAAGCTGTTGAGGATGGCTATAGCCACCTTGTCTGATGAGATTACATTTATTTTGAAATGAAAGAGCTTGAAGGCGCCCACAACAACAGGTGGTAATCATACTCAAGATCACCTTTTAAGAACAGCATTAGGTATATCAACTAGAACTTTTTCAGCAGGATTTATCTGCATTAGATGTAAGGAAGGAACAAAAACTCAATTTTGCTTTGTGTGTGCGCATCTTTGAGTCAGTTTTTGATTCCTCTATGAGTCTTTTGCAATTTTCTTAGCAAGATTTCAGAAGTGGTTTACCACTGCATTTTTCTCAGAGCTGAGAGAGAGAGAGAGTGACTGGCCCAAGGTCACCCAGCTGGCTTTGTGTCTAAGCTGCGACTAGAATGCAAGATCTCCCAATTCTTAGCTTTAGCTATTACACCAAACTGGCTTGGCTTTGTATTTAATTAAAATGTAATTAATTTAAAAGTTGCCTTAATAGAGGGATAGAATCAAGTTCACAGGAAGTATTAATACCACTTTTCATTTATAATGCCTTGGTAAGACCACACGTGAAATACTGCATCCAGTTTTGGTCACCATGATGTAGAAAAAGATGTAGAAAAAAACAGACATGCATAAGAGCACAAGCGTGCCTACCGTTCCTGTCCTTTTGCTTCCTTTCGTTATATCCAATTAATATAGTTATTGCATACTCATTCATATATATATGCTTATATATTGTATAGTTATTTCATGCTTATGCTTATATATACTGTGTGACAAAACAAAATAAATAAAAAATAAAAATAAATGTTGTGACTCTAGCAAGAATGCAGAGAAGAGCAGAATGATTAAGGGGCTAAATGATGATTAGGGGCTAAAGCATATAAAGAACAGTTGCTGGAATTAGGTATATCTAGTTTAATGAAAACAAGGGCTAGGGGAGACATGATAGCAGTGTTCCAATATTCTCCAAAACACCTGAGGGCAGGACAAGAAGCAATGGATGAAAACTAATCAAGGAGAGAACCAACCTATAACTAAGAAGAAATTTCCTGTCAGAACAAGTAATCAGTGGAACAACTCGATTCCAGAAGTTGTGGATGCTCCAACACTGGAAGTTTTTAAGAAGATGTTGGATAACCATTTGTCTGAAATGGTATAGGGTTTCCCGCCTAAGCAGTGGGTTGGACTAGAAGACCTCCAAGGTCTCTTCAAACTCTTTTATTATATTATATTAAGATTTGTAATTATCCCAATTCAGTAGTATTCTTGTTAGGAGCATGGTGGCTCAAGTGTTTGAAATGTTGGGCAGAAGTTTTTAAGAAGATGTTGGATAACCATTTGACTGAAATGGTATAGGGTTTCTGCCTGAGCAGGGGATTGGATCTATTCCATTCCATTCCATTCCATTCCATTCCATTCCATTCCATTCCATAATTAAAATTAAATATCTTCAATATAATTTTCATATAAAATATTTTTTTTTCTGTTGGTTTTCCTGCAAACATTGAAAATATAAGTTCTGGAGGGCCCTGGGAGCTGTTTTGATGGGTCAGGGGCAGCTCTATGGCTACATTACATTTGGTCTATGTATGGACATCATACACACAGAAATGACATCATACAAGCTTCGGGTGCGCTTCAAGGTTTTGGTTACCATCTTTAAAGCGTTCCATGGCAGAGGGGCCGGGTTATTTACGGGACCGCCTGCTGCCACCGATTGCCTCCTACCGACCCGTGCGCTCTCACAGAGAGGGACTCCTTAGAGTGCCGTCTGCCAGGCAGTGCCGATTGGCGACACCCAGAGGAAGGGCTTTCTCTGTGGGGGCTCCCACCCTCTGGAACGAGCTTCCCCCAGGGCTGCGCCAACTTCCCGACCTCCGAACCTTCCGCCGCGAGCTTAAGACACATCTATTTATTTGCACAGGGCTAGCCTAGGGTTTTTAGTTTTAAAGTTAGCTTTAATGGGGTTTTATACTATTTTAGTGATATTTTAATTTCGGCCTAATTAATAAGTTTTTTAATTGTTGTTTTTACTTGTATTATTCTTATGTTTTTATTTGGCTGTAGTCCTTCGGGAGATAGGGCGGTATAAAAATTCGAATAAATAAATAAATAATAGCATTCAGGGGATGGATTCTGTCTCCGATGAAGTTTCTAAGTCATCTTAAAATGCATCCCCACTTAAGCCCATTCCAGCAACTGGAGCACCATCATCTGTTCCTTGGCTGGGACATTTCCAGGCTTAATTTAAAATTCCATTGCGTACTTTTGGAGTCTTAAAGGGTTTATATGAAGCTTGGTTATACCACTGGTGAAATCCAATTTTTTTTTTACTACCGGTTCTGTGGGTGTGGCTTGGTGGGCATGTTTTGGCTCGGTGGGTGTGGCAGGGGAAGGATACTACAAAATCCCCATTCCCACCCCACTCCAGGAGAAGGATACTGCAAAATCCCCATTCCCACCCCACTCCAGGAGAAGGATACTGCAAAATCCCCATTCCCACCCCACTCCAGAGGAAGGATACTGCAAAATCACCATTCCTTCCCCACTCCTGGAGGAAGGATATTGCAAAATCTCCATTCCCACCCACTCTGGGGCCAGCCAGAGGTGATATTTGCTGGTTCTATGAACTGCTCAAAATTTCCGCTAACAGTTCTCCAGAACCTGTCAGAACCTGCTGGATATCACCGCTGGCTTAGACCCACGGAGGTGGACCTGAGTTTAAAATCAAAACATTTGATAGGTATAAGAGATGGGGACTGCGTGGTGTTTATTCTATCTTAAGGAAATCTGTCCTGGGAGTTATATAGTTGTTTCCATCTGCTCTTGTAAGAAAGTATTTTGCCTTTTAAATAAAGTACTTCAAATTCTATATACTTTCTGTTGGACGATACTATAATTTAACTCTGAGATTTGACTCACTTTAATGGAATGGCTCTTCAATTTGTTTCATACCGTATGCATTTCTTGGTGGCTATAGAATTATGGATTGTCTTTTCAATTACCTACAGGTTATTTGAAAGAAAAGTATAAAACAAAGTAAAAGATTATAATCATCCCAGGTCATCTGTCACTGAAGCAGAAATTAATTGCAGAATCTCCTTTCCACATAGAAAGGATTGAGGTCTACTCAGACCTGATTTAACCCTAACCCTCGCATCCTGAACATAAATGGTTTCAACTCCTACCATCAAAACAACGCTATAGGGCTCTGCACACCAGAACAACTAGACACAAGATTTTTTTCCCGAATGCCCTCACTCTGCTAAACAAATAATTCCCTTAGCACCATCAAACTATTCACTAAGTCTGCATTACTATTACTATGAGTCTTCTCATCATTCCTATCACCCATCTCCTCCCACTTATGACTGCATGACTGTACCTTTGTTGTTGTATCCTTATAATTTATATTGATTGTTTTCTAATATGATTTGCTTTCTAATATGATTGCTTATTTGTACCTTACGACTATCATTAAGTGCTGTACCTTATGATTCTTGACGAATGTATCGTCTTTTTATGTACACTGAGAGCCTATGGACCAAAGACAAATTCCTTGTGTGTCCAATCACTCTTGGCCAATAAATATTAATATTAATATTAATATTAATATTACTACTACTACTACTACTACTACTACTACTACTACTACTACTACTACTACTAATATTTTAATTTGTATACCGCCCTTCTCCCGAGGGACTCAGGGCGGTTTACAGCCAAAATAAAATACAGCAACAACGCATACAATACTAAAAACAAACATTAAAAAACTTATTCAATTTGGCCCCATTTTAAAATACAATCAACCCTAAAATTAATAAAAATTTCAAACCCATAAAATACGCTAAAAAATTTGAAAATTCAAGCCAGTCCAGCAAGACGGAATAAATAAGTCTTAAGTTCGTGGCGAATAAAGAATTCTATTCTATTCTATTCTATTCTATTCTATTCTATTCTATTCTATTCTATTCTATTCTATTCTATTCTACTCTACTCTACTCTACTCTACTCTACTCTACTCTACTCTACTCTACTCTACTCTATTCCACTCCACTCCACTCCACTCCACTCCACTCCACTCCACTCCACTCCACTCCATTCCATTCCATTCCATTCCATTCCATTCCATTCTATTCTATTCTATTCTATTCGGTTATGAGTGGGACAAAGGATATAGACAAGAAGACCGAGTGTCAATGGAAAGTCTCCTGGCTTCATGTTGATTTAAAATAAAGATGGTGTTTTGTAGACCTTCCTGCTGTGAGGAACATTTTTACCAGCTTAGGATGCATGGAATGCCTACTGTGTTTTTAGAGGGCTGCTATTCCTAACAATTAGGTTGCTGCCAAGGATTTGACAGGCAAAGTGCTCCTCAGGGTCCATTCCTTGAAGCTGCAAAGCAGATGCAGCTGGTGTTGCTGGAAAGCTTGGCATGACCACTTTGAGGCATTCCCTGTGTTGTTTTGCCATGTGTGTCTACATGCCCAGAATATATTTTCACCTGGAGAACTTCAAGATGGCCTCCAAGCAGCTGCTTTATGGCTCGGAGAAGTGGGTCCAGTGGGACCCTTTACAAGAACATCCCTGGAAGACTGGCGCAGGCTTAGTAACTGTCTGTGTTTGTTGAGAAATACAATCATTAAGTTTCTTGCCCATTTTATTTTCCTTGGGGGCAAAAATATAGATGACATTAATGGACAAAAAAAATAGTTTTTCCCCCCCCAGATATAGGCTTTTAATTGTGTCCTCTTTCTTTAGAGAAATTGGCATTGGTGCTGCTTACACAGGGTTTTTCTTTTTTCTTTTTGCTTCAAAAGTAAAAGATTTATGCTCTTCGTATAGCGAATTGTTGATTATTTTAGCATATGCAGCTTGCTGTATTTAAAATGAATTTTTGTGGCAGCTCAGTGCTGTACAATATTTGATTGAATTAAGAAACTTCTCCAGCCCAGTCATGGGGTGGGTGGGTGGGGGTCAATATATTGATTTGGATCCAAATGTGATCCTAGGTAGTAAATTCTCTATAATCACCGATAGCTTTGAATTTAGAGCCTGGCCTCAGTTCAATCAAAAGTTACGTTCAAAAGAGTTTAGTGGCGCTTCAATGAACTTCAGTCTATGGAGACAGAAACTTTGCCTTTTGTTAGATCACAGGAAGAGAGGGTTTTTTTAAAATTTGTATTTATATCCCGCCCTTCTCCGAAGACTCAGGGTGGCTTACACTATGTTAAGCAATAGTCTTCATCCATTTGTATATTATATACAAAGTCAACTTATTGCCCCCAACAATCTGGGTCCTCATTTTACCTACTTTATAAAGGATGGAAGGCTGAGTCAACCTTGAATATAATTTCCTTATATATTCAGTGAGATACTCCTGTTCCCCCTTTGCAAACTCTCCAACTTGCAGCTCAACTCTTCATTTTGATTACACAAGCTTATGACCGTAATAAAGATTTGATGGAGGGGTTGGTTGGTTATGCAAGCTGAAGAGAATAAATATGTTACAGGCTGGAATTTTAGAATGCCCTGAAATCTTGACATTCATGGTTATAGGTAGGTCTGTGATAGATGTTTTTCTTAAAAAAAACAACGACGAAGATATGAAGTCAGTCTTTTTGCCTGAGCTGTTCAATACTATCTTATCAGCAGCGACTGATATTCATATAGCTCAGTGGTAAAATCCAATTTTTTTTACTACTGGTTCTGTGAGCATGGTTTGCTGGGTGTGGTGTGACTTGGTGGGCATGGCAGGGGAAGGATACTGCAAAATCTCCATTCCTACCCCACTCTGGGGCCAGCCAGAGGTAGTGTTTGTTGGTTCTCTGAACTGCTCAAAATTTCCTCTACTGGTTCTCCAGAACCTGTTGGATTTCACCCCTGATATAGCTATCTTCTGAAAAGTGGCATGCTTTGGGGATGCTGGAGACCCTTGTAGGGGAAACCAGAGATAAGATGATTCAGCAGGGTGGTCCTATAATGACAAAGACTAATGATAAATATGGAAAGTAGAATCATGGACATCTTCACATCTATCCCAGCAGTTGAGTTTCACTCCTATAACTGAAGAATGTTTTCATAACAACACACTACAGGCTGCTTTAGAGTTGCCCGCAATTGCCCAAAGCTGGCGCTGTGTACCTATGGTGTGAAGGGATTGATGGGTAAGTGTAGATGTCAGATGGCAGCAGATGAGCTGATGCGCATACCTCCCAAATCCTGATTATGCATTGCACAAAAGTGTGTGTCCTGCATGCCCATTGGTTGGTCCAATTTCCTGCTTTCATGCGTTGCTGTTTGAGTGCCCCCTAGCAGGGGTGAAATTCGACGGGCTGTGACTGGCTCGGATGAACTGGTAGGGATGATGTGAATCAGTTCGCCGAACCAGTAAAAACCACCCCAGTTGGCCCTGCCCAGCCTGGCCAGTTGCCCGCTTGCCCCTCATCCCTTCTGGCTGCTCGACCCATCCATCTACCCCCGCCCTATAGGATGAGCCTTAGACAGAACCTGGTAGGGAAAAATTTGAATGTCACCACTGCCTCCTAGCCAGAAATGTAAATGAAACACCTATGCAACCAACCCCAAATGACAGATGCGTATGATCCCTGACACGCAAAACCAGAGAAGTCTGCGTGACCCTTAAGGCCTACGTAGACGGCCAAAACTTATTTTACGTTCATTTCCCTTTTATTGGGGAAGCTCTCTGTGTTCTTAATGGACCCTCAACTGATTCTTCCAGTCTGAAGAGTGTCGCAAGGTTGGCGAGAGGACATTTTACTGAGGATTCATCTTCTGAGTCAAAGGATGAAGGCAAAGTTGTGCCCTCTGGCCAGAAGAACTCTGAATACTGAGCAGCTTGGTCTTTCTCTGAGGATTCCTGAGAAGAGTCTCCCGCCATGCAGTGTTAAGTTCAAGAGCTGGAAATCATGAGAGGAAGTAAAAACACTTGGGACCCCGAGCAAGTAGACTGCACGCTGTATGCTTTGTCACTGAGCTACAGTTTTTTTGCTTGATAAAAGCCAGGCTTCCCTTATGGCTTTTTCAGCGGTTAGAGCAGGATTATCAGCAGACCAATATTTTGCAGCTCTGTAAAGCTTTATTGTAAAAGTCTGGCTGCGGTGGATTTTTTTTTTGACCTTCACTGTTTGTTTTTTTTAAAAAAAAATGGGAACCCTTTTTGGATAGCTTTTTTGCTTTGAGCACTTCTTCCTTTCGGGTCTGAAATTCATTGCCTGTGGCAATCCTTCATGCTCAATCCACCTCTGCTTCTTAAAAGACAGTGAGAGAGAACTCAACAATTTTTCTTGTTTCTTTGCCTGGAACTTCCATTTTTTCCTCCCTCTCTCCCGGGAAAGCACTTTGGACATTTCTGGGTTGCCTTGATGCCATTTCTGTTGCATTGCATTAAAGCGAGGGATTTTAAGTGCCTTCTTCGTTAAGTTTTTGTATTGCTTCTGAGTGAGAAGAGAAGGCTCAGATATAATTTTTAGCCCCCGTGCAGCTTTTTCCTGTCCATTCTAGTTTGTGTGTATATTATTTGTAAATTCCACTCTAGACAACTTAAACTGACTGATGGCTTTTTTTAAAGATGAGAGATCGCTGTGCAAACATCAGAAGTGATACGATCTGATAGAACTGTATGGGTGTTATTATATTTACCGCTTCAATATATAAATGGAGGCACTAATTCAAGCTTTAGAGTGTAAGAGGGCCAGTTCCACGTCCAACTTCTTTTTGCTAGTTTTTGTAACTTGTTAGGGTCAACGCTTAGCCGCGTTCTAGAAATTTTATTTTCCCAGTTGTAAAAAACTTTTATCGCGTGTACTTCTATTGAGATAGGCTTTCCTTTGGCAGAAATCCATTGCGCCCCCCCCAAAATTGTTCCCAATCTCCCATGCCAATGGCTTTTAGCAACCAAAAGTTATCAAAACTAGACCATTCCTGGCATCCCATTTTTCTATTTCTTTCTCTTTTTCATCTCTTTCTCTCTCTCAGGAGAGGACAAACACTCATACCAGAGACCTGAATTGTTTGCTTATAGGAAGTTTCAGAATTAACCCAAGGGCAATATGTATTCCTAGAATCATAACTGTGCCTATTTCTTTTTTAATGGGATTTCAGCAGTAGCAACTTTCTTCAAATATATGTCACATTTCTTGTTCTTGCTCTTTTGGACCCAAAAACCATAATAATAATTTTTGGCGAACGTGTTGGACAATTCCTCCCCCACTCCTTCTTCGTAATGATAGGGGTCTGTTATATAGAATCTACTCAATGCTCTCCGCCAGCTGCTGCAATAAGTAGAGTTCGTTGGTTAAAATGAACTGCTGTTTTCGGCACCGCATAAATGCGATGTATGTACAATTGAACCAAAATAGAATTAAGATTTACATTTTGAACAAATGAATAACAAGCACGTTGATGGTTGTTTCTCCCTGATTTGTGATTATGTAAATAAGCATGTTTTGCGACGGGAGTGCATCGTGGGAATGAGAGTTTCCCCGACTGTGGCTGTATTTAAGCCATTGGTGTTGATAATGATATATAATTGACACGAACATTTTAAAAATCTGTTTCAAGGCCACCAAATCTCTTAAGTGTTTCCAATGCTGCTGTGCACAATGTTAACTCGTACGCTTCTTGCTTATGAAGAGGACCTCAAGGAGGTAATTTGTATCAGAGTAGTGTGCTGGGATTTTCTAACCTTGGAAAGTGGTAGTTGTTGAGGCTGGTGGAAAAAGTAAGAGAAGGTGTCAAATGTCAGAGGAGACAAACCAAGCAATAATAAGATAAACCCTAGGATTGTACTTTAAACAATATAGTTACAGTATTTTGTCTTTCCTCCCTCCCTCCCTCCCTCCCTCCCTTCCAATAATATAATAATAACAGAGTTGGAAGTGTCCTTGGAGGTCTTCTAGTCCAACTCCCTGCCCAGGCAGGAAACCCTACACCATTTCAGACAAATGATATCCAACATCTTCTTAAAAACTTCCAGTGTTGGAGCATTCACAACTTCTGCAGGCAAGTTGTTCCACTTATCAATTCTTCTAACTTTCAGGAAATTTCTCCTTAGTTCTAAGTTGCTTCTCTCCTTGATTAGTTTCCACCCATTGCTTCTTGTTCTACCCTCAGGTGCTTTGGAGAATAGTTTGACTCCTTCTTCTTTGTGGCAGCCCCTGAGATATTGGAACACTGCTATCATGTCTCCCCTAGTCCTTCGTTTCATCAAACTAGACCTACACAGTTCCTGCAAGCGTTCTTCATATGTTTTAGTCTCCAGTCCCCTAATCCATCCATCCTTCCTTCCTTCCTTCCTTCCTTCCTTCCTTCCTTCCTTCCTTCCTTCCTTCCTTCCTTCCTTCCTTCCCTCCCCCCTCTCCTTCTTTCCACCTTATCTCCTTCCTTCCATCTCCCTCCTTCCCTCCCTCCCTGCTGAAATTCAGCAGGTTCTGACAGGTTCTGGAGAACTGGTAGCGGAAATTTTGAGTAGTTCGGCGAACCGGCAAATACCACCTCTGACTGGCCCCAGAGGGGGGTAGGAATGGAGATTTTGCGATATCCTTCCCCTGGAGTGGGGATGGAATGGGGATTTTGCAGTATCCTTCCCCTGGAGTGGGGAGGGAATGGGGATTTTGCAGTATCCTTCCCCTGGAGTGGGGTGGGAATGGAGATTTTGCAGTTTCCTTCCCTTCCCTTAGTGGGCGTGGCTTGGTGAGCCAGTCCCACCAAGCCATGCCCACAGAACCAGTAGTAAAAAAAATTGAATTCCACCACTGCCTCCCTCCCTCTTCTCCTTCTATAGGAGCTACATGAATGTCCTTTAGACTTAGCAATGATTCTGATTTTCTTGAAGAACTAGGGTAGTTAAAGTTGCATTCAGCAGTAGGTGTTAAATTAGGCAGAACTTTAAAACCAATTTAAACCTTTTAAAACAGTATCTACCGAGTGTCTAGGAAAGGGCACACATTTATCTGAAGGATCACTGTGCCACTGTAAACAGTTTCCACAGCTTCGCCAACCTCTCTGGGTGACCATTTAGGTAGCTGGAGTCTATTGAGGTGACATTACCCATGAAAAATATAATCCCCCTTCTCTGCTTGATCCAGCCAGAAGGACACAGATGAGAGCTCTAATAGGGCTGTTGCTGAGCATTTACTTGTAAATATAAATGGGAGCATGCTACTTGTGACAACTCGCTGCTCAAAAATTTAAAAACGAGTCAAGCAGCCCTTGAGAAAGGAACTTCAGATTTGATCTACTGCAATTGCTTCCTTCACCCATGTTTTCTGACAATTATTGCTGGCGCCAAATCAGCCAAAAATTATTTGTTTTGTTTCTCAACCGTTTTTGGGCCGCTTCTCTTTGCATAAACTCAGACAGCTTTCCAAATAAAGAATATCAGAAGCATAACAATACAGCCATGAGAAAACAGAGGCATTATCCAGCAAGTCTGATAAAAAAAAACCCAACAACAACAACTGTCAGCCACACTAAACAATTAACTGCAGATGCAGTCAAGTTCCCAGTCCAGGAAATGACGGTTGTTACTACGTGCCAGAGTCACTATAATTGAAAAGGAAAAGAGGAAGCATTTTGAAATGAGATGATATCGGTATTAAGGTGTACAGATTATGCTGCTAATTCAGATGTTTTTAAAGAACTTTCCTTGTGTTTCAAATAATGATGATAATTTGTAATGGTATCTCAAATTAAACATATCCAATAACAAAAGATGCTGGGGCTGAAGTTGGAGACTCTTCAAGCTTCTAGATGATCAACAAAGATGTGGAATTGAACCAGGGGTGGGTTCTATTTACCTTTACTACTGGTTCGCATTGTGCAGATCACTTTTGATAATGTTCGGGTCAGTGGGCGGAGCCTCCCACCGGTTTTACTATCGGTTCTATGAGATGATATCGGTATTAAGGTGTACAGGTTATGCTGCTAATTCAGATGTTTTTAGAGAACTTTCCTTGTGTTTCAAATAATGATGATAATTTGATCGGGTCAGTGGGCGGATATAGAACCGATAGGATTAGAAAAAACTTAGAAAAGTTTTTTTAGTCAAAAGGATTAGAAAACTTAGAACTCTGCCGACTCCGACAAGACCTGTGTTTAACACACAAAATCATCTATTGCAATGTCCTTCCTGTTAAAGACTACTTCAGCTTCAATCGCAATAATACAAGAGCAAACAATAGATTCAAACTTAATGTTAACCGCTTCAATCTTGATTGCAGAAAATATGACTTCTGTAACAGAGTTATTAACGCTTGGATTGCACTACCTGACTCTGTGGTCTCTTCTCAAAATCCCAAAATCTTTAACCAAAAACTGTCCACTATTGATCTCACCCCATTCCTAAGAGGACTATAAGGGGCGTGCATAAGAGCACAAAAGTGCCTACCGTTCCTGTCCTATTGTTCCCTTTCATTATATCAAATTAATACTTTTGCTTATATATATATATACATATTTTAGCCTATATTTTATATTTTATACATATTTTAGCTTATATATATGTTTATATGATGTGTTGTTGTTTTTACATTAATGTTTGTGTATACTGTTGTGACAAAAAAAAACCCAAAAGAACCCCCCCCAAAAAACGGTCCAAACCGGGGGCAACCCACCACTGAATTGAACATAACAGAATTAGAAGGAAACTTAGAAGTCTTCTAGTCCAATCCGCTGCTGAAGCAGGAAACCCTATCCCATTCTGGACAAAAGGCTGTCCAAACTCTTCTTAAACACCCCCCCCCCATGATGGAACACCCATAACTTCTGGAGGCAAGCCGTTCCACTGATTAACTATCACTGTCAGGAAATTTTTTCTTAGTTGTAAGTTGAATTTCCTCTTTGATGGTCTTCCACCCATTTTGTCTTGTCCTGTCCAGTACTTTGGAGAATAGTAGTCTAGGTAGATCCATTCTTGGCAATGTTTTATCAAATGTAATTTGAACATCTAAGGGGACATGGTAGTGGCGAATTGATGTCAGTCATAGGTTTCAGTTACCTTCGCTATCGGTTCAGAACTGTGAGCACACATGTGCGTCTGCTTGCTTCTGGGCATGCACAGAGCATCCATGATGACATCTGGGTGGGTAGGTGGAGTCTCCTACAGCTGCCGCTATCGGTTCACCCAAACCGGGGCGAACTGGTAGAAATCCACCCTTAATTGATGTCACTGGGGAGCCCACAAAAAATTCTGGACCGTTTTCTGTGGTTTGAGAGGAAGAATGAATGAATGTAAAATAGATGTGTTAATTTTGGCATGGTCTAGCATGTGTAGTTCCATCAATATTTCCTTCTCATGTGGAAAATCTTGCCACTGAAAATCAGTACGACTGAAGTTCCATAGTGGGATCTTGGAAGTTTCTCAAAGTACAAAAATTGGATTATTGCGGCTCTACAGATCTGTGAAGTATCACTCTCATCAGCCTTAGTTAGCAAGGGCAGCGCTGTAGAATAGTAGAACCTTCTGAGAAATTGCAAGGCAGATTTCAACAAAGCATTAATCTGCTTGGAAACTGAATTTGGCACATCCTGAGCCTTAGACAGATGGTGAAGCTGCTGCAGCCTCAATCAGACCATTGGGCCAACTGGCCTACTTTGGCCAGAGAGACTGTATATCCTGCATCTCCAGACCAAGCTGGGGGCTGAATCTAAGACCTTTTGTTTGCTTGCTGAGTGTCTGCTCTCCACCACTCAGCTGTGGCTCTCTTATACTGCCTCAGCAAATCTTGCCTGTAGTATAAAGAAATTATTGTTCCCTGTGATCCACCCAAAATATATTTATTTCCCGTATCTTTGCTTTCTTGTATCTGCTGTCCAAAGATTTGTGGTTGAGCGAATTCTCCCTGCCCCACATTTTCTCCCTCTGTTTCATTTTGCCTTGCATGCAGGTTCACCTTGCTCTTTGATCAGGGAATGAAACCATAATCCTGTCTTTGTGATGCCTCGAGCCTTTTGACAGAAATGAGCATGGTGCTGCCAGTTAATCATTAAGGCAACTTTACTTATAAGCAGGGAGGGCTTAGAAGCCAGATACAAGAATCATTGCTTGCATTTAGAGTGCACCTTTTATCCCAATGGACCTAAAGCTCTTTAGAAGTGCCCAGAGTGAATTAATAAATAAAACAGAGAAATATTGATGGGGTTGACTCTGTTTATGGCTGTTGAAACCCCATTCCCCGGTTCTGCTTAGTGATGGTTAAAAAGAAAATTTACTCGGAGATAAAGAAGAAATATTGAAAAATATATAGCGCGTGTGTTATAATAAAACTATAACAGAGACTGATTTCTAGGTTTTGCATTTAATGCAAAGGTATCAAGACCTTTGTGGGAAACCTTTCTTAACCTGCAAAAATGTTGGTAATCTTGTAAAGATTATTTTATTTCTTCCTTTCACTGTTGAAGTTTTATATCTCCACTCCTTACTGGAGCAAGATTTCTTCTTGCAAGGAAGAACTGAAGTTTTCCAATTTGTCCCTCTTATTCTGCAAGAGTTTGAGATCCTGTCCAGTGCTGGGAGCATCTTCAGCAGAGAGTAGAATGGGGACCAAATGACACAATATATAAAGTAGTCTTCCTTCCCTGTTTACTTATATGGACCACACTGCACAAATTTCAGAGAACTCGGTCTTCCCCATCATAGTGCCCATTTACAAAAGGGACACCCTAGACCTGCCTGATAATTATAAGTCTATTAGCCTTTTAAATATAACCAGGAAGCACTATGCCAACAAACACATTTTGCTGACTGGATCAATCTTTAGAATAATAACAGAGTTGGAAGGGACCTTGGAGGTCTTCTAGTCCAACCTCCTGCTCAGGCAGGAAACTCTACACCACTTCAGACAAATGGTTATCCAACCTCTTCTTAAAAACTTCCAGTGTTGGAGCATTCACACCTTCTGGAGGCAAGTTGTTCCACTAGTTAATTGTTCTAACTGTCAGGAAAATTCTCCTTAGTTCTATGTTGCTTCTCTCCTTGATTAATTTCCACCCATTGCTTCTTGTCCTGCCCTCAGGTGTTTTGGAGAATAGCTTGACTCCCTCTTCTCTGTGGCAGCCCCTGAGATATTGGAAGACTGCTATCATGTCTCCCCTGGTCCTTCTTTTCATTAAACTAGACATACCCAGTTCCTGCAACCGTCCTTCATATGTTTTAGCCTCCAGTCCCCTAATCATCTTTGTTGCTCTTCTCTGCACTCTTTCTAGAGTCTCCACAACTTTTTTACAGGGGTGTAATCTAGAACAGGGGTGTCAAAGTCAAGGCCTGGGGGGCAGATCTGGCCCATGGGGTACTTAGATCTGGCCCGTGGGGCTGCCCTAGAAATAAGGAAGGATCAGTCTGTGGTGCCTCTGTCAGCTAAAATGGATTTTGCAATGGCTCTCCCGAGCTCCGTTTTCACTGGCAGAGCGTTGCAGGAGGCTGTGGCAGCCGAAAACAGAGCTCGGGAGCCTGTTTTCACTGGCAGAGCTCTTAGCCCACTACAGGTGCTCCTGACACAAGTGAGCCCACCCCCCCCTGACCATGCCCATCCCAGCCCCCCCCGAGGTAAAACACAACCCTGATGAAATTGAGTTTGACACCTCTGATCTAGAATATCATTGGCAAATGAAGAAGTGGGCTTTAGGACCACACAATTTATCTATGGACACACTCTTATATTATAACACTTGGTAAAAAATTATGCATCTAAAACAGTCTCGATAATATATAGTGCCTTTATTGATTTTGGGTCCACATTCTATCTAGTTTCCAGAGCAAGGCTATGGACTAAGCTTATGAGTACTACCATTGATAGATGGTTACTATTGCTTATGCATAATCTTTCTAAGAATTTTACAATCAAAGTTTGTTGCCATATGCAAGGCCACCGCACTAATGAGATTCAAAATTACAGAGGAGTGAGGCAGGGATGTATTTTATCTCTTCTGCTGTTTAATCTATACATAAATCCACCCTTAGCCAAAATAAATCAATTAGAACATCACACACACACCCCAAAACTAGCAAACAGACGTATTGCAACTTTGTTGTATGCAGATGACATAGTACTTCTGTCACAAAAGTTAATTGGAGTAAAATGAGCCTTGAATGCTCTAGCCAATTACCTCTCTGAGGAAGCTCTTGAAATCAACTATAGTAAAACTAGGATCCCAATCTTTGCAAACGGAGCTACAATATATGCCTGGAGGATAAATGGCTAAAGTACTGAGCAAGCCAAGTTTTAAAATATTTGGTGTCATGGTTTTCCACAGCCTCAACCAAACACAATGCGCACCAAAATTATGTTCTGCGAAGTGCAGTGACTTCAGTTCAATTTTTTTTTCTCACTTCACTTCTATGGAGTTTCTCAATCATCCAAGTCATGGTTGTCCCAAAAGTGCTTTTTCCAAAGGCAGCTGGATTTTCTTGGGTTTTAAATGTTTCACTTCTCATCCAAGAAGCTTCTTCAGTTCTAAAACTGAAGAACCGAAGAAGCTTCTTAGATGAGAAGTAAAATATTTGAAAAGGAGAAACTCAAGAAAGTCCAATTGCCTTTTGGAAAAGCACCTTTGGGACTTCACCAGAGGAGCATAATATATCCTAGCACCACTGAAGCTACTTTATATTCAGTTAAGTCTCATGTGCAAGTACTTCTAGTTCCAGCTAGGTGTCAGGGTTTCAACGGATGCCCTAGTTAATTCATGAGCCTCAAGCCAAGGTTCAAAAGAAATCCAGTTATTTATTAGGAGCAACATGTCGGCACATATCCAAGTGGAATCGGCTCTGCCCTACGTAATTTACAGCCCCACTATGACTCTGTTTCCCCCCTCCTCCCTGGGTGTGTCATAAATCACATTCTGCAATGGAGCACTTTCCCGGCCTATAGAAAACATGCTTCTCTGGTTGGCTTTGGTAATGTGGGATACAATCTGGAGAAAGGTATGCGTGGAATGTGCTTCTGGTCATGGCAGCCGAGCTGCTCCATCAGTTCTCCCCTTTCCTGCCTATGGCAACTCGAGAGAAGGCCTGGAATGCTTTACGAGTTGACACTAGGACTTTCACCTCTTTTATTCCTCTCAAAAGGGTCCAATCTAAACTCCTAAGTGTTATATTTTAAGTAGCCTCTGACATCCTTGGTGACTTTGGGAGAGAGAAGACTTTCAAATTATGCATCGGCTATAATCTGAATCCCAAAGCAAACCTCTTTGGTTTCTCAGTCTCTGGATCTTCCCCAGCTTTTTGGAATTATTCCAGGTGTTCATCAGATTTTGGGGAATGATAAACCCCACTTGTTTCTTCCTTTGGTGAAGGTATTTTTTTCCCTTTTTCTTTTATGTACACTGAGAGCATATGCACCAAAACAAATTCCTTGTGTGTCCAATCACACCTGGCCAATAAATTCTATTCTATTCTATTCTATTCTATTCTATTCTATTCTATTCTATTCTATTCTATTCTATTCTATTCCATTCCATTCCATTCCATTCCATTCCTAATTTCTATTCTATTCTATTCTATTCTATTCTATTCTATTCTATTCTATTCTATTCTATTCTATTCCTAATTTCTATTCTATTCTATTCTATTCTATTCTATTCTATTCTATTCTATTCTATTCCATTCCATTCCATTCCTAATTTCTTTTCTTTTCTATTCTATTCTATTCTATTCTATTCTATTCTATTCTATTCTATTCTATTCTATTCTATTCTATTCTGATTCTATTCTGATTCTATTCTGATTCTATTCCATTCCATTCATAATTTCTATTCTATTCTATTCTATTCTATATCTAATTTCTATTCTATTCTATTCTATTCTATTCTATTCTATTCTATTCTATTCTATTCTATTCTATTCTATTCTATTCTATTCTATTCCTAATTTCTATTCTATTCTATTCTATTCTATTCTATTCTATTCTATTCTATTCTATTCTATTCTATTCCTGTCCCAGAGTTTTGGCTTTGTTGTTTTAAAAAGACATGCTTTCCCCCCTCTCTGTAGGAGGGGAGGCGCTGAGGGAATCTTCTGAACATACAAGCCATCACCCATTTTTGCATTCAGGAATTCTTAGGAGTATTCAAACGCAGATAATAGGTGGCTTTAAGGCTGGCAGAGATGCTGCAAATGTGTAAATGCTATCCAACTCTTCAGAACAAGCCCTAAAAGAGAAAAGTAAAAAAAAAAAAATCAATGCGGATAACTGTGACAGATTAGATTATCAATTAGGGGAATAGTTTGCTGCTTTTTTTTTTTTTGAGGAGTCTGCATTACCTATTTTTGAGAGAGATGCCAACTGCTCAGACTTCTGTTGGAGTAATTATGAAAGATAAAAGGGGCCTCAATCCTGATTGTTAATGGGAGGAAAGAGTTTCAAGAATGGACTTTAAAAAACAACAACAAGGTCACCAACTGGCAGAAACCCTGAGAAATTTCAGTTCTTCTCCTGAAGATTAGGCAAGTTACTAGGGACCAATGTCCCCCATTCTTCTAGCACAGGGGTCGGCAACCTTAAACACTCAAAGAGCCACAAAGGTCCTAACTGGAAGCCCCCGTTCAATTCTGGAGCCACCATAGAGTCTCCGCCTAGTGCGGTGCCCTTTTTCCTCTACCTGTCCTAACCAAATGCCCTATCAACTGTAAAGCTGAACAGAAAACCCACCCCTTGCCATAGAGTCTCCTCCTGGCATGCCATGTTTTCCCTCCTAACCGGAAGCTCCTCTCAAAATTGTGGCGCTGACCAGCAACAGGTAGCCGCAGCAGAGGGATGAAAGAGCCACATGTGGCTCCAGAGCTGCAGGTTGCTGACCCCTGTTCTATCAGGTTCCAAGAAAAGCTATTAGTGACTTTTTCTTCATAGCATAGATTGATGCTCTGGAGACACTGGAAACCTGTGAAAAGCAGGAAATAATATTGGGTTGCAAATAACTTTGGCAATTATTTTATTTTATTTATTTTTATTTATTCATATTTTTATACCGCCCTTCTCCGAAGACTCAGGGCGGTGTACAGCCAATAAAACGACAAAAATCCCAACAAGTTTAAAATACACTATCAAATTTAAAAAACTGATTCAATCGCTGTAACTTAAAATATTCGCTAAAATTTATCAAAACTAAAACCTTGGTAAAAACCCTATTAAAACCCACTAAAACCCCCATACTAAAATCAATCAGACCAGCCCCGCTTGGTGAAAAAAGAAAGTCTTGAGCTCGCGCTTAAAGGTCCGGAGATCAGGGAGGAGACGGAGTTCCACCGGCAGCTCATTCCATAAAGCCGGGGCCCCCACAGAGAACGCCCTTCCCCTGGGGGCCGCCAGCCGACATTGACTAGCCGACGGCACCCTAAGAAGACCCTCCCTGTGGGCGCGCACTGGACATATCGAACAATGGGAGGTAACTGTCGGCAGCAGGCGGTCCCGTAAATATCCCGAACAGCAGAACAAGCAAAAAAGGAAAGTCAACATGATATGTGAAAGAAGAGCAAGTTGTACTTCCGGGATACATTTTCAGAATTATTGCAGTGGGAAAGTTACAGATTCTATTACAGATCAAGATGATATCATGTTATCAATGCACCCCTCCTCCCTGCCTTTGCTCGGATTGTAGGCTTTCCTATTGTAAAACATTTAATCTGTAATCATTTTGACTTGCAAAAGTGGAAGCTGTTACCAGCATCTGGTATGCCTCCTTAATTATTATGCTTTTTGGGAGGGGATGTTTCTGATTTTTTCTCTCTTTTCTCTCTCTTAAATTACTCCTCTATATTCATTTTCCTCTCCTCTCCTCTCCCCCTCCCCTCCCCTCCCCTCCTCTTCTCTCCCCTCCCCTCTCTCCTCCCCTCCTCTCCCCTCCCCCCTCCTCTCCCCTCTTCTGTCATTGATATCCTCCAAAATAGGTGAAAGAAAGAATGAAAAGAGAAAAAAGTTAAGTAAATGCAATATATACTATACATTTACATGGGACAAAACTACACTTTTGTTGCAGCATAGACTTGTATCTCTGCAGATACCTCAATGAAATTTGTAACTGATGAGAATTTACAGGTTTGATCACCTTACAGTATTATACTGAGAGGAATAAAAGATGTGTTGAGAAGAACTAGTATTCTAGTATTACAATTTTATTTTTATGTCCTGCTTTCCTTTGCTTATTTTTATATGAATACCCTTCCTTGGTAAGTTTCACTCTGTGTTGCATTAACCGATGGGTATTATCGAGCATAAATATTAAAAGCATTATAAAGACTTTTTAGGCAGCCATTGTCATTATAATTCTAATTTACCCGTAAATTACACTTGTAAAGCACCACAGTGCCTTTTATTGCTGAACATGGCACAGAAGTGGCAAAATACCACAAATTGCTAATCCTTAATGCCTGTAATTAATCAAGTAGGACAGCTGTCTCTAAGCAAAGAAAGCTGATGGTGTTGCATGGTTTATATAGAGGTTGCATGGCTCATACAGTTGAAGTAAAGGTGGGTATGCTTCCTAATATGTATTGAAAAGTGAGATCTATCTATCTATCTATCTATCTATCTATCTATCTATCTATCTATCTATCTATCTATCTATCTATCTATCTATCTATCTATCTATCTATCATCTGTCTATCTATCTCTTTCTTTCTATCTATCTGTCTGTCTGTCTATCTATATCTATCTGTCTGTCTGTCTGTCTGTCTATCTATCTATCTATCTATCTATCTATCTATCTATCTATCTATCTATCTATCATCTGTCTTTCTATCTATCTATATCTATCTATCTATCTATCTATCTGTCTGTCTGTCTGTCCGTCCGTCCATCCATCCATCCATCCATCCATCCATCCATCCATCCATCCATCCATCCATCCATCCATCCATCTATCTTCTGTCTTTCTATCTATCTATCTATCATCTATCTATCTATCTATCTATCTATCTATCTATCTATCTATCTATCTATCTATCTATCTATCTATCTAGGATTGAACTCTCAGCCTTCCAAGTCTTCACTTCTAGGCCACCATGCCATTGTAAAAGTGGGATATATGCCTACTAACAATGTGTTGAAAGAAGGGGTGGAATTCAAATTTTTTTTACTACCGGTTCTGTGGGCGTGGCTTGGTGGGCGTGGCAGGGGAAGGATACTGCAAAATCTCCATTCCCACCCCACTCCAGGGGAAGGATACTTCAAAATCCCCATTCCCTCCCCAGTCCTGGGGGAAGGATATTGCAAAATCTCCATTCCCACCCCACTCTGGGGCCGGCCAGAAGTGATATTTGCCAGTTCTCTGAACTACTCAAAATTTCCGCTACCGGTTCTCCAGAACCTGTCAGAACACTGGTTGAAAAATGCCTTGTAATTTTTTAAAAGAAGTTTCCTTTCTTTAGAACAATGTAGGAGATGACCAGGCTGAGCCAGAGGGAGGGGTCAAGCAGGTCATCAGTTTGGAGTTCCTTTGTGCCCACAAGAGATCCCTCCGTGAATTCCGTTGGCTCTTATCTACCGCCAATTTGCCTTGACCGTTAGTAGTTCAGATTCTCATTTAGCGGCAGCATGGAATAAACTTATACTCATTTGAATAAACCTGGTTCCGTATTTCTTTCGACAGTTCTTTTTTTCCTACCTTATCCTTAGAGCATTTTTTTTCCCATCTCCCCGATTTCTTTCCCTATGTTTGTTGCTGCGTTACTAGCAGATTGCTATTTCTGTTTTCTCTTCTATGTCCATGACACTCTGTAGCTCCACTGGCAACCTGTATTTCCATGTCTGAAAGATACCTGTATGACATATAAATCTCTGCTGAGATTTACCCTTGAGATTGTTGTGACCCAGGCCCAAGTAGGCAGTAGGAAACTCAGTCCATGAAAAAAACTAACTAACTTTATTTGAACAGCTGAGAATTACCTCATTCCCAGTGTAGTTCAACTAAATTAAAACAAATTCCTCCCAACACAAATTCCTTAGTTCTATAGCAAGCCTTGGTACAATTAGGCCAACTGCCAAAGGCCTTTCTTGGCAAACATTCAGAAGTCACGGAAATAAACGCAAGCTGTAGATGAAGCAGAAGACGAAGCTACCAACATTGTTTTCCAGCAAAGAGCCCAAATGCCATTGTTGGTCTTTTAAGCCTTATGGGAGGGGCCAATCATCTCTTGGCCCTACTCCTGAGTCATCCTCACTGCTTGAGCTGCTCTTGCCTTCTGGCAGCTTTTCTCATGCGTGCATTAGGAACAGGCTCCTCCTGTTCCTCTGCCTCACTACTATCAGTCTCTGGAGGCTCTGGAGTCCACACCTCACTCCCCAATGGCCCTGGCCCCACGGCAGCCTCATCGCTGTCTGACTCTGTTGCCAGCTCTGCAGGCTGATGGCGGACCACAACAGAGATTGGATAAAAACCTGATAAACCATCCTCACTCAATCTTGTGATAGAGGAGTGGCACAATGTTGGCACACACCTATTTGAAAACACCCTCATGCCGTGAGATCACTGTCTCAGATCTGCCGCTTAAATATATTTCTAGCATTTTCAAAGCCTTCATTTTCTCTGGGAAAATGAAACTTTACCAGTAATTTTGATAAATCTGGTTGACTTAAAGTAGTCTCTAAGAATCAATGGGGCTAGACCAGTGGTGAAATATAAAATTTGTTACTACCAGTTCTGTGGGTGTGGCTTGTGAGGGAGTTAATGTGATTGGGTGGGCGTAGCTAACTTTTTTTTTAACTTTTAAAAGCATTTTTTCTACAACCTCTTCGGCCAGAGAGGTTGGAGAAAAAATGCATTTAAAAGGCTCTGGCGATCCCAGCTGAGTTGCCTGATCATCAGAGGCTTTTCTTTTCTTTTAAAATCATTTTTTTTGCCTTTAAAAGAAAAAAAAAGCCTCTGATGATCACGCGCTCAGTTGGGCATGGGAGGGAGGCAGGGATTTTTGCTATTGCTTCCCCGACCCACCTGCCGCCACCACTACCGGATCAGGCGATCCAGTCTGAACTGGGAGCATTTCACTCCTGGGCTAGACCCACTAGAAAAAAAAAAGCCTCTGGCGATCCCAGCTGAGCCGCACGATCATCAGAGGCTTTTTAAAAAACTTTTAAAAGCATTTTTTCGCCCAAAGAAAAAATGCTTTTAAAAGTAAAAAAAAACCCACCTCTGATGATTGCGCGGCTCAGTTGGGCATGGGAGGGAGGCAGGGATTTTTGCTATTGGTTCTCCGAACCACCTGCCGCCATCACTACCGGATCAGGCGATCCAGTCTGAACTGGGAGCATTTCACTCCTGGGCTAGACCCACTAGAAAAAAAAAAAGATAATTTTAGCCAAAGGTTAAAAAGATATCTTTTTAGGCTCTAAAGAGAGCCAGTCTGTTTCCAAATGCACCCCAGCATTATTAATGCATCTTGGGTTTGCAAGAATAGCTCTAATAAACTTAGACTGAATGACTTCGAGGTTATCACAATTTTTAAAATCTTTCTAAAACATTCCTTGGACACTGTAGAGAAACGGGGAGATAAACCTTACACTGAAGACCTTGGAAGCTCTAGGGATAATGTGGGTTACTTTTAAATGGAAAAATCTTGGCTGGCAGAGGAGAAGATAGCAAGGGAATGACTCCAAAGGGAAAATAGCTGTCAGAATCAAGGATATGCTTCAGCGTGAGAGAAGCAATGCCATCATATCTCAAATAAAGTCATCACATTATATTTTTATTTTACCCGCCCAGTTAAAGTGGAACAACTGTAAATATTACGGGCGTTGTGAACTTTAATGCCTAACTTTTGAGTCAAGGATGATGAGTTGACTGAATTGCCCCGCTGAATGTTTAGACCATTTCATTGCCTTACATTGACTGAGTGCTTTCAAGTTGTTTTGATGATTTAGTTGGATTGTCATACGTGTATGGACAAATTTTTCTACCAAAGAAAATGGATCGTTGGAATCAGAGTGATCTGAAGATCCCGACCCGCAGTCTGAATCAACTCACAAACGAATCAGCATGTCAGGCTGCCTCTGATTTTATCTAGGAAAGAATACATCTTGACTTCATTTGCAAATAAAGAAAAGTACTTTTACTAGATACATCTTGACTGCAGCAGTATAAAGTTGGATCTGAGACAAAATATGGCTAAACATTCCATATCTCCCCCATTTGTCCCTCCTCTCCTCAGGAGGTCAGGCTGGTCTGGTCCAATGCCAGCTCCTTCTCGGCCCCCGTGGTAATTTTCTTCCACCGGTCTCTAGCTGTTAATCATCTCAGGAATGCAGTCTCTGTTGAAAAAGCCCGAGCTCTAACATTCAGCCGTTAATCACTCCTCCCCTTCTGTTATGTCAGACGACACTCTTAAAGGGCCCTCTTCCCTTACCCTGTATAGGGCAGTGATACATCTTACATCCTTAAACTATTTTACATTACAGAAAGAACCCATTACATTCTAACTACTGAATATAAATTGTACAAAAAAATATGTGAGGATTGGAGCGGAGGCTGACACAGCGTTTGATTCTTAACAACTTGTTGAAGGGAATCGATGATTTGACTCCCGGTTTGGGTAATTAGCAAACTTTCAGTAAATATTTTACAAAAAACAGTAGTCATAAACTTTCTCCCAAGAGGCTGCTTACTGTCCAAGTGCAATTCCATGGAGTCTCATTTTTCTCATTTCAAAGGTGTGAGAAAGATTTCCCAAAAGGCAGATAATGGATTTTCCTTTAGGTTGATGGCACTTCTTACAGACATCTTTTTCTTTGATATTTCATCGTAGCTGATCCATCTGACCAGCAACCAGATTTAATTCATGCATGATTCCATCTTGCCTCTGAGAAAGCCTAAATAATGTATGAAATTACAGCCATTTTCAGAACGTTGTGCCAAAATTAGTCTTTCAATTTTCTAGTTTTTCCTTTCTCTCCCTTCAAAACAAGCTTCTCTTTATCTGCCTCATTCTCAGGTTGGGGTTGAGAGGTTTGTTATAATTGGTGGCATTTCTACTTCAATAAGAGTTGGGAGACATGAGTGGTTGTTCCCTGTTATATCTCTGGTGTAGGATATAATGACCTTGAATGTTCTCTCATATCTGATCTGAAAATACTCAGAGGAAGAATTTCTAATGACTTTCCTTGGAAGTGATGTATGCAGTTGTCGAGGGGAATCTCATTGTTCTTATGTTTGGGTGTGTTGTGGAGCTGGCAGCAGAGTTGGACAGTGAGGAGGTTGGGGAGGAACATGGGCCAGTCCTGGGGTCTGGAGAAACTCGGATGAGGGGTCTGTGTTGGAGGCAGAGAGGGAGATAGACAGCAGTGAGGCAAAGGAATAGCTGGAGCATGCCCATGCGCTACCGATAGCGAACCGGTAGTGCTGGGATTTGAAACCCACCACTGGTGTGTCTATGTGTCTATGTGTCTGTGCAAGTGTTCCCAAGTCATTGGAACTCTGGAATCAGGTCACAGAGCTGTTTGGTGGGGAGGTGTCTGTTGTGACTTTGAGTGGAAAGGAGGGATTTGCTTGCTTTTTAAATTTAATTCTGGGAATCAGTTGAATGCTGAGCAGATAGTGGATATTATAGGTATGTGTGTATGTGTGTGTCAAAAAGTAGCACTCATACAAATAAATAATTAAATGCGATAATATTAACATTGAATTAATTAAAATGTCCTCCTATGCATTGAAAATCTTTTTCCATAGTCTTTTTCGGTAGTTTATTCAAAGGCAGGTCTGGCCTTTGATTCAACAAAAGTTGAGCATTGTGGCATCTGTTCTTGCCACTGGTAATAAATTTCTCTAGCCATAAAGATTTATGTTTAGGGGAACAAGTATAAACCAGCACCAGAGGACTGCTTTTTGTGTAAAAAAAAAAAGTGAAGATCCTAGATTTAAAGGTAAATTTTCCCCTCGCACATACGTGCTAGTCGTTCCCGACTCTAGGGGGCGGTGCTCATCTCTGTTTCAAAGCTGAAGAGCCAGAGCTGTCCGAAGACGTCTCCGTGGTCATGTGGCCGGCATGACTCAATGCCAAAGGCACATGAAACGCTGTTACCCTCCCACCAAAGGTGGTCCCTATTTTTCTACTCACATTTTTTACGTGCTTTTGAACTGCTAGGTTGGCAGAAATTGGGACAAGTAACGGGAGCTTACCCCGTTACAGGGCACTACGGAATCGAACCGCTGAATGGCCGACCTTTCGATCGACAAGCTCAGCATCTTAGCCACTAAGCCACTGTGTCCTAGATTTAAATCCTAGATTTAAATCCTAGATTTAGACCCATCTAAATCTAAGAAAATCTGCTTGAAACTCTGGAGAATTGCAGCTGGCTAGACTAAGGTACAAGAACCAATTCGGTGTAGCACTCAAGGCATTGGGTTAGAAACTAGGGAGACCTTGAGTTCTAGTCCCGCCTTAGGCACAAAGCCAGCTGAGTGACCTTGATCCAGACACACTCTCTCATCCCTAGGAAGAAGGCAATGATAAACCACTTTTGAAAAAAAAAACTTGCCAAGAACACTTGTCTGTCCAATTCTCTGAGAATCAGACACAACTGAACAGAAGGGAGAGAAAGGATGAGTTAAATAAGATGATCTAAGTTTGGTATGAGGATGCTTCCCCTATTCCTATTTTTATGTTTCTGTGTTTTTAAAGGTATGTTTGTTTGGTGGGCTGGGAATATGAGGTTGATAGGGCTTCCTAGTAATAAAACAAATAATAACCAACTCAGGTAGAAATGTGTGGCAGGGTATCAATGATGTATCAAGGCCTTTTGAATATAGAGCTAAGAGGTGAGTCCAATTATAATTATTTCATCTGCAGAAGGAGACCTAGTCACTGAGGAGGTGGCTCTAAGTGTTATAATTTTTCCCCCTTGAAATATAAAGCAATTTTGCCAAGTAAAAAAAGGGAGGGAGTTTGCTTTGGATAAATAGTCTCTTAAAATTCAGACCAGCTGCAGAGTGAAAACAAATATCAGATTTGTTTACAGCATGAATAATATTCCGTTTTTCACTGTGGATGAAATCTCTCACTTTCACAGTGGCTTCATGGTCAGTGTAATGGCCCTGAAGGCAGCAAACGAACCAGCTGTATAATCGTAACAAACATCCAAAATGTTAGGAAAATGTGATAGACGCGCAAGGATAGTTGGCTTTATTTATTTGTTTTGAAAACTGGGACGATAATGAAAACTTGTGATTGTCACTGCAAAAGATATGGGATGGGTCATGAAGTCAGCCATAAGGTAGCATCATTGTACTGCAAATGAAATTTATTTCAGTCACCTTCCTTCTGATTTTCAATTTTAACCTGGCCATCGACTGGTCATTGTAGGGAAAGGAGGAGCAGAATCTGAGGGCGGAGTTAAATGTGGGATCAGCTTAGAATCCCTACATAGCAGTGGTGGGTTGCTCCCGGTTCGGTCCAGTTCTTGCGAACTGGTAGTAAAAGCGGCGGGACGCTCTGCCTGGATGTCATTATGGACGATCTGCACATGCGCAGAAGTGCTCCCATTGCGAACCGGTAGTAAAGGTAAGTAGAACCCACCCCCTGCTACATAGCCACAAGCGAACTAAATCCAGCATTCCTTGAATTCCATTGACTCTTATCTAATGCCTAGCAAGTGCTAACCCTTAGTTGAGAAGATTCCTGTGCAAAGACTTTTATGAATACATCAGTTTAATTGCACCTTCATGTGTAGACGTGACCTTTCGCACCAGACATTATTTGAGAAAAGGACTTTGAGTGTCTTGAGCAAAGATGCTTCTTCTCACAGGTCTTTTTAACTGAAGATGCCAGGAATTGAATTTAGAACTTTCTATATACATGACAAGACAATGTGCTATGATCCAGTTGCCATTCCTTATTTAGCATTAGATTCATATACTGCCTTTATTTTGTATGATATAATGTACAAGTACAAAATAAAGCTACCAACCTGTCTTCCATTGAGGTCCTGTATACTGCATGAGTCAAAAAGAGGGCTGTGAAAATATCTACAGATTCCTCACATCCTGGACATAAATTGTTTCAACTTCTACCCTCAAAACGACGCTATAGAGCACTGCACACCAGGACAACAAGACACAAGGACAGTTTTTCCCCGCATGCTGTCACTCTGCTAAACAACTAATTGCCACAACACTGTCAAATTATTTTCTAAGACTGTATTACTATTCTTCTTCTCATCCTTCCTATTATCTATCTCCTTCTACTTATGACTATTACCTCGTTGCTTGTATCTTTACGATTGTATTGTTTTATTTAGTTTCCTAGTATGATTTTGATTGCTTATTTAGTATCCTATGGCTATCACTAAGTGTTGCATCTTGTGATTTTTGATGAATGTATTTTTTATGTACAACCGAGAGGTTATGCACCGAAGACAAATTCCTTGTGTGTCCAATCACACTTGGCCAATAAAGACTTCTAATGCCATTGCCTCCTATTTTCCTCACAACAACAATCCTCTCAGGTAGGCTGAGCTGAGAGAACGACTGGCCCAAAGTTTCCCCAGTAAGATTTCAGGCCAAAGGGAAGACTAGAATTCATAACCTCCCTGTTTCTATTCCAGCACCTTAACCAGTACACTAAACCAGGGGTCTCCAACCTTGGCAACTTTAAGACCTTTAAGACTTCAACTTCCAGAATTCCTCAGCCAGCAAAGCTGGGAGTTGAAATCCACAGGTCTTAAAGTTGCCAAGCTTGGAGACCCCTGCACTAAACTGTCTGAGGGACTAATGAGGGACATTTTTATTTTATTTTATTTTTATTAAGTTTTTACAGTTAAACTAATCTTATTCACCACTTACACATGACTGTGACCATTTTTATATCCTCCTATTAATATTCACCTATGTTCTATACATTTATACTAATTTTACATTCTATTTAGAGTTCTATCCACCTTTTTCCCTTCTATTTTCGATCTAATTGTACCATTTCTCCCGTATTACGTAAAAATCAGAATCCACCAATCCTTTCAATTCAAGAGTCATTGAATGTCCATTCTGGTGCAGTCCAATACTTTTTTAATTATTAAATCTTCAGAGGGCATGTTTTGACTTCTCCAACATTGAGCGAAAGCCAATCTTGCCGCAGTTATCATGTGCAGAATAATATATGTTATTATATTATTTCCGTTTCATTATTCCTAGAAGAAACAATTCTGGGGTATATTCTATCTTGAAGCCTGTTACTTCCTGTATCCAACTATGTAACTTCATCCAATATCTTTTTATTATTTTAGTTTTGGGATATTTGACCAGAACATGTTGAAAAAAGAAATCCATATAGACTAGTTAGATGCCCAGAGACCCTAAACTTTTGCTGTCCTATAAGATCAAAGAGTTAGTATTAACCTAGTGCCATTTGGTTAACATATTAATGGCCTGATTTATTGGATCGCTTGCTTTATTGTCTCAAGCAAGGGGCTGATTAACTGTTGTGTTGTAAAAGACACTGCTATGCAAAAGCATTTAATAGCTTGAAGGATGGCGTCCCTTTGTGTTGTTCTATGTGTTTATTCAAAAAGCGGGTAGCAAATTGGTGCTTTCTGAGAAGAATGGATTTCATTTTTATACTTCTCCCCCCCAAAAAAAAATGCTTTTGATGAAATGATAGCTGCCTGCTATGTTACTACATTGAGAAAATGACTGTGTAGGCACTATAATTACACCAGGGAAGTACCAAATATGGCTGTTTCACATTATTTAGACAAGTGCTGTTACTTATGACTGGAGAATTTGATATTGCAAGTGCTGCTTTGACCTGAACATTCAATCAATCCTCAGTGGTGGCTTATACAAATAAATGGGATGCTAAATTAAGAACTCTACAACGTTACCCTTTGTTCCCCGAGAGGTTATATAAACCTTGCCGGTTTCTATGCACACATTTGCATTCCTGATGGAAAATTTGCTCTGCTTTTTAAAGGTATGAACTTGAACCGGTCTCCACATTTGCAACAAAAGCATTTGTTAAAAGGTGGACGTTCTGGAAAATAAGCTACAATCTTGTTTTGTGTGTATTTGGCTGAAGCGGCGGTGTATAAAACACATGCATTTAAATGGCACCCCTCTTGACTCGGAAATGAGGGTTTGGGTTGAAATCGTGCATTATTATTATTTTTTTTAAAAAAAATCTGGGAATAAAACAGATCAAAGTTTTCTTCCAACCTTCCCCTACCCCCCACAATTAATGTTCGAACAGTTGATGCAAATGAAAGCTTTGTTCCTTATGCCATCCGGCTTGTAAACTTGCAAGATTCTTCTTCCCCCATCCCTGCCATGTATATGTATACATTTGAACCAGACTGTGATGTTTCTCTGTGACATGTATGTGTGTATTTGTGTGTATGTGTATATGCATAATGGTTATCTTTTGAGAGCTGAACACAACAAACTTTCATTTTAATGGATGCTGATTAGTGTACATTTAAAGCGACAATAAAGAATTTTGTCCTGTTCTGTCTTCTATACCACTCTGCTCCACTCCACTCCACTCCACTCCACTCCACTCCACTCCATTCCATTCCATTCCATTCCATTCCATTCCATTCCAGCTTCTATTCTATTCTATTCTATTCTATTCTATTCTATTCTATTCTATTCTATTCTATTCTATTCTATTCTATTCTATTTCTCCTCAGTTCTAGGTTTGTTCTCTCCTTTATTAGTTTCCACCCACTGATGGATTTCATCCATCCATTAGCTTCCATCCATTCCATCTCTCCAATATCCATTGATTGAATGGATATGATTTATTATTTAGTTACTTGATCAATCCCAATAAGATCTGAGAATATTTCATGTTTTCATTTATTGTTAGATTTTATTTTTTACATTTCGCATATGACTTTAAGTCTAAAACTGGAATAAATCAAAAATAAATAGGGTGAGTCTGGTTGTTTGTTTGCAGCTCTGTCTCCCAGTCATCTCTTATTCCAAAAACTCCTAAAACTCATCGAGACAAAATGAGACAGAATGTGTTGGGCTGTGCTTTGCCAAAATGGTTTGTTTTAAGAGGCAATCTCGTAAAATGGGAAGGCTAGGGAATATCGGATGTACAGACAATTTACCAGTGCTTATGGGGCAGCATCTCTGAAAAGGTTCAGTGGCATTTGAATAACAGATAGATAAAGGGTCAGTCCTTTTAGCCTTGGAGCAAATGAAAAGCTAGATGACAAATGGGCCTTTACCCGAATGAAAACAAAATGAAAATATTTTAAATTCAAAAAGCTATCCTTATGTTATCTTCATTTCTTGCTCTCCATCTATTTCTTTCAAAAGCGGGATCTTCCAGGAAAGGCTGATCTATCTAGATAATGAAACCTTTGGAAAGCACTATACTTTTAGGGACTGAATGAGATTAAAATACAACGCTGTCAGACATCCACATCTGCATATCCCAGGTTCTCGGAAAGGACTCAATAGGCAGACAAAAATATCAGATCCAGCCTGAACATCTGACTGACAGTGTGGTGAGCCATAATAATACAATTACCATTGGTCAACTGCAAAAGGCAACTTTACTTGGAACAGTTTGGGTCTTGCGACGATACAACATCAATTTCTGGCTATCTCATATCCTTGGGAAGGACTTGATACGATAGTAATGGTGAACCTTTTCGGCATAGAGTGCCAAAAAAGGAGCACACGAGCGCCTGGGCCGCAACCCGGAAGAGGAGCTGCCCAGGCCGCATGCGCATGTCTGAAAATGAACTTCCGGTTTCAGGTACTGAACTTCCGGTTTCAACCAGCTACTCTTCCGGGTTTCTGGCCCACATGCGCACACGACAATCAGCTGGCCAGTGCTCATGCTCACGCAGGAAAATGGAAGACCAGCTCTTCTAGTTTTCAGCATTGCTGCATGCAAAAAGGCCAGCTGAACATTGTGTGCACATCCGCGCCGGAAACCCGGAAAAGGAATGGGCGATGCTACACATGCCAGGCAACATGGCTCTGAGTGCCCCATTATGGTGGATAAAAATATCTAATCCAGTTTAAAACATCTGGCTGTGTGACAAGTAATAATAATTTGGAAGGACTCAATAGCTGGATAAAAATGTTAAATCTAGTCCGAACATCTGTGCAATCAATCCTAAAAATAATATTTTTGAGAATTTCAGGCATAATATGATTGACCAAAGGATGAGTAATCTTCAGACTAGATGTGAGAAGATGAACAGTAAGCAACACTAACATTTTGCTTGACATCTGTGAATACAAAGAACGGCTTTATACAAGAGTGGATGATAATCCAATCTTCTTTGACTGGAAACAGATTTTCAGATACTTGGACTATAATTTAATGCTTGCTTCCTGATCTTGTCAAATGGCAATGGCAATAATTAAATTTGTAGCCTTACGGGTACCAAGCAGGTGTTTTTGCTACTGAGCTATAATTGCTTCTTTAAGTTAAGAGGACCCTCATTCCAATTGAGTGCAAGGAAGGGGGCAAACTTCACCCACATTGAAATAAAGTTGGCACTGAGCAGCAGCAGTTTTATTCATTTCATTTTGTTCTCTGTGCTCACAAAGGACCCTTAAAGTGGTGTTCATTCTTTCCTTTTCTGTGCTAATTATAGTGATGAAACTATAGCAAGTAATTTTTCTCTCTCTTAATGATGGTTAAACAAAGGGCTATTTTTAAGTTGCCTGTTGTAGCATGTGAACAATATATAGAGAGGGAAACAAAGATTTCTGGATGCTGGCCATAGACAACTATCACATTTTCCTCCATTATTCTTTTTGATTTATTTTTATTGAAAGTGGACCTTGTTGTCCCTTTACTGTGGAAAGGAAAAAAGCATTAACTATTATCTAAACTAACATTGGATGGCCTCCTTGAATAATTTTAGAATAGAATAGAATTCTTTATTGGCCAAGTATGGTTGGACACACAAGGAACTTGTCTTTGGTGCATAAGCTCTCAGTGTACACAAAAGAAAGAAAAAATACATTCATCAAGAATCATAAGAAACAACAGTGATAGTCAAAAGTTACTAATAAGCAATCAAATCATACTAGGAAACAAAAAAAACAATATAAATTGTAGAGATACAAGCAACAAGGTTATAGTCATAAGTGGGAGGAGATAGGTAATAGGAAGGATGAGAATAATAATAGTAATAAAGAGTTAGTAAATAGTTTGACAGTGTTGAGGGAATTATTTGTTTAGCAGAGTGATGGCATTCGGGGAAAAAACTGTTCTTGTGTCTAGTTGTTCTGGCATGCAGTGCTCTATAGTATCGTTTTGAGGGTAGGAGTTGAAACAGTTTATGTCCAGGATGTGAGGGGTCTGTAGCAGTGGTTGGTTTCAATTTTTTTTACTACCGGTTTTGTGGGTGTGGCTTGGTGGGCATGACAGGGGAAGAATACTGTAAAATCTTCATTCCCACCCCATTCCAGGAGAAGGTTACTGCAAAATCCCCATTCCCTCCTGATCAGCTGGGACTCAGGATGGGGGTGGGGCCATTCAGAATTTTTACTACCAGTTCTCCGAACTTCTCAAAATTTCTGCTACCGGTTTTCCAGATCTGGTCGGAACCTGATGAAACCCACCTCTGGTCTATAAATATTTTCACAGCCCTCTTTTTGACTCGTGCAGTAGACAGGTCCTCAGTGGAAGGCAGATTGGTAGCCATTGTTTTTTCTGCAGTTCTAATTATCCTCTGAAGTCCGTGTCTGTCTTGTTGAGTTGTAGAGCCAAACCAGACAGTTATAGAAGTTCTTGAAAAAATGAATCCAGCGACGATGCATTCCACCATGAAACTTAAGGTGATTGCTATCGTGGAAACCTTTATTTTATGTAACAGGCTAAGCCACAATCAAAGCATATTCATTGGGACGGAGCCAACAATACACCCCTTTCCCAATTTAAATTGACTGGCAGTCCTCCTCCTCCCCTCCCCTCCTCCTTTTCCTTAAAACTAATCAAGGATAGAACTAAGGAATTTCCTGACAGTGAGGACAATTAACCAGTAGAACAGCTTGCCTTCAGAAGTTGTGGGTGCTTCATCACTGGAGGATTTGAAGAAGAGACTGGTTAGCCACTTGTCTGGAATGATATAGATATGGTCTCTTGCTTGAGCAGGTGTTGAAGGAGAAGACCTTCAAAGTCCCTTTCATCTCTGTTGTTCTGTTCTGTTCTGTTCTCCTCCTCCTCCTCCTCCTCCTCCTCCTCCTCCTCCTCCTCCTCCTCCTCCTCCTCCTCCTCCTCCTCCTCCTCCTCCCTTTTTTGGAGAACTGGCATTTTAATCTGGCAACACATAAAAATGATATAAAACAGCAGCAGCAGCAGCAACAACAACAATAATAATAATATAAATGCAAATGAGTTTTCCCAGTCTTGCATTTGTTCAATTTTAGATTTGTGGGTATGAAAATGTGAGATGTGAATTGAAATTACAGTTGATTCTTTATTCCGCCGCTTTAAGAAACTGTTTTCTTCTATATGTTTGTTCCTGCGTTAATTACTCAAATGATTCTCAAACAAAGAGATGAATAAAGCCAATAATTGAACAAATGTTCATCTCCAAATGTAGTCAAAGCAGGATGGATATTGTCCCTGGACTTTCTCTTCATTTAACAAAGTACATGCTGTATGAAGTGAACAGGTAAACTTGAAAAGTAAACATGTAGTCTATTTTAATTAGACATTTTTTTTAAAATGCAGAGGATAGAAGGTGAGACATCAATAATTAAATTAGCAGCAATACAGATCAGGTTATGGTCAAGGTTAGACGCTGAGATGTTTGAGAGAAAAAAGCTAAACTGTTTTGGGCAAAATATCAGCTAGGAAAGAAATATTTTAAGAAAGGTATTACTTATGCTATTGAGAGTATGGTTCAGATGCTTCGCAGATTGGTCAGACAAGGTTCAAGGTCAACATGCCTTCTTATTTGTCTACACTTGGGTGCATCAGTGGATTTGTTTATTGGTGCCTGGAGCATTAAATGTCTTCTCTGATTTGTTTGGGCAGTGCCATGTTAGCGGATAGAAACTGGTACATAAGTGACACTAACATTTGATTTAAATTAAAGGGTATGTAGAAACTTTCCCTTTAAAATTGAACGTGATTTTCAGGAACTAAAGGGTGATGGGATATTTGATTCATATTAGCTTCGGCTTTTGAAACTTTTATGAATTTGTACTCTAAATAATGACATCTGTATAGCTAGCTGCATCCTCAATGAATCAGATAACGCTGATTGTTTAGAAATGTGCTTGTACTAGATTTAGTGAGAACATGCATAAGAACGGTTCTAGATATAGGACCTACAGCTAGCTCTGTGTGATTTTAAAATAAGATTTATCTCTAATTCATTTGTTTGCTTAATTGTCAAAGAGAAAGCCATGAGCTGTATAATAACAGGTTGAAGTATCAAAGGAAATCATATACATTTAAACAGACAGTGGATGTAATAACATTTCAAGGTGCTGTAGAAATGTATTTATCTACATTGGCAATATCATCTTTGCAATTCCTTTCAAGTAAGAATATGTGTGTGTTTGTGTGTATCAATAAATTCTTAGGTAAAGATTTCCCTCGCACATATGTGCTAGTCATTCCTGACTCTAGGGGGCGGTGCTCATCTCCGTTTCAAAGCCAAAGAGCCAGCGCCGTCTGAAGACGTCTCTGTGTTCATGTGGCCGGTATGACTAAATGCCAAAGGCACACAGAACGCTGTTACCTTCCCACCAAAGGTGGTCCCTATTTTGCTACTTGCCTTTTTTATGTGCTTTCGAACTGCTAGGTTGGCAGAAGCTGGGACAAGTAACGGGAGCTCACCCTGTTATGCGGCACGAAGGATTCAAACCGCTGAACGGCTGACCTTTCAATTGACAAGCTCCGCATCTTAGCCACTGAGTCACCACATCCCTTTTTCTTAGCTCCCTTTAATCCATAATATAAATTCTGCATGACTTTTGACTTGGTCGCAGTGTTAAAACCTCAGGTTAGTCTCCTGAATGGGAATGTGGTTGCATCTTTCCTATTTTATTGATCATCTTCTTCCTAGCATATTCCCGCAGGTGCAGGCTCCACATTTTGGATCATTGAGCGCCGCTTTGTACGGTCAGCTGCATCTCCAGGGTGCAGGCGCATGGCTTGCATATCTTTGTTGATGGTGTCTTGCCATCTCTCTTTTGGCTGCCCGTGAGATCGCCGGCCGTTGACTTCTAGTTGGTAGGCAGTCTTGGCCACGGTGGAAAGTGCTGCTCTCAGGACATGTTCATACCAGCGGAGCCACCCTCCTCTCATCTTCTCTATAATTGGTGCCACACCAAAATGTTGTTGAATGGTGTAATACATTTGTGATGTGGTCAAGAAGGGGGATGCCTGATATCTAATGGTTCTATTTTCTTGATGGTCGGATTCCGAAATATCTCCTGTATGGATAATTAGTGCAGGGAAAGTGCCTCAGAGGGAGACCACAGCTGTGATATAAGGATATCTGCAAGAGGGACCTAAAGGCCCTGGGAATGGACATTAACAACTGGGAAACCTTGACCTCCGAACGTTCAACTTGGAGGCTAAAGACTCAGCATGGCCTTCTCCAATTCGAAGAGTGGCAGGCTGAGGCAAAGAGGCAGTCCTGGAACCAGCAAAATCTGGGGGCTGGGCAGGGGACAGAATGTATCTGCCCTCAGTGTGGAAGGGATTGCCACTCTCGAATTGGCCTTTTTAGCCACAATAGATGCTGTTTCTAGAGCACGATACCATAGTCTTTTGAGACTGAAGGATGCCGATAGAATTTTTTTGTATATAATTTTAAAAAACCCAAACAAAATACGACCTAATTTAAAACTCTGACCTAATTTAAAACTCCTTTTCTTGGCAATGGGAGAGAAAGAGACATCTTAATAATCCATATATATATATATATATTTTGGTATGAAATAGGTTGATTTCCTCGCCTATAGATTCTCATCCTCCTTTCCCTTCCAAATTGTGCAATGCGATTTTCTTGTGTTGCTTTTTATTTTTTTTTTATTTTTTTTCCACAAGGGCCAGGGAGAAAGTACCCATCCAACTTTGGGTTTAATGATGAAGAATGCATGTGCTTTGTGCATGTTTTAATGCGTCTCTAATGGGCAGACAAAGAGTAATAGGGAACTTGCAGTATTCATGCAAGAATTTCAGTTTTATTTTTAGCGGAAGAAGGTATCATCCAACCTTTCCTGGCATAATTCAGAATTATTGCTCGTAGGCCTGAGCCTCTAAAGGAAGGACCTGCATCCATCAATCTCCTGCTCTATATTTGCTCTCCTTCTCTCGCCACTGGAATCTGAGGCATTTTCAAGCAGTTGTCCAGAAACCCTAATGCAGTGGTTCTCAACCTTTATGGTGCTGCGACCCCTTTAATACAATTCCCCATGATGTGGCGACCCCAACCATAAAATTATTTTCATTTTGAATTTATTGCGCCTGAAGCCGTATTGGCTAGCGATCTGAACTGCTTGCGATTGCCTTGAGGACGGAGGCATTAAAGCAGAGACTCCTCCCCTATTAAGTTTATTGCGCCTGAAGCCAGATTAGGCTAGCAATTGGGAGTGATTGCAGCTGGCTTGAGAGGAGACATCAGAGCAAAGATTCCTCTCTTTTTTAATTCATCACGCCTGAAGCCGAATTCGGCTAGCGATTTGAAGAGCCTGCAGCTGGCTTGTGGAGTCAACCTTCCGACTGGTCTGGTTCTGGCTCCTGGAGCCGAGCCAAAGGAATCAGTGCTCCCCCGAGGTAAGCCTTACTGGCCCTTCCCCCTCATTCTCGGAGTCACTTTTGGGCATGGGGCCAAGTTCGGGGGCTGGAGTCACAACAGAACCGGCTGAATACTACCTCTGATTTAATGTAATGTAAAAGTTGATTTTAATGTCGTAAAATGTTTGTTTGTTTGTTATTAGCCCTTTGTCCATCTCCCTGATGCCTGATCTGAACAAAACGCTAGATATTCCTTGGTGATTTTATTGAAATATTGGAAGCCAGAGGGGCTGTATATCCCTAGAACCATGATGGTGAACCTATGGCATGCACGCATACCCCGAGGTGGCATGCAGAGCCATTTTTCTGGGCACACGAGCTGTCTCCCAACTCACCTGCAGCTGCACATGCGCGCACGGCCCAGCTGGTGTTCTGGCCTCCGGTGCGCATGCGCGCGATTCAGGGGACCCAGGTGGTCTTTGTAGCTCTCCGCATGCATGTGCATTTGCACATGCATGCAAGGGTAGACACTGTTCGCATGTGCGCGATTCAGGGGACCCAGGTGGTCTTTGTAGCTCTCCGCATGCATGTGCATTTGCACATGCATGCAAGGGTAGACACTGTTTGCATGTGCGCATTGCATGCATGAAAACCACGTGCATGGGCATATGGTGCGATTGTGTGTGCAGCACCTGGGGGATCCACGTGAAAGTCACATGCATGCGCAGATGGTGTGTTTGGCGCATGGGGGCACACAAAAGCCATGCGCATGTCAGATGGTGTAGTTGCACTCTCACCGCACGGGGACAAGCTACATATTTGCGTGGATGGCACACAAGCACGGAAAGCGTGCATTCCGCTACCTGTTCGGCACTGGGTGAGTAAAAGGTTCGCCACCATTGCCCTAGAGGGAGGATGTTATAATGAGACATTCACTGGGCTTAATATCTCAGGCAAGAGCCAGAGCCAAACCAAGAAAATAACCAAGTCTGGTTTTTTTTCCCCCTGCTATGGGAAAAAAAATCAATTTCCCAGACAAACTGGAAAAGAAAGAATAAAAGATGAAGAAATTCATTGCCCATCATGTTGATACCTGGAACTCATTGGCATCAGATGTGATAATGGTTGTGAGGACTAGAGAGAATCGTTGATCAATAAGAACTGTCTTGAAGATTGTTTACGAGGCTTTTATCGTAGGTGGTATGTCTGAAATAATAGGTGCTAGTAAGCAACAGTGGAAAGAAACAACTTTCTTCCTTTCCAAATTTGTGAGGTTCCTCGATGCATCTACAAAGTAGTCCTTGACTTACAATCATTCATTTATTGACTGTTACAATGGCACTAAAAAAGTGATTTATTTATTTTATTTTTTATTTATTTATTTTACTTGTCACACAGTATATATAAGCATAAGCATATGAAATAATTATACAATATATAAGCATATATATAAGTATGAGTATGTAATAACTATATTAATTGGATATAACGAAAGGAAACAATAGGACAGGAATGGTAGGCATGCTGGTGCTCTTATGCACGCCCCTTACAGACCTCTTAGGAATGGGGTCAGGTCAATAGTAGATAGTCTTTGGTTGAAGCTTTGGGGATTTTGGGAAGAGACCATAGAGTCAGGTAGTACATTCCAGGCATTAACAACTCTGTTACTGAAGTTATATTTTCTGCAGTCAAGATTGGAGCGATTCACATTAAGCTTAAATCTATTGTGTGCTCGTGTATTGTTGTGATTGAAGCTGAAGTAGTCTTCAACAGGAAGGACGTTGTAACAGATGATTCTATGAGTTAAGCTCAGGTCTTGTCGGAGGTGGTGGAGTTCTAAATTTTCTAAACCCAGGATTTTCAAGTCTGGTGATTTACAAGTATGTAAGTATGATTACGACTGTTGCAGCATCCTTATGGTCAAGTGGTCAACATTCAGATGCTTGGTAATCGCCAGCATGTATTTTTAATGATTGCCCCATCCTGGGATCACGTGATCGCCATTGGCAACTCTCCAACTGGCTTCTGACAAGCAAAGTGAATAAGGAAAACCGGAGGGACTTCACAGCCCTGTGATTTGCTTAATGACTGTTGCAAAAGTGTCTGTGGAGATTTTCAGGCGTCCAGTTATGGTTGTCGCAAAGGTGATTTTTATTTTTTTTTTACAAAGGAAATTGGCCTTTCTTCGTTTTCCCCTGAAGACATTTTGCTTCTCATCCTGTTTACAACACAGCCCTTTCAGCAGTTCCAAGAAGGTTCCACACCCATTTGCACTATTCAGGTGACCCCCTCCCCCCCAGGGCACAGGTTAAACCTCCAAGTGGCCTCAAATGACTCTCAGAGAGAGTGCTAATGACCAGATGACTGCTGTTGTGACCTAGGCCCAAGTAGTTATTACCAGACACAATCAGTCTCAAACAAACATATTTTATTAGAACAGCTGAGAATTACTTCATTCTCAGCTTAGTCAAAATTAAATCCAAAGCAAAGTCCTTCAGAAAAAGTCCTTCAGCCTTATCACAAACCTTGGTCTTCTTTGGTACCCTGCCAAAGGCTTTTCTTGGCAAGAACCCCACAAAGTTCAGAAACAGGAATAAGAAAAAACTGTAGCAACGTTGCTTTTCTACAAAGAGCCCAAGAGCCATTGCTGCTCTTTTAAGCCTTATGGGAGGGGCCAATCATCTCCTGGCCTTACTCTTGAGTCGTCCTTTTTCCTTCAGCTGCTCTTGTCTTCTGACAGCTCTTCGCATGCATGCACTTGGAACAGGCTCCTCCTGTTCCTCTGCCTCTCTGAAGTCTGCTTCTGGAGGCTCCGGAGTCCGTGCATCACTCCCAGATGGCCCTGGCCCCATCTCTGCCTCCGACGCAGAGCCCTCATTTGGGCCTTCCCCTGACTCCAGGACTGGCCCATTGTCCTCCCCAGCCTCCTCACTGTCCGACTCCACTGCCAGCTCTGCAGGCTGCTGGCGGACCACAACAACTGCAAAGGAGTATAAATCCTTCCATCCTCCACCATTCAGTCAAAAAGGAAGAAGCTTCTTCTCAGCTGTCCATATGCCAGCTAATCAAATGCAGAAACAGGTTTGTTTGCTGCAGGATTTAATATGGCCACAATCCGGCACGGCTAAAGTTCAAACAGATACAAAGTCAGCGCTGGGAGCTGTTGCCTACCAGCGTTGTAAAGAGCCTCCAAATTAACATAGGCACGCCCACGGCCCAGGCCACCCCTGTAGCCAGCATTCGGCGGTGTTCCTTCCTCCTTCCAGGTTCGCAGTCGTTGGGAACTGCGGTGGATAGTAAATGGCAATTTACAGTCCTCCGCCCATCAGCTGTACCTCCATCAATGCCGAACAGCTGATGGAAATGAGCACACCGGCCAAAGGAGCAGGAAGCCATCGGGAGCGCCTGGAACACCAACTGCTGAAGCCATGCTGCTCCCGCAGCCATCACACCATCCCTGCAGCAGTTTCCCCAACCCCCCAGGTATGGCAAGCCAGGTCTTGACACTTCTTGGATGAGAAGTTGAAACGTCTTCAAGGAAAAACAAACCAACAAAAAGTCCCATTACCTTTGGGAGGACTGCAGCAAAAAAGCTTTGAAAAATTGACCGTTATTCCCTTAACAACCCCGTCACTTAGCAATGGAAATTCCCATCCTAATTGTATTTCAAGGACAACCTGTACTGCAGTTCACCTCTCTGCGATGTAGAATGCTGAGCTAAATGGGCTCTTGGCCTGATTCAGCTGATCACTTAGGTTATTTGGACCCTTCATCTTTGCTATGTAAATAGAAATTTGTGATACTAGGTGGCTGATCTCCAAATCCAGGTGACAAACTCCATATAAATCTAACCAAAGATGCCTTTACAGGAAATTCTGGAGCACTCAGGAGAATAAGATGTCCAGGAATGAATTCTGCATTTTCTTGACTCATTGCTTATTTTGAACTTTAGGCAGGTACCGTAAAGACAGTCTGAGATGCTTCACTTCAAAAGGTATTTTCAGCATCAGTGGTTCCTCTTATTGATTCAGACACTCATGAATCATTTAGGGACTGTACTTACATACAGGAACTCTCAGAAAGAAACAACGATGTTGTTGAACGTGTGTGTGTATGTGTGCGCGCGCGCGCACGCATGCTTCCTCCAAAACAATGCACCAGTAATAATAGCTCCTTGCAATCACAACCTTTAAAAATGATAATTAGTTTAAAATAACAATAAAAGAATTTTAAAATAACAAGGAATCATGAGCAACAGCAAAAATTATGTAGTAACCTTGGTGGATTTGAGTATCAAGGGAATAGAGAATTATAAACATTGACATCTGATAAAAATGAAGTGCAAAATTCAAGATTATTACAGTGGCATTAAAGCTGAAACGCATGCAAAATAAGCATGGTGGCAGACAGAAGGAATAGAAATTAGGTCTAATTATCATACTTTAAAATTTTATGTAATTTTTGCAACTGGAGTCTAGACCTGGGTGAGATGTGAATGAAAAGTCATGCTACTCAGAATATTGTGATGCAGTATGTAACTCTGCTTATCTTGATTAAAATAAAAATCATCAAGGAGGTTCAATGGAACACAAAATGGCAACATTTCAAGCAATGTACTGAGAGGATGGGAAAAAAAATACTCTGAAGTAAGAAATGGCTAACTGCTTCCATATTGTTGCTGGGTAAACAGGGATAGATCTTTGAAATCAGGAGGAAATGTGTAACTCAAGGAAAATGTCTTTTATATTTCTACATGGGAATGCGTGCAGAAATGCTAAATGCATGGAAGTCTACAGAAGAGACCCACTTATCCTCAAACGCCTCCCAAAACGGTATACCACGACACACAAGAACTAATATGCAGATAATCTTACGTTTTATAATCTCTAAAATACTAATGACTAGTTAGCTACTTACACAAGTCCATAAGTCGCTAATGCAAAACTGTATATATTTAATATGATAGGTGGCTCCTACAATTCCAGAGCAAATTAACTTCAGTGCAACTCATGGTTGTTGAATTGATGCTGTAAGATAAGGGCACCCTTTCTAATGCTGGAGTGGGCAACATGGAAGTCTTCCAGCCTTTCTAAGCCACAGGACTTCTTCAGTTCCATGATCTGGGCTCAACAGTATCTTTCATGATGATCTCATTCAGGATAAGATAAGTCAAATGTATGGAACTGTATTTTTTAAAATCTTCAAAAATCTTATCTTTATATAATTCAAGACAGTTCATATAGCCAGTACCCCTTCTATTTTTCACACAACAATAACCTATGAGGTGAGTTGGTCTGAGAGAGAAGGACTGGCCCAAAGTCACCCAGCTGAGCTTTCATGGTCTAGGGGGACTAGAATCCATAGCTCTTGCTTTCTAGCTCAGGGCCTTAACCACTAGACCAAGCTGGCTCTCGTTTTGGGGGCTGAGAGCAGCTTTGGAATGAAGTGAATGGTTGCATAGAAGTCTACCTTCTGATAGGGCAATCTTTTGTGATTACCCATGCCTACCATAACTGACATTTTCTGAACTGTTATATGAGTGGTATAAGACCCTCTTGATGCAGGTGAAGGAGGAGAGTGCAAAAGTTGGCTTGAAACTCAACATTAAAAAAACTAAGATCATGGCATCCGGCTCTCTCAATTCCTGGCACATAAATGGGGAAGAAATGCAGGTAGTGAAAGATTTTATTTTCCTGGGCTCCAAGATCACTACAGATGGGGACTACAGCATAGAAATTAAAAGGCGCTTGCTCCTGGGGAGGAAAGCTATGGCAAACCTAGACTAAAAAGCAGACACATCACCCTGCCAACAAGAATCAAGGCTATGGTTTTCCCAGTCGCAATGTATGGCTGTGAAAGTTGGACCATAAGAAAGGCTGAGTGCCAAAGAATTGAGGCCTTTGACCCTGGTGCTGGAGAGGACTCCTGTGAGCCCTTTGGACTGCAAGGCGATCCAACCGGTCAGTCCTAGAGGAGATCAACCCTGACTGCTCTTTAGAAGGCCAGATCCTGAAGAGGAAACTCAAATACTTTGGCTACCTAATGAAAAGGAAGGACTCATTGGAGAAGAGCCTAATGCTGGGAATGATGGAGGGCAAAAGAAGAAGGGGATGGCAGAGAATGAGGTGGCTGGATGGAATCACTGAAGCAATAGGCGTGAGCTTAAATGGATTCCAGAGGATGGTAGAGGACAGGAAGGCCTGGAGGAACGCTGTCCATGGGGTCGTGATGGGTTGGACACAACTTCACGACTAACGACAGCATGAGTGGATGCACTCAACTAATATTCAAAAAATTGATGGCTTTATCAGTCATAGTGGATTATCAGAAGGTAACTAATACTTATGGAAGATCATGTGAAGTGTTAGTACCACTTTGTAATGCTTTAGTAAGACTACAGTTGGAATATTGCATCGAGGTCACCACGACATTAAAAAAAAATGTTGAGACTCTAGAAAGAGTGCAGAGAAGAACAACGAAGATGATTAGAAGACTGGAAGCTAAAATATATAAAAACCAATGTCAGGAACTGGGTATGTCTAGTTTAATGAAAGGAAGGACTAGGGGTGACATGATAGCAGTGTTCCAATATTTAAGGGGCTTCCACAAAGAAGAGGGAGTCAAGCTATTCTCCAAAGCACCTAAAAGTAGGACAAGAAGCAATGGATGGAAAGTAATCTAGGAGAAACAAAGAGAAATTTCTTGACAATTAGAACAATTATAGTGGAATCGTTTGCCTCCAGAACTTGTGAGTGTTCCAACATTGGAGATTTTTAAGAAAAGATTGGACAAACATTTGTTTTTTTATTATTATTATTATTTGCATTTATATCCCGCCCTTCTCCGAAGACTCAGGGCAGCTTACACTATGTTGAGCAATAGTCTTCATCCATTTGTATATTATATGCAAAGTCAACTTATTGCCCCCAACAATCTGGGTCCTCATTTTACCTACCTTATAAAAGATGGAAGGCTGAGTCAACCTTGGGCCTTGGTGGGACTTGAACTTGCAGTAATTGCAAGCAGCTGTGTTAATAACGGACTGTCTTAGCAGTCTGAGCCACTAGAGGCTAAAACGGTATAGGGTTTCTGCTTGAGCAGGAGGTTGGACTGGAAGACCTCCAAGGTCCCTTCCAACTCTGTTATTGTTAGAATTTACAAAACAAATAACTGATATTCTGAGTGAATACTTGGGGGAATTTGAAGCAATACTAGAAGCTCATGTCATGCTTCCTATTTATTTAATCCAGTGTTTCTCAACCTCAGCAACTTTAAGGATGTGTGTTGTGACCCAGGCCCCAATAGATAGTAGGAAACTCAGTCAGTGTAAAAACAAACAAACTTCATTCATTACTTCATTCTCAGCGCAGTTCAACTAAATTAAAACAAATTCCTCCCAACACAAATTCCTCAGTCCTATCACCAACCTTGGTCTAATTAGGCAAACTGCCAAAGGCTTTTCTTGGCAAAGGTTCAAAAGCAGAAGACGCTGACAAGAAATAAATGCAGCAAAACAAGGAGCAAGTCTATCAATGTTGTTTTCCGACAAAGAACCCAAACGTCGTTGCTGGTCTTTTAAGCCTTATGGGAGGGGCAATCATCTCTTGGCCCTACTCTCGAGTCATCCTCTTTGCTTGAGCTGTTCTTGCCTTCTGGCAACTCTTCTCATGCGTGCATTAGAAACAGGCTGCTCCTGTTCCTCTGCCTCACTACTATCAGTCTCTGGAGGCTCTGGAGTCCGCACTTCACTCCCCGATGGTCCTGGCCCCACCGACGCAGAGCCCTCATCTGGGCCTTCCCCAGCCTTCAGGACTGGCCCATGCTCTTCCTCAGCCTCATCACTGCCCGACTCTGTTGCCAGCTCTGCAGGCTGCTGGCGGACCACAACAATGTGTAAACTCCAAATCTCAGAATCCCCCGGAAAACATGAAATGAATGTTTGGAAAATCTGGTGAGGTGAAGAGTTTGGAAAACCCCAGGGATGTCTGGCCATATTTTGGTGACCATGTTGTCTCTTAAAAGGCAAAAGAGGATTAAGAGGCGTCTTAGATATTTTCTCCCTTTACTGCTTCGGTATATCGTGACTGCATCGTATTTCCTGCTTTCTTTACAAATGGGAGGATAAAGAGAACAATCTAATAAATTGGTGACACTAAACACACACACATGCACTAACACCACAAATTACATGTTGCTCTCTGAGACAGCAATTAAAAGGACTTACAATAAAGACCCTGTCAGAGAATTCAATGTGTTATATTTAAGCTCTCCAAGAAACTGAGCCAATAATTAGCGCTCTCTTCAAACTGTGCACTTCACTGTCAAAGAAAAATGCGCCTCTTAATCATACTGTAATCATATTCTACTGCGTGAAGTGGAAACATGACAGGCCAATCAATTTTTTTTCTTCAAAAAATATTTAGGAAACGTGTGTAATTGTGGGGAGTCCAAGTAAATAACACCACTTTTTTGCCCGCCTCTTTCGCTAGGAGGTTTCCGCCTGCTGATTAATTATCTGCCCTTTGCAAACATGGTGCCTGAAAAGAAAAGGTACTTTTTTAAAATAAAATGGCAGCGCCAATATTTAAAATGACTCTTATTGAGGATAAATTATGCCTGGTCTGCATAAAATACGTAAGGAGTGGCGCGAGGTGGGGAGTGATGGAAATATGCCTTTTATAATTAACAGCCTAAAGCAAATTGAGTCTCTGGGTCTAAAAAAAAAATCTCACCATGCTGAAAAGAAGATGTAGCATGAGACTCTAGAAGGAGTTCAGAGAAAAGCAACAAAGATTGATTAGGGGACTGGAGGCTAAAACATACGATGAACAGTTGTGAGAATTGGGAATGTCTAGTCTTAAGATAGGCTTAAGATACAGAAGGAATTTGACAGACTTGAACATTGGGCGCTATCTAACAAAATGAAATTCAACGGTGAAAAAAGGAAGGTTCTACATTTGGGCAAGAAAAACCAAATGCACAGGTACAGTATATGTGGTACCTTGCTCAATAGTAGTAACTGTGAGAGGGATCTTGGAGTCCTAGTGGGCAACCATTTAAATATGAGTCATATTTAAATATTCTGTACTGTGTCTGAAAGGTGTTATTATCCCCTCCCGCCTTCTTCAGCCAGAGTTGAAGAAGTTCTTGAATGAGAAGTGAAATGTCTTCAAAGAAAAACCAGAAAGTCCATTCACCTCTTGAAAAAGCACCTTTGGGACAACCATGACCTGGATGACTGAGAATCTCCATAGACAACCTTGCCATAACATACAGAATTCCCAGAATGCTCAGAATTCATGATGAGGATTTGTGTTTTAGACTTACCTTCATAAAAAAAATAATTGCTACCAACCTGCCTTCCATTGAGGACCTGTATACTGCACGAATCAAGAAGAGGGCCGTGAAAATATTTACAGATCCCTCACATCCTGGACATAAACTGTTTCAACTCCTACCCTCAAAACGACGCTATAGAGCACTGCACAACAAAACAACTAGACACAAGAACAGTTTTTTCCCGAAGGCCATCACTCTGCTAAACAAATAATCAACACTGTCAAAATATTTACTAAAGCTGCACTACTATTAATCTTCTCATCATTCCCATCACCAATTTCTTTCCACTTATGACTGTATGACTGTAACTTTGTTGCTGGCAATCCTTATGATTTATATTGATATATTGACCATCATTTGTGTCGTAAATGTTGTAACCTTGATGAACGTATCTTTTCTTTTATGTACACTGAGAGCATATGCACCAAGACAAATTCTTTGTGTGTCCAATCACACTTGGCCAATAAAAATTCTATTCTATTCTATTCTATTCTATTCTATTCTAAACTAGGTATAACGAGGGCTTAGGTTGCGTTATTTGAATACTTTCTAATTTGATAGATATAATCTAGCTTCCTTAATGCTCCTACACCTTCTTTTCAGAGGACCAGTTGGGGTAGTGGTTAATGCACCAGGCTAGAAATTGGGAGACTGTGAATTCTAGTCCTGCATTAGGGAGAAAACCAGTTGGGTGACCTTGAGCCAGTCACTTTCTTTCAACCCTAGGAAGGAGACAATGGCAAACCACTTCTGAAATCCTACAAAGAAAACTGTGCAGATGCTAGTCCAGCTTCCCGCTTCCAAATCTAGCTTTTTATAATGATTTGCGAATCTTTTTCTCTCTCCATTAGGCGTTTTTTTTTTTTAATGACTTTACCCTACCGCCTTATGCTAATTTAACAGACAAGTGGTCTATGGCCATAATGAAGACTTATTATCTGCAGGCTCAAAGAAAAGTCCTGAAAATGGTCATTTTTATTCTTCTTGTAGAAAGCTCATTTAAAGTGTATTTTTTGGGACACAGGATGCTTTGAGCTTAGATTCTAGACCAGACTCTTAAACACAAAATATATGTAGTCATCACTGGCCATGTTCCTACATCGATTTAAAAAATTGCTGGTTCAACTTTCTTACTAATGCAACAAAATTATTCAGATTTAAATTATATACACATGCTTCCAAGATTCTTGATTTTATTAAATACCAGTGGATGAAAAATGGGTATAAATTAATCAAAACGCCATAATCCTAATGTATTATAAAATGAACCCTTGAGGAAGTAATGTAATAGTTACTTTTTAATTAGCATGACACCAGAGATTCTCTGTTTTATACAAAGCAGTTTCTACATGTTTAGTTTATGAATAATTTTATTTTCCCTTCTCTTTTAAGAATAGAGAAATAACAGAATAGGGCATGGGCAGAAAATTTGAAAAACTCACTTATAGA